>NW_024544857.1:0-411397 GCF_018167655.1 Microtus oregoni
CCCAACAGTTGATTAAAAGCATGAGGATTTTATTAATTCTGTCATGACAGAGTCTTGCAGTATTTGAGAAGCCAGAAAGACCCCGAATGGCTGGTACAGACTACTTTTAAAGGAAAAAGCCACAGAAACAAGGTGAGTGTCTGGAGGTTGCTCTTTAACTATTATGATTTGCTTATTTAAAGGGCTATTACCAGTAATTGGCTGGAGAGTGGTTGCCAGATCAGGTGAGGTAAGAGGAAACATCTGAGGGGTCACTTTGCCCCTTTCCCAGGGACTGAGTCAAAACATCAGTAACTGAGTCAACACCTAAGGGTTATCTTGCCCCTATTCAATAACTGAGTTCTATTTGGGGAACATTCACAAGGACTCAGGGAGATGAAAAGTTCCCAACATTTCAGTACGTGCATGTGTAGTTGTTAGATCTTTGGTTCCCAGAGAGTGGGGGAGCAGTACTGCTGAGACTGAGAGGGCTCAGAATTGTCTTAAAGTTTTACAAGAGGAGAGGGAGCAGATGGAGGTGAAAAGAGAGGGGTGTGCAAGCACTTGTCTGTATGTGATGTGTGTGTGTGTGTGTGTGTGTGTGTGTGTGTGTGTGTGTGTGTGTGGCTTCTTTTATTAGCTGATATAGAGGTCAAGCTATTTCCTCGAAAACAAGAGCCTGTAGAATCCAGTACTTCCTAAAACCCCCTGATATTGAAGTATTTTTGGCAAAGAGAAGGAAGAGTTAGGTAACATACGGTCTTCATTTAATTTCCCCCTTCCTTTAGATAGGGCCCCTCCTAAGGATTTGACTGGTTGTTGGAACAATTGGACTTTCTTTTCTGATAACTTGTGGTCTCTATCAGGTGAGAATTGACAAGTGTTTTAGTTCTTTCTTGGATTTGTTTCCCCCTACGAGTGCACAAAAGATGAGGTCATTTACATATTGGAGAACTTTGCCTTGAGGGCTAGAGAAGGGAGCAGGTCCCTAGGTAGGGCCTGGCCAAACAGATGAAGAGTGTACCTGAATCCCTTGGGTAGGACTATCCAGGTGAATTGGGTAACCTGGGAGGCTAGGCCTTCAAAACCAAACAGATATTTGGACTCGGGGTGTAAAAGAATACAGGAAAAAAGACATCATTTAGGCGTGATAGTGGCACTTATGTCCTGGGGAATGACCCACAGCTACTAATTGGACTTATGCTTACCCAGCGAGGGTTAGTCTTGCCTAGTATTGGAAACTTAGCCAACTACTCATGACTGATGAGGCCATGGAATGTAGAGAACATGCTGTTACCACTTTCCTAACCCATAATTCCTTGCTACTGTCTAAATACTGGTCTTTGTATCCAGAGATAAGCTCCCCCCTCCTCAAAGAAGCAAAAAACCAATTGTTGGAACATGATCCAAGTTCTTGTGACAAAACTCCAAGAAAACAAAACAAGAATTTATGACCTCGATTTCTTTAAAAATATGAAGTTATTCTTGGACTGTGCTTTTGTGCCTCTCCCAGGTGTAAAGGGTAGGAGTGAGTTTACTTCAGATTATTCATTACAGCTGATTTATTGCCATTTGTTTATGCATCTCTATGGAATAAACAAGCCATGTGGTTTTGCTTCTTTAAACAAGTGTGATTATCCCAATGGTCCAAGGTGTATTCTTGCTCACACATAGGCAGAAGGTACGTAGGCAGGAAGTATGCTTGCCTTCAATCCGATGAAGGCAAAAAGTATGTAGCCTTGTGGGTTTTGTCTTTATAAGCTTCTGACTAATGTAATTTGGTGCCATATTCTGAGCATGGGTCTTGGGTATAGACCTGACCAATATCCCTAGTCCTGGCCAGGAGTTAATAAAACTTCTTTCAAATTTGGCTCCAAAATTGTAGGGTGTTCTTCTTCTTGCCTTGTGGGATTGAAATATTTGGGAGGCCCCAGAGATCAGACCACCCACCCAAATTCCAAAGTGCGACCTTCACTTCAGGACTCTGGGACTGAGGGGACACCTCAGGAGGTGCACACCTTGGAGGTGTTCTTGTGTTTCAGGTGTGCTTTCGGTTTCCCACATTATCAGAGGGAGCTGCCTTACTGAGAAAAGCAGCAAGCATCTGTGGAGGCCTCCACTGGTAGGTCATAGTAATTTTCTGTGACATCTGGTTCTGTCCAGATCCTGACCTGGGATGACGAGGGTTCTGACAAGACTTAGTACTCTCCCATCCAAGGCAAAGAGCAAGGCATTACACTGCTCCCCTGATGTTCTTGGTCTAGTTTTGTGTCTTACTTGCTTCATATCTGTATGTGAAATTACCTGGCACAAGTGAGAAGGAACCACAAAACACACAACAAACCCACTTAGGAGTTTACTAGAGGGGGCCTGTATAGGCCTGGGGAATCCGTGTGCAGAGAGAAAGAAAGATGGCGTGTCCAGCTTTTTAAAAGCTGCCTAGAGCATTCTAGGGGGTTGATGTGGCTACGTCATATGCAGATGACAGGGCTCACGCATGAGCAAAAGGGCTTAACTGAGTCATAGTGGATGTAACCACGTACGCGTGCACATAGGTTGTGCTGGGGGGGGGGGTCCTTTAACATTCAGGCACTTCTGCCTGAGGGCTTGTCTGCACATACATGGCTCTAGAACCTGGAAGTGGAGCCTTGTTTGTGGCTGAATAATTACAGAATGTCTTGTCTTTAGTTTAATTTTTACTGTTTGTGTTCTTTTTATTGGTTTTATTTTTGCTGTCTCTGCCACCGCCAGCAATTGCCACTGCTGCCACTGCTTGCCATCGTTGCTTTGATAGCCAGGGCTCAGAATTTCTTATCTCTGAGATTTCTGGTCATTGGATTCAGTTTAGCAGGGATTCAAATGTCTTTTGGATGAGGATAATATTAAAATTGTTTTATATTGTTCTACTATATTGAAAAGCTGGTTCTGGATTTGGGTTATTGTTCTTCATTCTCTAGAGCCAAACTGGCTTATTTAAAAGTTTCCTCTCTGTCCCATGCTAGGTGACCTACCCAATTTTGTGGCAGGGAAGAGAGAGCAAAGCAAAACAGCAAGAAAAAATTAGACTATTCATTTCATTTAACTGCCTAAAAATTTTGCTAAGTTAGAAATCTTATAAATCAAACTTGGTAAGTCTATTATGTAAACTTTCTATGCCTAAAGACTTGTAAGTTTATTGAGTTCAGATAGAAATCTGTATAACCTGCATCAAAACAGTTAACTTAAAACTTGTAACACGGGTTTGATTGTTAAAAAATCTATGCATAGGTAATCTTAAAGGAACCATTCATGCTACATGTTGGCATCTTAGGATATAAGCAACATGTGGCTTGCCACCATCTTAGCTGATGGCCCCCATTGGGACAGAGGCAAACATGTGGCTGGCAGCCATATTTACTAAGGTTAGAGAGGAAAAAATGTCATGAATTTCCACCATAATCTTGATTAGAGGTTGTTATGGTTTTGGCCCCTGGTCCCTTTAAGAGACAAGCCATGCCCACTCCCTCCCCCATCCACTGAGGCAGGCTGATCTTCAGCTTCCAGCCTGAGCTCGCTCTCTTTTCCATCTTCCTCTCGGAGAGGCAACTTCACTTCTGCCTCTCTCCCCACTTCTCTGCTTCCTGCCTTCTCTGTCTTTTTCTCCTTTTCTCTTTCTCTTTCTCCTTCTTCCTCTCTCTCTCTCTCTCTCTCTCTCTCTCTCTCTCTCTCTCTCTCTCTCTCTCTCTCTCTCTCTCTCTCTCCCTCCCTTCTCCCTTCCCCCTTCATAACCCCCTGAATAAATATTCAACCTCACTCTGCATGTCATGTCTATCCATGTCTCTGTCTTCTGCCCGCCTGCCATGTGTCTCCCTGCCTGGGACCAGCCACTGCTCGGGAACCAGCAGCCATCTCTGCCTGGGACTGGCTGCTCCCAGAGCCTGCTGCCTCCTGCCACATGGCCCACCACCACCACTTGGGCCACCGCTCTGGGACCAGCAGCCTGCTGTTGGGAACTTGCAGCCGCTTGGCTCTCGCTGCAGCTGCCAGCACCTTGGGACCCATGTGGCTCTGCGTGGCTCCTCCAGCATGCCTGGGACACTCCATATTAAAAAAAAAACAGCAGAGGTGACTACATGGTATAAGCTAATTAAGGAAACAACACCAGGTCTCCAAGATACTTTGGGTTAGGAGGGATTTTTGTATAACTCTTGTCCTGAAAGCAAAGTCCTAAAAGCAAGGTTTATGAAAGATAGGGTTTAAAAACAATGTTTGTTTTATAAGGTATTAAAGCTGCACCTTCATGAGTTTATATACGAGGATATACCTCATGCTGGCAGCCAAACTTGGTAATGTAATAGTCACCCAGGTAGTATTAGTTTTAGAGGCATGGGGTGGGGGGTGGTCACGGAGAACAGTTGAAACTTAGCATTGTGTGGCAGGGCTGGAGTTCCTGAAGAAAGCTCAGGAGAGGGATCCCAGCAGATTTTTAGATGTCAGTGCCAAAAATAGCCTCCAGAAACAACAGACACAAGGAAATGGGTGCTTTCGAGGGCTGAGTTGGAGAGGTGAGACAGGCCCTTTTGGGGAGGCTGGAGAATATGATGCATGAATCCTGGATACTGAACATCAGATTGTTCGCACTGTTCCCGTTGGTTTTGCCTTGTCTAGATTATCTTTCCTCCTTGCTTCTTCCCTCTTAAAGTAAAAATATGTACTCAGTTTCTGTTCTGACATTGCAGGAGCCCACAACTGGGAGAGTTTGAAACCTCTTAAAGAGAAAATGTTGGAGTTTTTAAAAACTTTAATTTAAGCAGCATATTTTTTAAGGAACAACTTAAAATCTTTAAATTTATAAGGCTATGAAACATTTAAGCTTATAAAATGTTTTATGATGCCTTTATTAATATGTCATCATAGAAAATAAATAAAAGCTTAAAGATTTAGGGCCACAGCTATGAGCACCAAACACTAAACACTAGAAGCTGAGGTATTCCTATCTTTTGTTTGTTTTTCGGGTTTTTTGAGACAGGATTTCTCTGTGTAGATTTGGAGCCTGTCCTGGAACTCACTCTGTAGACCAGGATGGCCTCGAACTCACAGAGATCCACCTGCCTCTGCCTCCCAAGTGCTGGGATTAAAGGTGTGCGCCGTCACTGCCCGGCCAATTCGAGCTGGAGGTGACCTTAAGGTCTCCAAAGAAGAGAAGTGGGTCACAGACCTGAATTGTGGTGTTGCTAACCACTGGACAACACCTGCTGCCAGGGCCTGCATAAATCATGGACACTGTTGGGTTGACTACCCTATTCTGCCTCCTCAAAATGAGGTCAGTTTTCCCAGGTCCCCCATCCACAGGAAAATATCTATCTCTTTGACCTTCGAGGTCTGGCAGCCAAAGGCCTCTGCTGTCCTGTGCAGCACCTGAAGATATAATGTTGTCCTACATGATAGCCAAAAACCTACGACCTCTGCCCCTCAGAGAAGCCATCAAGACCATAGGAGCCTATAAGTCATTGCCCAGGTGGCTGATAAGCCTCTGTCATTTTAATCAATACAGAGGCCATTTGGTCTCTACTTTCTGCTCTGATTTATTCTTCTCAGATCTCTGATGGTGTTGATGGCTAACTGTGGCTTTGTCAGATTGGCAGCAGCAGGCACCTAACTCCTTCCCCAAAGCTGCAGCTACCTTGTTATTTCATTTCATATGTAAAAATCAGGTCTCACTTTTTCTAGAGCTTCTAGGTCTGCTGTTGAGAAAGGCGGACTGGTTTTCCTCCCTAACAGGCTTCATATTAAAGGATAACGGGCTTCAGATGGAACTTTCTGCTATTGCTTTCTTTGAAAGAACTTGCTTTGCAATGACTGCTCTCAGTAATCATCCACTTGTGTCTAGTGATAAATAATTGGATTTTAAACGTTTAGAGTTTATATAAATTGTAAAGGCCTAAAAAGGTTTAAGATATATAAATGCGAGTTGCAATCATCTGAGGATGGGAACGCTTAAGAAAATGACTTAGGGTGTGTAAATACAAGTTATAAAGGTGTATGAAAATGATGGAGAATGAAAAGTGCTTCGGATGGCTTTCCCCCTAAGCTATTGTTATACTAAGATTTCAAAACTTTCGAGTTGGAACATTGATCAATGGGTTCTGATAAGCTGGTAAAGCACTGTTGTCAGTCACAAGCTCACAATTTTAAATTCCTTTGGTTGACATCTGAGTATATGCTTCAAGGTGCTTTTTATTGAGCTAAAAACAGTTTTTGCCTAATCCATATATCCAGCCTTCTGGACAGAGGAAAGAATGTTCATACTTTAAACCCAAAGTCTTATCTTTTGCTATGACTCAAAGGTGTGGGTCTACTCCAGGCTTTTTCTACAGTGTGGATTTTAGTACAGATTACGGGGGTAATGTTAAATTTCTACAACTTTTATCTCTTTTGGTAAACTTAAAAATTCATGTAAGCTTCAGGGAGTCAAGGGAGTTGTAAGACTTGAATCCACCTCTCACAGGTCAAAAGGACTCCAGATAAGGACTCTGTCGATCAAAAGTCTTAAGTTTCCCCACCTGCCTATTCCTGAGGGCAGAATCTCTCTCTCATCTCTGGTCTTGGGAATCCTCCCCTCTCCCAGCTACCATGACGATAGGACTGGAAGTTCCAAATGTAAGATTTTCCTTTCAGTTCCTAAACTGTAACTTTTGTCCCTATTCTAGATCTGTTCTGGCAGCTTCCTTTCAGCTGGTAGATGGCATCCAGAAATCAGTAGCAGCTTACAAACTGCTCCAAATGTGATCTAGGTTGTTCCAGTTCCGGGCAGTCCTACAAATCCAGACAGCCCTAGCCTTGCTGAAAGCTGATTGGAACCAGATCTGTCAACAGGTAGATTCATTAGCTGAAATAGTTCTATAATATGACAGGGCACTCTACCTACTCCGTGTAAAAGAGGAGGTTATTGTGTGGCTTTAAGAGAAGACTGTAATTAGAGATAATTCAGCCATACTCATAAAAAGGCGGTGGCGGAGGGGTGGAGGTGGGGAACTGAGATGAAATAAATGACCGATTCCCAATCTCATTTTTGGTCTCTTCCTAGATAGTGACTCTGATGCTAACTACTGTTGGCTCTTACAATGTTAATACCTTAACTAAATACATAAATTTCTGTCTGGGTGCCATTCATTAGATTGATTCATTAGATCCCAGTGTAAACAGGTACCCACCACAGAGTCAAGGATTTGATTCAGGATATAGCTCAAAGGGGGAACGGCTAACATTATGTTTTAACTTTAAATTACCGTGCTTAAGAGATCTATAAAAGAAAAATACTAACCTGTGTTGGACTCTAGCGTCCAAACACCAAGGAGGAGTCGCCCCCAGAGACCACCTCACACACCACAGCTGATGCAAAAGCATGAGGATTTTATTAATTCTGTCATGACAGGGTTCCTCAGCATTCGGAAAGCCGAAAGACCTCGAATAGCTGGCACAGTCTACTTTTAAAAGAGAAGGCCACAGAAACAAGGGGGGTTCCTTGACTATTATGATTGGCTTATTCGAAAGGGCTACTACCAATAATTGGCTGGAGAGCTGTTGCCAGATCAGATGAGGTAAGAGGTCATTTTGACCCCGTTTCCTAGGGGACCAAATCAAAACATACATGTATGGGTAATGGTAATTGTTCAAGAACTGAGTACGTGCATGTGTAGGTGTTAGGTCCTTGGTTCCCAGGGGAGGAGGAGAAGCACTATGGCACAGAGGCTGAGAGGATTCAGAATTGTCATAAATGGCTTCAGGATTGTCTTAAAGTCTTACACCTGTAAGTTCCACTTTCCCAGGCACAGATGATTTCCTGAAATGCTGGGGGCTGTTGTTCATGTAAGATAAGAAGCTACATGTTTTTGCCTCTGTAAACAAGCTTGGTTGCCCCAGTGCCACGGGATGGGTGCTTAATCACATGTAGGTAGGAGGTATGAAGGCAGGAAGTACGTCAGGATGCATGTTTGCCTTTGATTGGACACTGGTGGGAAGTAAGTAGCCTTGTGGGTTTTGTCTTTTATAAGCTTCTGACTAGTGTAATTTAGGGCTGTATTCTGAGCATGGGTCTTGGGTATGGACCTGGCCAGTGTCCATAGTCATGGCCAGTATTTAATAAAGCTTGTTTCAGATTTGGCTCAACAATTGTAGTAGTTGCAGTAGTGGTCTTCATTTTTTTTCCAGTGACCTCTCAACTTTTATTGATCCCTCAGTCCCCAGGGGTAGCCTCCTTCTCAGCCTCAGTGCCCCGGACACCACTTTGCCATCACGACCTTGGGTGGTTGTCCTCTGGACGGTTTGCATGGAGTTACTGGAGTCCATCCGGAGCATCACTGAGACTGAAGTGTGCCCCATCTTCCAGCAAGCAGCGGTAGGTGGCCATCTCAGACTCAAACTTGGCCTTGATGTTCAGCAGGACTTCACATTCCTGGGTCTGGTGCTGCCCCTCTGCCCGGGTTTGTGCCAGCTCTGACTCCAGGTACAGAAGGACCCCACTGAGCTGCTCCATCTGTGTGTCATATCCGGCCTCCACGTCCCTAAGGCTGTTCTCCAAGCTGATCTTCTGATTTTTCATGGCATCTAGGTCAATCTCCAAGGCCTGGAGGGTGTGCCTCAGGTCCGTGAGTGTGGTCTGAGCATCTCTGATTTTGGCAGACTGGGTAGTGACCACCGTGGTGCTCTCTTCAATCTGCTGGGACCAGTACTTGTCTAGTTTCTCACGGTTCTTCTGAGCCAGCTCCTTATTCTGGGCCTGGATATCAGCCATGATCTTGCTGAGGTCCTGAGAACTGGCAATCTGGGCTTCTAGTCCTTTTACTCCCTCCTCACGGTTCTTCTTCATGAACCTTCTTTAGTTCCTCCTAGAGGGCTTCGATTTCTGTCTCCAGCTGCAGCCTCGTGATGTTGGTGTCATCCACCACCTTTGAGTCCATGGATGTCGCGCTCCACAGACTGGCGCATATCCAGTTCTGTCTCGTACTTGACTCTGAAGTCATTGGCAGCAATATGGGCATTGTCTATCTGCAGGACGATGCAGGCATTGTCCACAGAATTGGCAAAGATCTGAGCCCTCAGGTCCTTGATGGTCTTGAGATAGTGGCCCCAGTCTCTGACACCCTGGGACCCCTTCTTCTCCAGATATTCCCGATTTTGCTCTCCAGTCTCCTGTTCTTGGTCTCCGTGCTCTGCACCCTGTCCAGGCGGTCGTCCAGGTCTTGCAAGGTCTCCTCAGTCTGGATGCCACCTTTTCCAACCAGGCCTGCAGACCCCATGAAGCCACCCTAGATGCTTGAGGAAATCCGGGAACCAGAGCCCCCCCCAGCACCTGCATAGACGCTGGCTGCACTGCTGGCAGGCCGGACCTGCTGGCTGGGCGTCCGCACAGATTCCAGGGACTGGTAGGTAGTTGGTGGAAAACGTGGTGGAGCGGGTGGTGAAGCTCATGTTGTCTGGAGAGGAGAGCAAATCGAGGGACCGGGACAGGAGTTCCGAGGGTTAGGTTCCGGGTTAGAGGGGTTAGAGGGAAGGTGGCAGCCCTTGAGCTGTTATATCGCTGAGGGAAGCGTGGGACTAACAGTTGACTATGAGACTTTAGTCTGCCTCCCAGGTCCCAGCACCTAAGAGTAGTAAACAACCAATAAGGCAAAAAAGAAAAAGCCCAAACAACACAAAATGAGACAAAAATCCCATTGAGGTCCTTTTGTGTTGGTCATCTACGGCTGGGCATGGGGTCTGCCCTTAAGTGTATGTAGCTAATATAGCCAATGAGACTCCATTTGACAAAACTATTTTTTTTCCTTTGCAAATGGGTGAAAATTGCTGGTAGCTTCTTGGTTAGGAGTGGTAAACTGTGTCCATCCCCCTCTCTCAGCACCGGGACCTCATCTGGCTTGAACCTGCACGGGCCTTGTGTGTGCTGCCACATTTTCCATGGTTTCATCAGTTCCGTTGTGCCTGGAAGACACTGTTTCCTTGGTGTTTTAAAGGAGAGCATCACTGTGGGGGAAATAAAGGAGTTTTTTAGGTGGATTTTAGAAGGGAAGATTTGTTATTTTTTTTCCTTAAGGGTGGAATATTCCGGCAGGAGAAGTCACCCAGGTAGATCTGAAAATTAGCATCTCTGTCAAGTCTCAGGTGTTGATTGTGCTCTGATGCTGTTACTGGATGAGAGATCCCCAATCTCCAGGCTGGGTGCCAGTCACAGGGGAGCCCCTCCAGGGCAAGTGGTCTGTTCCTGAGTGAACCCCGAGTTATTCTAGGAGTCTGTTCACATGCTTGCATTTTCTGTGCAGCATTATCAGCTGTCTTCTCCTTAGCACAGTGGTAGAAAAGGGGAAGCGGGGAGGGGTGCTAATAATGTCTTGCTGGAGACCCATTGCTTGCTAAGTCAGCAGATTTGCGAAGCTAAATATATATCAGTGAGTATTTTAGGAAATTGAGAAAATGGGAAGTTTTCAAAGGTGATGGTCTAGACACAATGTTATTAAGATTTATTTTAAAAATCTGCTGGCTGTGTGTTATGCTGCAACTTTTCTTTGAAAAAAAAAGAACCACAAACTATTATTCCAAAATCTAACAGTTCTCAGAAACAAGAGGGTCTAGAACCATTCTGCCTCCTAGAACATTATTTGTTTTTTTTTTTAAAAAAAATGCCATGTTTGTTTTTCTTTGCTATTCCTGGGAAGGAAGGGCTAATTTCAAAATACCTTCCTCTAGTTAAAAGTGGTGTTGTTAGGTCTGAAGAGATGGCTCATCAGTTAAGAGCACTGTTTGCTCTTCCAGAGGACCCAGGTTCCGTTCCCAGAACCCATGTGCAACTCTGGCATCCACAGGTACCAGGCATGCATGCAGGCAAAACACCCATACACTTCAAGTAAAAGCCAATGAGTCTTTTTAAAATGATGCTTTCAAAGGTGAATGTGGTCATGGCGCACACTTGTAAACCCAGCACTGAGAAGGCTGAGGCAGGAGAAACTTGGATCTGAGCAACATTTCGAGTTCCAGGCCAGCCTAGAATATATAATGAGACATTGTCTAAAAATAAAATAAAAAGAAAGAAAAGAAAAATCCCACATGATCACAAAACGATGCTATTAGATATTCACTTAATATGCAGTTGTAAAATAATGCCTTCTTTATTATATCAACGATGAGCTCAGAGGCACCAAGAACTAGTTCCTTTTCTGTCCTCAAAGAAGAGGGAATTATGGCACCTCTATCTGAGCACAGCTGGAAATTATAGGGTTGTCTAAAACCGTTATTAAGTCTTCTAGAGAACTAGCAATATTCTTCTAGTTGCCATATGTTTTTTGTTTTGTTTTTGAAGCAAAGCAAAGCCATAAATATAGTCATAAGAAATGAATCTCGGCCTTCTGTTTAAATTCTCACAATGACTTTAATATGGTAGCCAGCCATCGAGGTGACGAGGGGACTGAGTACAGAAGGAGGGAAGGTCTGCATGGCAATCGATAGCATGCATGGCCCCCAGATACCATGCCCAGTACCTAGGACCACACTCTAAGCTCAGCATCATCTTGGATGAAGTTAGCTTCTTGGGCACTGCCTCCCATTTTCTGCTACAACTTGTCTGTGGAGGATGGAGTCAGTGGTTGAGAAGTAAGTATAACCACGTGAATGCCACATGAGTGTCTTTTTAGATAAGTCCTCTGTTCTCGGACTACATCTCCAATCAAATTTGTCTTTTTACTCATTGTTTATATTGCTTTTCTCAGCCATTATTCCTCTTAAAACTGTCTTCAAAAGAGACCAATCAGTCTCGTACCTTTATCTGGCCAAAGAGAGCTCAGATCTGTTTCCTTTGGTTATGAGCCTCCTTTCTTCTGAGAACAGGGATGAAAGGGACCACTGTGGGAAACGGGGAAGGAAGCTGCCATCCAGGAGTCAGCTTGAAGCCTCTCATTACCTGTAACACAATTATAACATTTCCTTAAGGTCTCTCTCCCTTCCCAGATATAAACCTACAATATTCTAGTCTTCTCTCCCACACACTGTAAGAGACATGTTCTAAACCCCTTGTGCAATCATAATGGTTCCCGGTTTGCCCTTACTAGAGTATAATCCCATTTAAGACAACTCTTGAAATGTCCTGTATGTATAATCACACGGACCCAAAGCAGAGAGAAAAGACAGAAAGTTCTTTAACAACACTGACATATAACTTGAGAGGTACCAAAATGGTACATGGAGCTCGTGCTAAGACGCTTAACTGCACTCTCCACTGAGAAGCACACGCTCATATTTAACTATGCTGTAATCTTTCTCGAAGCGTCTTAACTACCATGCTGAAGTCCTAATTTTGAAATGGGTTGGGAAGATGGCTCAGTCAGTAAAATGCTTCCCATGAGTGCATGAAGAGCTGAGTTTAGTCCCTCAGCACTCACATGGAAAAAAACCCCAGGCATGAAGCTAGCCCAGTCTACCTCAATCAACAAGCTCCAGGCTCAGCGACAGACTCTATCTCAAATATTAAAGCAGAAAGCGACTGAAGAAACACCTAACATCAGTTTGTGGCCTCTGTGTGCGCATGTGCATGCAGGTGCGCACACACACACACACAGACACCTGTCGGGGTGTTTTGTTTTTTATTTTTGGTTTTTCGAGATAGGGTTTCTCTGTGGCTTTGGAGCCTGTCCTGGAACTAGCTCTTGTAGACGAGTCTGGCCACAAACTCACAGAGATCCACCTGCCTCTGCCTCCCAAGTGCTGAGATTAAAGGGGTGTGCCACCACCACCCGGCACCACACGAATGTCTTTAAATACAGCAAACACTTCTTTGAGAAACCCACACCCACGCACTCAGCTGCGCTCTAGTCTTTCTCCCAAATCATGTCTATTTTAATGAATTCCAGCTCTCTTTTACACTTACTTGTCCAAAATGTTTTTTCTGTCCCAAAGCCAAGGATCCAGTCTCACCTGAGCAGAAGTTCCTAGAAAATTAAGGGGACTCCTCAGGCTGCTGAGAGCAGCGGTATGGAGCTGTGCCTCTGTCCTTGTAGCTGATGACAAACCCTCCATTCTCCCTTTCTCCTTGCCCCTCCCTTCCTTTCTCCTGCTCTTTGTCCTCCTTGTATGACTTCTCGTCTCACTGTATAGATTATATTCGCCTCAGCCTCCCAGTGATACTTGTTCTTCTGCTTCCTTGGCGCTGCGATTGCAGGTGGGCACCACATGCTAACCAGAGAACTTTTCAATCGAACCTCCCAAGAGACAGGTCAGTGTCACTCATTCTGTCTAACTATGGTAGCCAGATTTAGCAAATAGCAATATAAGTTGCTCACAACATGTGAATTCCAGACAATTTTTCTCAGCACATATTAAGTATATAAAATAACAGTGTTTATTATGACATTGTCGTACATGTATGCAGCATTCTCTGATGCAAGCAGTATAACTCTGACCTACGTGTGGCTCTCAAATTTAAATTACTTAAGATTGTGTGAGATTTTAAACGCATTCCTTCAATTCTGATAGACATACTATTATGTGCTTCTTGTGGCCAGTGGTTCACATATCAGGTGGCACAGGTTGATGATGCTGCTTATCAAATATTTTCATCATTACAGAATGTTCCATCAGGCAGTGCTCCTTAGAACATACTAGGAAAGTGTTCCTGGAGCCAGAGACCCAGGTACACAGTCAAAACGATCAGGCTTTTAAGAAGCCATCCCTTCACCCTTCACAAAAAATATGAGACCCCAAAGCCTACAAGTGTGGTGGTGCCCATGTGTAATCGTGGTATTTCAGTGGTGGAGATGGGAGGACTAAAGTTTAATACCAGCCTGCGCTACATAGCAAGACACTGGACATGTAGCTCAGTAGTATAGCACTTGCTTAACAAATCCCCAGTGCTTAACTAGTACCCAAGATAGATAGATAGATAGATAGATAGATAGATAGATAGATAGATAGATAGATAGATAGATAGATGGAGGCATGGCTGGAGGGATGGGTGGATGGATAGATAAAATAAATGATTCATGGGATCCCTGAAGACCACAAGAGAAATCCAGTCCTGTACCAACTCATGAGGCAAATTGATCAGTATCATGCAGAACTATCTGTTCAATTCATCAGCGTTTCTCTTGAGAGACATTCTTCTGGTTTGCACGTAGCTTTGTCCATAATGGACAGTTTCTAAGGGAACACAGGGTTTTACCCTCACAATAACCCTGGGTCTTAGCAAGTCCATGAAAAAAAAACAAGAATGTGAAATTTATTCCAAAAAGAATAATCTACGCTATGGTGCAGGTTCTGGCATTCAAGTGTGCATCAGAATTCGCTGAGGGTCTGTGGGTTCTTCACTGTGTCTGACAAGATTTTTCTTTTGCTTTCATATTGGATGAATGTCTTAGGTTCTAGCTGGGTGTGGTAGGGTGTGCTCGCAATTTCAATACACAGTAGACAGAGAAGCTAGGATTCAGAGTTCAACTCGAGCTACATAACAAAACCCAGAGAGAGAGAGAGAGAGAGAGGGGGGGGGGGGGGGGAGGGAGGAGAGAATTTTAAGTTCTAACATTTTTTTTCTCCATCTTTGAAGACATTGCTTCAAAAGTTTAACACTTGGTGCTGGAAAAAAAATCGGAATCCATTAGATTCTGGGTAGTCTGGGAATGCCACAGATTTTCATGAGCCTCAGCAGGGTTTCTTAAAATGAAAATTGTTCCACCACAGTTCCAAAGTTTCTGATTCCTCAGGCCTGAGCTGAGTTTCATCCTGTTTCTAGAATACTCAAGTCAATAATGCGGGTCTGGAGAAGCACCCTGGGAAATCTCTACCCCATACCTGCCTCCGCCTAATGATGTTATGAAAATGAAGCTTTTGTTCCTGACAGGTGAACCCCTCCTTCTGTTAGAGCCACTTTGATGAGCGGCATCTGGTCCCCGTTTAGATCATTATCACTTTTTCTTCTGCACACAGCTTTCGCCCATCTGCTGGCTTGCTAATACACTGACGTGAAAATAGCCAAAGCCAAGTCCAAGGTGACCTTCCCCCTGCTCTGCAGCTGATGGTGCTGTACCCACACTGTGGCCTGGCCAAGCTTGCTGGGTAAATCATTTTAATTCCTTGTTCATACATAAACAGCGTTAGCAAAAGAGAAGGGAAATAAGAAGTTGCTACAGGTCACCGAGCTAGGAACCAGTCTGTGAGTTCAGAATGTTCAACTCCAGTTTGGGTATGAAGAGTATTCAGGAGTTCGTTAAGATGTGAAATTCATGATTTTGATAAAATAATCGTGGAACATCATTTAATTCCAACTGTTGTGATGGTTAAAACGAACTGTCAATTTGACAGACTCTCCTCAGAGCTAAACCTCTGGCCATGCCCTTGAGGAAGTTCCTAGATTGGGTTACTTGATGTGGGAAGATGTACCCTAGATGTGGGCAACACCACTCCCTGGGCTGCAGTCCTGGTCGGTTGGGAGAAGGAACTTTTATGTCTTTCCATTTGCTGACTGTGGATGGACCGCGGCCAGCTGCCTGACACTCCTGCAGCCCTAGCTTCCACACCATCATGATGACAGTGCCCTCAAAGTGAGCCCAGATCAATTGTCCCTTAAGTCACTTCTGTCAAATGTTTTGTCACAGCAATGAGAAAAATAACCACTACAACCATAAATGCCTCCAGATGTTGATGAGGTCTTTGGGGTCCATTCCCTCTGCCACTGGCTGCTAGCTCACTGGGCCATTGTGCCTGTGGTTGTGGTCTTGACCCCCTTATAGCTTTCAATTATTTTTATTCAGTTGTTAGATTTATTCTCAAATGGAAAACTTGGGAAAGAGAGATGGCATCAGTGAGACTGACTTAAAAATAGAATGAGTTACTGACTTGTCCCTCAAAATGGTTCAGATGACTACAAACCTAGAGTTTTGGATTTTGACCTCAGACTTATAAGTACCTCTTAGTACATCACGAGAGCTCTGGTTCTTCAAAACACATGTTAAAAGGGGAAATTTTTTTTATTCAATTTGGCTTTTTCCTTTATTGGAAATAAAATCATCCAAGCCCACAGTGTGTTATTTCTGGAGAGCATCTGCAAATAGCAGCCAGAAAGTGCTCATGTCTCCTTTTTTAGAAACAAAACATGAAAATTATAATAATAAAGTAATTGATTTTTTTTTAAAGAGAGAAATTTAAGAATTCCAAATATCAGGTCATGGAAGCAGTTTGGAGGGCTCCAACACATAGTTAAATTTCAATCTACATATTAATACACATTTGGTCCCCAAACACAAAATTAAAATGTCATTTTGAATTTGTAGATAAGCCATACTCTTTTGTGCATACTTAATTTGAAACAAATTAAGCAGCATGCATCACTTGTTAAATGGAAGAAAGTCAAACCTTGTCCTTATATATTATGAATATTATTAAAGAATAGATTAAAATGAAAATTATAACATGATCTTTAATAACATACTTACCTAAATTCATTTTTTAAAACAAAGTTTCTTGATGTGATATACCACACTAAAATAGTACACTGACTTATTTCTATGGGAGTTGGTGAGATGACAGAGTTCCATAAATGACCTTCAGAAGAGTGGAGACCAGAAAGGAGTGGGGGAGGGAGGAGGGGGCGTGATTGCAGTAGAGAGGGAGGGTAGGTTGTGTTAGTCAAGGTTTTGTGCTGTACCATTTCTGCTATGGGTAACAGAAATCCACATCAATGGAGTTTAAGGAAATGGGGATTTATTGACTCAGGAAATTGGCAAGACCAGAGACAAAACTTATTCTGGGGACTATATCAAATGACACCATAAAGCCTCTCTGTCACAGGTCTGTCTTTTGGCACTTTTTCTCTTAACATGTTGGCCTTTTTCTCACCTGGATATTCTTCCACATGGTGAGGAGAGGGCAGTTCACGGCATTCTGGCTTAGTTGATCTAGGAGAAAAGATAATGAAAACAAAACAAGCAGGACAGAACAAAAGAAAATTCCAGGGACAGACCCTATTTGTCTCTACTTTGCTTTAGAACTCCAGTGTCTGGGAGAATGGCGTGATGAAGAACTCCTGTTAGCAAAAGAAGGCGGGTTGAGGTCTCACAGTGATGCTGTTGAGTACATATATCTTCAAAGACTCCAGGAACCTCTCATGCTCAGTGAAAGACAGTTTGAGCCTCTTGGCTGGCTAGTCTCTATTTGCCTTTCAGGCTCCAGTCTGGGAAGTGGGTAATTCTGGCTGGGTACAGCCAGAGGGGACACTAGCAGGAGCTCTGAGTCAGGAACAGAGGAAACTTGAGGTCATTGTTCTTCTAGCCCCTTCATTCCAAGCTGGTGGGACAGTCGCTGTTTCCCACAAGAGCACAGCTGCAGGCGGGCAGCCCTGGTTGATGTGGGAGTATCATATATCAATCTGTTGATTTCATTGGTTAAGTAATAAACAAATTGCTTGGCCTCATAGCTTAAAACATAGGTGGGAGGAGTAAACAGAACAGAACGCTGGGAGGAAGAGGAAGTGAGCTCAGAGACACCATGCTCCCCGCTCCCGGGCAGTCACACACGATGAAGCTCCGACCCAGGATGGACATAGGCTAGAATCTCCCTGGTAAGCCACCTCGTGGGCTACACAGATTATAAGAAATGGGCTAGTCCAGGTGCGAGAGTTAGCCGAGAAGAGGCTAGATAGAAATGGGCCAAGCAGTGTTTAAATGAATACAGTTTGTGTGTTGTTATTTCGGGCATAAGCTAGCAGGCGGCCGGGGTGCTGGGGACGCAGCCCCGCCACTCATATTACTACACCTGGTCCAGAGCTACAGTGCCCACCAGTTTGGGTGACTGCATCCTCTACTTAGTGGTAGTGGTATATGGAGAGAGAGAGAGAGAGAGAGAGAGAGAGAGAGAGAGAGAGAGAGAGAGAGAGAGAGAGAGAGAGAGAAGAGTTCAAGGTCATGCTCAATAACACAGTGAATTTGAGGTAAGTATGGACTGACTCTGTGTGTGTGTGTGTGTGTGTGTGTGTGTGTGGTACAGGCATGTATATATGTATGTATGGAGAGCCTAGAAGTGCATTCTGCATGTCTTTCTCAAATGTCATTCACCTTATTCACCTTTTGACACAGGGTCTCATTGAACCTGAAACACTGATTAGCTAGACTGGCTCAGCAGCAAGCCCCCAGGATGTATTCCTGCAACGTCTCCAGTGCTGAGATTCCAGACATGTGCTATTGCACCTGACTTTTACAAGACTGCTGGGAATCTACGAGCATATCCTCACGCCTGCACAGTAAGCTCTTACCCTCTGAGCCATCTCTCCAGCACCAACCTCAAACCCTTGATCCTCCTGCCTCCACCTCCAAGTGCCAGGATTACAGGCATGCACATTCATGTTCATATTTGTGTATTGTTTCTTTACTGACTTCTCCCAAGTTCCTCTTTTAGTCTGCCATCTGTTTCCTGCAGAGTCTTCCCCGGGACACTTCCTCATTCTGTTCCCCACTGCCATTATGGTCCTCTTGGATTCCTGCTCTCATAGCCAACTACCTTAACTGTTTTTAAGTGTACAGTCTACACTATAAAGTATAGTCTATGGTTATGAGACACCTTCGTGACTTATTTCCAGGGTTCTTAGAACGTTTTCATTGTGCAAAACTGAAGCGTTTAACCCAACTTAGAACTTCCCATTTCTTTCTTTCTCACCTCTGGCAGCCACCTTTCTACTTTCGTCTCTGTGAATCTGAGCACCCAATGTTGCAACAGGGCCCCAGATCTTAGTAGACCCTGAGACAACTGACTCCATGAAGGAAGTGCCATTCAGGCTGTAAAACTCTGCACACAGACAGCACCACCTGCCAAAACTAAAACAAAGACCTAATCCACCAAAGCCTCTGGGAAAGTCTGTAAATGTACTAACCTTGCGTTTTGGCTTCTGTAGTTTCTCTTCTGGCTGACTGTTCTTGTCAACTGAAGAATGTCAACCCAGGACATGGTTTTTGTGCTTAAAAGCTCACCCTGAGAAAGGTCCAGAGCTACACTGAGATCCTGAGCTCCCAGTGTAATTGCCAGCCAGTTAATAGAGACTTCCTATTGGCTTTTTTGTTTTGTTTTGTTTTAATTTTTTATTGAGAAAAAGAAAAATAAGTTTTCGCCTCCCCCCAGCCTCCCATTTCCCTCTCCCTCCTCCCACCCTTCTCCCCCTCCCCCCACTCCTCTTCCCCTCCCTCTCCAGTCCAAAGAGTAGTCAGGGTTCCCTGCCCTGTGGAAAGTCCAAGGTCCTCCCCCCTCCGTCCATGTCTAGGAACGTGAACATCCAAACTGGCTAGGCTCCCACAAAGCCAGAACATGAAGTAGGATCAAAACCCCGTGCCTAGACCAGCCTGGTCTACAGAGCTAGTTCCAGGACAAGCTCCAAAGCCACAAAGAAACCCTGTCTTGAAAAAACCAAAAAAAAAAAAAAAAAAAAAAAAAAACCCGTGCCATTATCCTTGGCTTCTCAGTCAGCCCTCATTGTCCGCCATGTTCAGAGAGTCCAGTTTTATCCCATGCTTTTTCAGTCACAGTCCAGCTGGCCTTGGTGAGCTCCCAATAGATCAGCCCCACTGTCTCAGTGGGTGGGTGCACCCCTTGTGGTCCTGACTTCCTTGCTCATGTTCTCCCTCCTTCTGCTCCTCATTGGGACCTTGGGAGCTCAGTCCGGTGCTCCAGTGTGGGTCTCTGTCTCTATCTCCATCCATCACCAGATGAAGGTTCTATGGTGATATGCAAGATATTCATCAGTATTGCTATAGGACAGGGTCATTTCAGGTTCCCTATTCAGCTGCCCAAGGAACTAACTGGGGACCTCGCCTTGGCTCTTGCCAACCCTAAGGTGGCTCCCTTAACTAAGATTTGTGCTTTCCTGCTCCCCTATCCAACCTTCCTTTATCCCAATCATCCCGTTTCCCCAAGTTCCCCCCATCGTAAAAGAAACATTACTAAAACTCAAGGCAGCCATCAAACCGCACACACTAATAGTAGGAGACTTCCTATTGGCTTTAACCCATGTCCGAGAGCAGTCTTCTCTGTTGGATTCCTCATGACAGTAGAAGTGGAATCGTGTAGCATTTGTCTTTAGAAGCTTGCTTATTTCACTTAGCATAGTTCATCAACGCAGCAGCACACGCCAGCCAGGCTGTTTAGGATTCTTTTTCATACACACACTTTCAAGACCAGGCTGTGTCCTGCTCCAGCTTACTCCATGTTTCATGAAACAATGGGTCTTCAGGCTGTGAACTGCCCTATTCTACAAGCAGCTTTTGATTTCATTTTGAGGGAGAGAAGGATGATTGTGACCCTTAAATGGATCCATAAGCAGCACCATCTGTCCCGTTGTCCCTATCCAGTCCAGACTGACAAATGACTTATTCCTGGGACTAGAAAGAGAGCCACCCTATACCTTTCTTAGGGATAAGTGAAACTGTGGGAGCATGTGGGCATATTAGATCATAGCCTAAAAGCTAGGCCTAAGAACTTATCAGACACATCAGGAAGGAAAAGAGGTATGACTCTCTTGCCTGGACCCTGAAGTGATGGACACAAAACACTGCTGTGTTGTGACCCCAAACCAACCTATTATCTGACACATGTTGTGTGTGTCAAGAAGGAGGACTTCCTGGCTTGCCCCCACCCACACACCTACTTTGATGGAGCCTACTGGACTGCCTGCCTGTCGGTCTGTTTTCCAGTCTGGACCTGGACCTGACCTATTGATTCCTGCTTCTGACAGTTTGTTTGTTTGTTCCCCCTTGAAGCTGAGTTCTGTAGCTTCATGTTCAAACCTGACTAGAGCAGCTCCCTCCCAGCATTGATTTGATTTGTTATCTATACAGACTCTTTCTCAGCAGGCTTCTGAGGTCTCTTCAACTCTATTTCAGCCTCTTTACCTTGTATTCATTCTGTAACACACACACGCACACACGCACGCACGTATGCATGCATGCACTCAAATACACACACAGATTTACTATGTGTGGTGTGCTGTGTGATATAAGAAATAACATTAGAGCCGGGCGATGGTGACGCACGCCTTTAATCCCAGCACTCGGGAGGCAGAGGCAGGCGGATCTCTGTGAGTTTGAGACCAGCCTGGTCTACAAGAGCTAGTTCCAGGACAGGCTCCAAAGCTACAGAGAAACCTTGTCTCGGAAAAACCAAAAAAAAAAAAATAATAACATTAGTACTGGGTGATGGTGGTACACACGTTTAATCCTAACACTTGGGAGGTAGAGGCAGGCAGATCTCCATGAGTTTGGGGCCAGTCTGGTCTACAGAGCAAGTTACAGGACAGCTAGAACCACACAAAAGAAACTCTGTCTCAAAAAATAAACAAACAAACATAAAAGGAAAAAAAGAACATTTGTAATTAAGATTGGAATAAAAAACTTGCATTCACCTAAGCTAAACTACCAAAGTAGGCAGGCTTTGTGACAAATTGATGTCATTGAAGCCACTAAACCATGTGACTTTATTCTCCTTCAGTAAATTTTGACGTTGTGGAAAGAGATAGCATGCTTGTGTGTGTTTCAGGGATAGTATGCTCACAGAACATACTGCGTGCTGTTTGTTCTCAGTTGTGTCTTGGAGGATGTCTGTGCTGGTCTTGGCTATGTGAACAAGGCTGTAGAGAAACAAGGTCTGTTTCCAGCTTCTTATTCTCTCTCTCTCTCTCTCTCTCTCTCTCTCTCTCTCTCTCTCTCTCTCTCTCTCTCTCTTCTCCCTTCCCATCTCTTTCTCCCTCCCTCCTTTTCTCCAAAGTGAGATTGCTGATAACTTCATTTTAATTTCCAAGGAAAACCCCATACTATCTTTTATAATGGAGTTCTTTGCTTGTTTGTTTGTTTTTTGAGACAGGGTTTCTCTGTAGCTTTGGTGCCTGTCCTGGAACTTGTTCTGTAGACCAGGCTGGCCTCGAACTCCCAGAGATCTGCCTGCCTCTGCCTCCCGAGTGCTGGGATTAAAGGTGCAGACTACCACCACTCAGGCTTTTGCATTTCTTTTTTCTTTATTATTTGAGACAGGGTCAGCCTAGGCTGACTTCCGACTTCTGAATGAATAGGCGTGTGTCACCATATCTGGTCCCGTTCTCATTTCAACCAGCAATATATAAGGGTTTCAATTTCTTCACATTTTTGTCCATATGGTTGTTTTCTATTTTATTATTTCCTTTGTGTTAGCTACCTTACTAAATGTGAGGGTGTGTGTGTTGGAAAGTTGTATGTCAACTTGACATAACCTTAAACCATCGGAGAGGAGGAAACCTCAATTCAGAAAATGTCTCCATAATACTGGACTACAGGTAAGTCAATAGGCTATTTCCTTAATTAGTGATTAATGGAGGAGGGCCCAGCCTATTCTGGGTGATGACATCTATGGGATGGGTGGTCCTGGGTTCTGTAAGAAAGCAGGCTGAGTAAGCCATAGTGAGCAAGTCAGTGAGCATCACTCTTGGTTTTTGTATCAGCTCCTGACTCCAGGTTCCTGCCCTGTTTGACCTCCTTTGATGATGAACGGTGATATGGAAGTGTAAGCCTAATAAACCCTTTTCTCATGGCATTTCATCACAACAATGAAAACCCTAAGACAGTATATATGTATGTATGTATGCATGCATGCATGCACGTATTATAGTTTTACTATGTAGCCCGGGCTAGGAACTGAGAAATCTGCCTGCCTCTGCCTCCCAAGTGCTGGGACTAAGCCTAAGTGCCATTATGGTTTTTATTTTATTTTTGGAAAATGTCTATTTAAGTCCTTCGCCTATTTTTTTATTAGCTTGCTTGATTTTTTTAATGGTTGAACGCTCTATTTTGATTTTAACTAGTAAGAGCAATAACAAGAGAGAAAACCTGCATCATTTACTTTTGCCGCAAAATCGAGCGTAATTCCCATGTCCTTTAAGAACTGGGAATTCCAAGAGAGCATGTATGCTAGCAAATGAGGGAGTGTCCTTCACGTTCTAGAACAGTGATTATTAACCTCTGGGTCACAACCCCTCTAAGGCCCACCTAGGACCATCAGAAAACACAAATATATCCATTGTGATTCTTAACAGTAGCAAAATTACAGTTAGGAAGTAGCAATGAAACTAATTTTATGGTTGGGGGTCACCACAACATGAGGAACTGTATTAAAGTATTGAAACATTAGGAAGGTTAAGAATTAATGGCCTAGAAAATTTTCAAAAATAAGCTGGAAAACCAGCAGAACTCCAACACCCTCTGGGACTACTGGGGTGGGGAAAAGGATTGCCTTCAAGTTCATCTTCCATCTGTATCCCAAGTCACAGATTAGCATCCTTGTATAGGAAGGAGGACAAGAATGAGACCCCTGTGTAGGAGAGAGGATATGCTTGTGACATTAGTGGTAATTGGTAGAAGTCCATGGAAACCGGAAAGTGATAGCTTCATTTAGTCTTTAAGAGAAAACTCGGCTGTGACTGGCCTCTGAAAGATCTCTAAGAGGACTTCGCATGATGGAAGTCTTCTATTCTGTTGTCTGTACTATCTGTTAGCCATGTGCAGCTACTGTGTGTGTAAATATGGTCTATGTGGCTGAAGGACTGTATTTTTTAGGTTAACTTAAATATGAAATAGCCACATGTTGTTGGTAGCTAGCAGACTGGAAAACACAAGTATGCAAAGCATGTATTGATTTGGGTCTGGAGACTAGAAGATTTATGTAGGTTTAAGTTTTACTACTATTCATGAATTTTGCTACCCATGTGTCTTAGTTTGGGTTTTATTGCTGTGAAGAGACACCATAACCATGACAACTCTTATAAAGGCAAAAACTTTAATTGGGGCTTGCTTACAGTCTAGAGGTTTAGTCCATTATCACGGGGAGGGGGGCATGGTGGCATGCAGGCAGATGTGCTAGATGGTGCTAGAGAAGGACCCGAGAGTTCTACATCCAGATTGGCAGGCAGCAGGAAGAGAAGGCCACACTGGGCCTGGCTTGAACATCTGAGACATCAAGGTCCACCCCCTCAGGGACACACCTCCTCCAACAAAGCCACACCTACTCCAACAATGCCATATCTCCTAATAGTGCCACTCCTTATGGGCCCATAGAGACCCATACTGACTATACAGTATCTAAAAATTTACACACTCTATGGCCATGGCACGAGATGGTGACAAACAAGAAGGAATAGGAGGATGTCAGGACCTGTACCTAGAGGAGATGACTGAAGACAGAACAACAAGGCCAGCAGGAGAAACTGATAAATAGGCATCTAAGTACGTAAAGGACACATCTTGCCCCCGGAAAAGCTATAAATAGTGTAGAGTTGTGTCTGCTGTCAAAGGCCTTACTGTCTTTGGGGTGAGACACAATAACCATCTAAAATGCATGGTATACAAGACAGGCCACAATGTCAAAGTTAGGCCAAGTAAGTAAATGCCCTGTGGCTCCCGGAAGGGAGTGATCCATGTCAGCCTCAACTATAAGAACCAAATCACCTGTCTTAATGGCCAATTCTGCCATACACGAGTTATGAGCTTGAACAAGTCACTTACTCTCCGCTTCCTCATCCCAAAATGACACAACAAAAGTGCCAATGCCAAGCTGGGCGATGCTTCAGAGAAGTGACAAACATTTAAAACACATACATAACTTGTCAAGCATGGTGGCACATGGCACATGCCTTTAATCCCAGCATGTAAGAGGCAGAGCCAGGGGGAGGGATCTCTGTGAGTTCAAGGCCAGCCTGGTCTCCAGAGTGAGTTCCAGGACAGCCAGGGCCACACAGAGAAACCCTGTCTCAAAAGGAAACAAAAAGAGAAAAGAAAAAGCGTCAATGCCACAGAGTTGTAAAGATTAAAAGACACACACACACACATGCGCAGTACCTAGATACTAAATGCTAAATATCAGAGCTAACTAAATATTAGTTGTTGTGGAAAGGAAGGAGGAAAATGATCGAGTATGGAAAGCGGGAGCTCTGCTGCACTCCTTAAACACGACGTGTGCTCCTCCTCCTCTCTGGACCGAATCAGAGCCTATGGAGAGGGTGGGGCAAGCACTGAGCCACCGACTCTTGTTCTTTGTGAAAAATTTGATACTCAGTTGTTATTTACAGTGTAATTAACTACTTTCAAGTCAGCAAAAGTCAAGAAAAATGAAGCGAACTAATTTTTAGATGAATTTTCGCAGAAGCAGGCCCTGAGAGGAGGACCATTGTGCAAATGGTTTTTAAGGATGTGTTCCCAGAAGAAGTGGGGGAAGGAATGGAGCTGCAGAACAGAGAGGGGAGGAAACCAGGCAAACTCCCTTCCTCAGCTTGATCCTGCAAGGAGGGCTTTGCTTGTTTATGAGACTGGATCATAAGCAACTCGGGGTGACCTAGAACTCACTATGTAGTCCAGGCTGGCCTTGAACTCTTGATCGTACTGCTTACAGCTCCCAAATGGTGGGAGCTCGCTCTTGAGGGTCAGTCCCATTCCAGACAAGGAAGTTGTTCCTTCAGATGCTCGTACCTGTCTCTCACGGGCTAAATTCCATTCCTAGCTGCAGGCATTCATGCCCTCTGTACAGCTAAAGAAATCAGTGTCAGAGGTTGGAGAAGACGGCGAATTCCCCAAACTAAAGGAAGGCAATATAGAAACAGAAAAAGGGAACCATTGGATGAGACACGCAGCACTGAATTTTGTGAGTTAGACTGAATGTATCTGGGCATGTAACTAACCGGCTCAATTGCTACTGCTGCTTGCTGACTGTCCAAACTCTGAACAGTGCATCACAAAGTCAGACTGAGTAAGATCCCCGGAGAAACTGTTTAAAATATCTATTCCTCATGTCCAGCATGCCTGGGGCTTGACCCCCAGCATTGAAATTTGTAAAATAAATTAAAAATTTGCCCCCCTTGGCTTCATTTCCGGAGCTTCAGGACCAGTTGGCAAGTCCGAATTGATCTTATTGTCAACACACATCCCAGGTAACTTGGAATGTGGTGACCCTCGAACCATAGCCTGAGAACCAATGCTTAGGGAGCTTGTGGAAGCTGGCAGGGAGGTGGTGGAAATGAGGAGTCAGGGTACTTTGGAGGTAGGGCCCTACAAAAGCTTTGTGCAGTCAGGAGTCTATTCCTGAGTCAATGTAAAAAAATGGAAAGGTGTCATGCTTGCCCCCCAACTCCTGGAAAGGCACAAAGTGAGCTAGCTGGTCAGTTTGGGGTAGAGTACAGAATGACAGCTTCCCTGGAGTGGTCGCTGTGTGACCATCTTCCAGGAAAGAACGTGCAAGGAACAGAACCTAGCGTTATAATCACAAGAGTATTTTACACCGAGCCTCCTTCCCCATCTCCCCATGGCCCTGAGTGCAAGCAGATTATTAGTGGTCATGCACGCAGCAAGCATGGATGCAGGGGAGTCAGGATCAGGCCAGATGTCAACCATACCGAGCGCTTCTGGCATCTGTGAACAGTGCTGCTGGCATCTGTGAACAGTGCTGCTGGCATCTGTGAGTGACTTAGCACATGGGGCAGCAGGGGCTCAGTCCTGATGAGCTCCTTTGGGAGGATGCAGAGCCCATGCCTCCAAGTCATTCCCCTAGTGGATATTTTGGCATCCAATCACTTTCACTAGCGGCCCAAGGCTACTTTCCTACCCTGGGTCCACAGTAAGTCCTAGGCAGAGCTGTGGTTGTCTGCAAATAGCTGTCAGCGTGTGTGTGTGTGTGTGGGGGGGGGGGGGGGTGAAGTGTGGCTAGGGCATCAGCAATGCTTGCCAGTTGAGTGGAGTTGTTCATTTGGCAAACAAAGACGGTGCTGACTGAGGGGCTGTGTTAGGCGGGGCTGCTTGGCTGCAGCTCTGCTCAGGCCTTCAGCTGATGCCTTCAGTCTCCACGTTCAGTCTGGTTCATTTCGTGAACAGTCATGGCCAAGGAATTGTGCAAGGTCCAGTGTATGAAGTCCCAGAAGACACGTGGTGCCGCTGGCCCAGGAATTAGTATACACAAGGTTAAGAGCCAGGCAAGACTTTCCACCCAGTCTTACCTCAGACGTTTCTGTTCACTCTATTGGACTTGGCCTGAGCCCAAGAGAAAAATCCTGAGCCGCCGTCAGACCTCCTGGGGTGCCCCTTGCATCTGCTTTACGAATTTCTTCCTAGCCTCATCTCTGGCTTTAATCATTTGCCTCCTCTCTTTTGTTTATCTCTCATTACCTCGCAGTGTTGTTAAAGCCCAGAGGCGAGCTGATAGACCAGTCATAATTATCGTCCAGGAGGTGACAGGCATGGGTGGGGAGAAATAGGAGGACAACGATAGGCATTATTGGACAAGGCTAAGAAAAGAATCCCCAGGAATGTGTACGGAGTTTAGTAAAGATTTCAAAAATGCACCAGCAATACAGGCAAGAGCCACGGAATTCAAAAAATAGATATAAGCGAAAGAAAATGGTGGCTTTGAGAGGAAGCTGGGAAGAGAGGGAAGGGTGGGGCTAAGACACCACAAAGCCAGCAGCTCTTCAATAGCTCTGTTTCTTAAAAGGCAGAAACCCAGGGTCAGTAAAGGCTAGACACAAGCGTGCTCCACACGATCAGAAGGGAAGCTGCAAGGCTAGAAAAGGCTTGGGCTTAAGGCAAATTCAATTTAGCCACGAGAAGTCATTTGTGTTACCTTTGAATCAGAAATGCAAAAGGCATAGGTGTGCTTGAAGATGAAGGACGGGGTGGAGGTGAGACCTATACAGTTCCAATTGTGCTTGCTCCCTTTTCTTATTGTTGGCTGTTGCGCTTTAAACTGGAAAAGTTGAGTCTGAGTTAAACGAGAGAGAGGCAGACAAGTGTCTGTGTGTTTTGAACAAGTTCAAGTGAGGCAATCTGTAGGTGGAAGGGGCTGCCATTGGGGAAAGTGCATTCGGTTTTGTGTGTCAGGTTTTCAAAGAAGCATTGTCTCAAAGGGTGGGAGGGGAACCTGGGAACAAAGGTTCTAAACACTACGACAAACGAAAGCTGTTGGAGCCAGATAAGCTTGGGCCTCAGGAGGTTTGGAAGGGGGGCCTTGAGCTAGTGTGGAAGATTAAACAAGGAAGACCCGGGGAAGAAGATAAGTCATGCTGTGCTGGGGAAAGCATAGACATTCTGCAGAAGCCCAGTCCAGTTCAGTCGGAACTTCTGTATGCTTAGAAACAGACTGATGAACTTCAGTGTGGTTGGTACCTTCACTAAAGAAAAGGCCAGACTCAGAGGAACCGAATCTGCCAAGGCTACTGGAGACAGAGTTCTTATACAGGGTATGAAGATCTTGAACAGGATCTTAGCCTAACTAAGATTCTCTCCATAGAAAATACGTGTATTGGTATGTAAATTGTGCTAGTACACTATTTTAAATAGTACACCATTTTAAAATATTTTTATTGCTCTCTCTCTCTCTCTCTCTCTCTCTCTCTCTCTCTCTCTCTCTCTCTGTGTGTGTGTGTGTGTGCATGCTCACACACAGATTCTAAGTCCTTTCCATAGAAGTTACACTTGGTAGTCTTTTGTAAATCTTTTCATGGCTTGATACAGAAGAAAATGAATAAAGGGAAAAAGGCCTGGATATGTTACTTCATAAAACCAGCCAAATGTTCAAGCCGACCTTAAAGACTGGTTTCCCAATGTGTGGTTTCTGCCCTGTAGACTCATCCTAACATTTTAATCTCTTGACACCTATGTGTTTGACACACACCACACACCATTCCAATGCCGAGTCCCAAAGGTTCAGCTTTGTAAATCATGAAGGGACTTGACCCCTAGTTACTTGCTTTTCGTGGTTTCTTTAAATCTGCAACAAGGCCAAGCTATGCTGCAATACACAAAACGACCACAAGGTGACACCCTTGGGAAAGTCTTGCTTCTGCGACTTGGTTTCGGGGCTCTGACGTCTATTCTAAACATAGCCTTGTAAACTGCTTGAGGAAGAGAGAAGAGGCTCTATTATGGGGGAGGAGAAACAGCAGTGACAATACAGCCCTGGCTCTTTCCTGTGCTTTGGTACACAGAGTCAAGCCTTGATTGCTTTCTTCCACTTCTTAATTATCGGCTTTTGGAGGCAGACGCATAGCTCTGCATAATACGTCAGCACATTTTTTATACACGCACATCCATTTTCTGCCTTTGCTGTTGCTCCGTGTGATTTAGAAGCTGCTCCTGATTTGGAGGAGGAGCCTGTCCTTTTGGGCTATGAGCATGCACACTCATTCCTGCATTGCTTCTGTCCCCTGCCTCACTTCCAGTAAGCGTCCTGGGTTAGCAGGGAGAGACTGCAAACCGCCTTTCTAGAAAGGGAAGAGTTTGGCTGGCCCAGTGCTCGCTGCTGCGAACCTCAGGCCAACTGGAAAGGAGATCAAAGGGAAAGGCAGGGCAGCAGAGTAGCTAGGCTGAAAATGGGCTTAGCCACGGAAGTGGACACGTCTGGTCAGTCTTCTCTCTTGCTTCCTCCGCTTTTCGTTTTCTTAAAAATACAATTTAGAAATGGCATTTCATGTGACAGGAAGCCCCACGTTGCCACTTTTCATTTTAGTTTACTTGGCTATCACTTGGTATATGCTTCCCGGAGAGAGAGAGGAACGCGTGTCAATCAGGGTACTGTTGTGTGTGTTGAAAAAGAATCCTCCACTGGCTTGTGGGTTTTGGCAGGCAGTTACCAAAATTAATAAACTGCGAGCAGATGCCACGTTTTCATGGGGCGCAACTCTGGCCAGCCCTCTTCGTTTTGGTACCTGTGAGTGGAAAATCACTGCCTTAATGAGCCATGCACCCCGTGGTAAAAATGTTTGAAGTTACTGAACGGATGAAAGCAGCCAAAAAAAAAAAAAAAAACAAAAAAACAAAAAAAAAAACTCCGCTGGACGATTCTTGTCTCCTTATATTTATTCCAACTGTCATTTGTGAGCAGAGGGCATTGAAACAGAGTCACAAACTGCTGAACTGCAGCCAGCCAGGCCCATAGCTGCTCAGAGCGTCTGGCGTGGTCTGGCTTAGTGCTGTTGCCTCCTGACGACGCCCAAATAGGAGCGACGGTTTCTCTCCTCTGGGAACGTCCCCTGCAGAGAGAAAGACGTACCACAGAGAACAGAGGCCCAGTGTCGTGCCTGGAATTACGGTTGAGTATTAAGAACACAATAAAAATCCAAGTCTAGCCTGCCGGGGCTGCTCATGGCTGCGGGGCTGCTCATGGCTGCAGTAATCCAAAATGTGTTCAAATGTTTCTTGAGCAACGTCAAATTATCTTTTGTCCTGGAAATGTAAGTAACTGGCTGGATGTTGTTGTTGGTGGTGGTGGTGGTGGCGGCGGTGGTGGTGGTGGTGGTGTGTGTGTGTGTGTGTGTTTTAATAGACTTTTCTTTGTAAATTTTCTAAAATAAGCATTTTTTGTTTTTTTTTGCCCTCATTATAAAAACAAGTGTGAGTCTGAAGAGGAAAATGTATACTTTTTTGGCAACAGTCATAACAATGTTAACAAAGCAAACATTTCCGTAGTGGTAATCATGGTGCAGATACTCCCATTCTTTACAATGCTATTTAATTATGTTTATCTTTCCTTTGATATTTAGACAGTTTAAAAATATGATGCCCCAACTGGGCGGTGGTGGCGCACACCTTTAATCCCAGCACTCAGGAGACAGAGGCAGAGGCAGGCAGATCTCTGTGAGTTCGAGGCCAGCCTGGTCTACAGAGGGAGTTCTAGGACAGTCAAGGCTGTAACACAGAGAAACCCTGTCTCAAAAAAACAAAAATAAAAATGTCCCCTTTGTTTATTTTGGTGCTATTGCCTGTATTCTTGGTGTTATAGCTAAATAATTAACACATTCAATGTCACGATATCTGTCTACTGTCTAGGAGTTTTACAGACTGGGGCCTTTTTGAGTTCCTTTTGCTGTAGTTGCATGTATTTTGTTCTTAACAGTATCTGAGGAGTTTTTGGCATTATTTTAGTCCCCAATTCATCATCAATGCTTCCACTGCAGTAACTAGAGATGAGGGACAGGGGAACCCCCTGAAGGAGACACGTGCAAGGAGGAGAAGCCTTTCAACCAAATCACTCTCAGGCTTCACGGAGGCGCTAAGAGACCTTCTCATGGGCGTTGTGAGGGCGAAATGAAGGAAGATGTAGACCATGCTGAGCACAGACTGGAGCATTGGAAGGTCTCAGTGCCCGATGGCTCTTGTTTCATGCAGAGAGCTAACAGCTCCAAGCAGCTAAGAAGGAACAGCCTCTTGGCTGGTCCTAAATGTTGAGCTCGTTTTTAATGACATAAAATAATCTTCCAGCTTTCTTCCTTTCCATGGAGACACCTATCTTCCAAACACCATTTATTGATGAGAATATTCTTTGCCAGTTGAGTTTGTCTTAGCATTTTTTTCGAAAGTCATTAGATTCTGTATGCATGAGTTTATTCCTAGGCTCTCGATTTTACTTGTCCATATGTCTGTCTGTATGCTAGCACCATTGTCTGGATTGTAGCTGTGTAATGTTTTGAAACCACGAAGTGGGGGAAATCATATATATTTGTTATTTTTCAAATTTGTTTTGGCTACCTAAGGTTCCTTCAGATTTCATACAAATTTGATGATATTTTTCTATTTCTTCAAAAAAAATGCCACTGGGGTTTGAACTGAGCGGCACTGACATTTTACCAGCATTGAATGTTTTAATACATAAACAGAAGAATAATATGTCTTTCCATTTATTTATATCTTTCTGAATTTCTTTCTTCAGTGCCTTGTATTTTCTGTGTAAAAGTCTTTCATCTTTTTGATTGGGTTGATGCCTTAGTATTTTTTCATAATTCCATTACAAATAGAATTGTTCTCTTTGTTTCCTTTTCAGGTACTTTATTGTTAGTGTATATGAACACAACAAAACTTGAGTATTTACTTTTTATCCTACAAACTTGCTGAATTAATATTTATGATTAGGATTTTTTTTGGTGTGCTGCTCTTAGAGTTGGGAGGCACAGCTTCAATGAAGAGCAAAGCCATGTTGACTGGAATTTGGAGTCTCTTAGGAATACTTGGAAAAGTAGGCCAAAACTTGACTAAGAGGGAATTTGTATAAGTTTCAGGAACCCTGAAATTCATGGTATAATCTCTTTTTCCCTTAAATTAAAAAAGGAAGTGTTGATGTATAAGAGCTTCCATTTTCTATTGTGTAATAGAAGGAAGCAGGCAACCTTGTCAGTCAATTTTGTTGTGATACTCATGCATGAGACATTTTTTGCTTTCAGTGACATTTCTATTCCTTTAACCTTCTAGGAAGATTTCTGGTAACCATACATAGTCCTCCCCGTGCTGCTAGGAGATATGATCTACCACGTCAGGATTTCTGCCTGCAGTGGGCAGACCGTACATGGTGTTCCAGTCTCACAATTACTAAGTTCACAGTAAGAGAGGATGACACAGGACAAGAGCGGGAACAACCTTAAGGTTCCTCTCACAGATCAACGCCAGACATCTAATGAACTACGGAAACACGTAGAAGAAACGGCTGGAAATGTCTTTGCAAAATAGCATTGCAAACTAGGAATCTATTTCAGCCCATTTCTTGCCCCTGTATTCTTTTTTAAATATATTTTTATTTTTCCATTCAAAAATTTCCACTTCCTTCCCTCCTCCCATTCCCCTCCCGCTTCCCCACTCCCCCTCCTTCCTTCCCATCCCTCCTTAAGAGAGGGCAGGGTAGCCTGCCCTGTGGGAAGTCCAAGGCCCTCCCCCTCCATCCAGGTCTAGGAAGCTTTGCATCCAAATAGACTAGGGTCCACAAAAGCCAGTACTTGCAGTAGAAACAAGTCCCAGTGCCTTTATCAATGGCTTCTCAGTCAGCCCCCATTGTCAGCCACATTCAGAGAGACAGAGACCCACATCAGAGCACTGGACTGAGCTCCCAAGGTCCAGTTGAAGAGCAGAAGAAGGGAGAATATGAGCAAGGAAGTTAGGACCGCGAGGGCTTGGTCCACCCACCGAGACAGTGTGCCTGATCTAATGGGAGCTCAGCAAATCCAGCTGGACTGGGACTGAACGAGCATGGGGTCAAACCGGCCCCCGTATTCTTTAGCTTGGAGATAGCTGGCATTTCTGGAAGTAAGTGTACGTGTGAAAGAACCAATGGCATTCTTATTTTTTCTTATTTTTAGTTAAACTTTGAAAAAATATTCTGAGATTGATTCTCACTCAGTCTTTGGGGAATTGTGGCAACATTATTGGATTACTTTAAAATGTATCCTCTTCTGAATCCATTAGAGTTTCTTAAGATGTTTGAATGCAAAATATGTCCCCACGGGCCCCTGTGTTCGAAAAGGTGGTCCGCAGTTGACAGCTGTTTGGGGATAATGTAGAACCCTTAGGAGATGGAGCCTTGCTGGCGGAAGTCGGTCTGTGGCAATAGAGACATCCATGCCCAATACAGAGTTCCTGTCTTGGGCAATCCTTGCTCCCCTGCTCCTGGGGCTCTGCCTATAACTGTGATGGAGAAGCATCACAGTTTGAAGCTCTCCTTGCCTGGTCCTGCTTTTCACATGCCATGCCCACATTTCTGTTGACAGACGTCAGAGCTCCATGGTGGTCCGAGGTTCTCTCTTCATGGTTCAGCTTCTTCTCCTTTTTAATTTTTCCTTTGTTTTACAGTCACAGAATTTCACAACCACAGAGATCTGAGAGGTTTTAGTAGTAGTAGTAGTAGTAGTAGTAGTAGTAGTAGTAGTAATTTTGACTTCCTTTGGGTTTTAGAACACATAATGAAAGCCACAGACCCCACCCTTGACAGGCTACATTCTAGACAAACCAAGCTGTCATTGTGGGGAAGAAGAGTCAAGAGCTCATAGGATGGGATGACTGAGGCGATGGCTCAGTGTGGAGGAGTGTGGGAAAGAAGGGATGCTCCAGTGGACCAAGGCAAGTAGAAGAAGAAAGGTATTGTTGGATGGCATGAATAGCATTGCTGAGCTTTCTTTGCTAATTTGTTGCTGGAAGGATGAAGTTTACCTTGTTTCCCGGTACCTTCACCCGACACTCACTCACTTGGGAACCCGGGACAAACTGCAAGGCCTCCATGGCACCAGCTGGCCTTGTTTCTAAAATCCCCAGGGAAATGGGTATGAGTCTCATAGCAAATGTACAGATGGCCCTCTGTGTCTGCAGGGTCTGCATATGGAAAATATATTTTTTTAAATGCACCTTCAGTGAACATGTACAGCCCCCCTTTTCTTGTCCTTATGTGTAGTAATAAGAGCGGTGGGGCTGCTTCCCCAGCACCCCGGCTGCCTGGCTAGCTTATACCCGAAATAACAACACACAAACTGTATTCATTTAATCACTGCTTGGCCCATTTCTATCTAGCCTCTTCTAGGCTAATTCTCACATATTAATTTAGCCCATTTCTAATCATCTGTGTAGCGCCCCTAGGTGCGCTTACCGGGAAGATTCTAGCCTATGTCCATCCTGGGTTGGAGCTTCATCGCGTGTGTCTGCCTGGGAGCTGGGAGCATGGCATCTCTCTGAGGCGTCTGCTCCCGAGAGGAGAGCTGTGGAGTCTGAGCTCACTTACTCTTCCTCCCAGCGTTCTGTTCTGTTTACTCCTCCCACCTATCTTCTAACCAATGAGGGCCAAGCAGTTTCTTTTTATTTAACCAATGACCTTCCTCCATCACTTATGCCCTGTAATACAGCACATTATTTCCGTAGCATTTCTAATTCTTTTATTTTAAATGATCTAAAGATGATTTCAAATATACAAGAGGGTTAAACAGCTTCAGTGGAAATTCTATGCCGCCTAATTCCGTCCAATTATTCTAACGCCACTTATTTCTGTGCATATATGTCCTTGCAGCTCAGAGAACAGCTTGTGGGAATCAGCTCTCTTCTTCCACTAAGTGGGTCTTGGGATTGAATGCAGGTCTCCTTACCTGCTGAGTTTTTTTTCCATTTTATATAAGGTACTTGAGAAGCCTCAGATGTTGGTACCCCAGCAGGTGCTGGGTTCAATCCCCTGCAGGTACTGAAGGACAGCTGTATTCAGTGTCCCTTTAAGGGCTTCTTATGAACTAACTAGGTCAAGCAGATACCATTATTAACTCCTTCTTTTTAAAAATTATTTTTTTATAAGCCAATCCCAGTTCTCCCCCGACACCCCGATCCGTATTAGCTCTGTTTTGTAGGGGAGGAAACTGGGCCTAAGAACTTCAGTTCCATGCCCAAGGGGGATACAAATCATGCCTCCCATCTGAGCGGAACCCCGGCCAACTCGGCAGCACTTGCTCTGAAGGCCCGCCTTGACAGAACATTCCAGTGTGAATACGCTGTATTAATCCGCGATCCAACCTTGACACTTCAGGGGGAATTGAGTGCCCATGTGCTCTGGCGAGACCTATAATTGCCCACTGGACTGCATTCTGTCGCTTTGAGTCCAGTGTGGTGTAATGACACTTGTCCCTGTTTAATAGAGTGGGAGAATGAAGGGGGTGATGACTGCTAAGGGTTTGGAATCTGTCTAATAAAAAGCTTTGTCTCACAGACTCCCACGCGGGAAAAGAAGGACTTTTAATAGGAGTGAGAAACCGAGGAGCCCTCAGGAGCAAGAAGCACTTTGTTTTTCGATGGTGGTCTCTTCAACTAAGAGCTATCATTTTGTTTAATGATTTCCAACCTGAATAAGCAGTACCACAAGTGAGCCTCAAAATCAGTTAGTCAACCAAAAGGCAAACATTTTGTAACCAGGAGATAGGGGAGCTTTATAGCCTCTAAACAGTGTAATCTTCGAGCATCCCCTGCCATCTTCCCTGCCGGCAGCACAAACAGGTGGGTTTTAATCACTGTACCTGCCATAGCTGGAAGAGCCAGCTGATAGGAAGATTAGACCCAGTTTGTTCCTGGGGGAGCAGGTGACCTTAGAACCATGCCATGTGCTTATTTTATTTGTATGTTTTCAAACCGACTGCAAGGGATTAAGAATGCAAACACTGTAAAGATGGCAGTCAATACTCCTTCTGCTTAAAATGATAGGCTAAGGCCACTGGAGTATATAAACACTGCCCTTGGAAGAGAAGTCCAGGGAGGGGGCCTGTTCGCAGCAGCGCCATGCTTTCGGTCTATAACTCCAGTGCCACCCTCCTTGGGATACTTGTTGCTTCGGCTATTTTGATACTTTTCCTTATACATTTCTCCATAATTTTTCATGATTATTAACTTAACTTGGGCTTCTCCTAGCATGCACTTACCTCTGGAGCCATCTTGGCAGCCTGATTTTGACTTTTGATTTTAGAAATCCATGTTGTAGGAGTCTGCGCAGTCTACAGAGAAAGTTCAAAACCTTCGTCAAGGCTGTACTTCTTGGCAAGAAGCCTTTAGTGTGAAATTTGTAAAGCTTGTCTTCTCCAAACCATAGATCAGTAACGAACTGGGATTTAGAATCAGGAAGAGCCCAGTTCAAATTCTACTCCAACTCCATTTATTATTCTTGTGATTTCAGTCGCTTATGACAGCCTCAATCGCGTGTCACTCAGACCTCTTGCTTGAGAGTGCTCCTGTGAGCTCGTTTGGTTGAGGTCACATCCTGAGATGCTCTCTTCCTGACCCCATTTCCTTCCTTGTCTTCTTCACGGGGGTGATTGGCATTCCACATAGATGGCAGCACTATCTATAGGCTTTCCCTGCATTCCCCTGCCCTCGTTAAAGACTCTGAGCCCTCCAAGGACCTTTCCGCTGAATATCCTTCCAGTCTTTGCTTCACTGGGGGGCGGGGGTGTCTGATGAATTAGCACAGCCAGCCTCTTAAATTCTGTGTGACCCAGGATCCTCACCTGTAAAATGAGGCTATGGTAATCTGTCTCTTGATTGCAGTAAAAAAAAAATGATGCAAATAACTTCAGAAAAAAATGTCTGGCCCCTGTCACACATAAGCTATCATTAATTTCCATCTTTTGCTTCCACATTGCCTATTCTTGCCCCTTCCCACTAACACTGTCTCTCTTGAAATATTCTGTATCTGCTCTCTTCAAGTCCCAAGGCATTAATTAATTAGTGAGACTCCCCCATCTTACCTATTAGCCAGTGTTAATATACTAATGCCAGCAGAGTTTTGACGTAGGTCCTCTGAGAAATAATCCATAAGGCATTCAGACAGTGGAAGAAATTAAGTAAATCAGGAAATGGTGCTGCCTTTTGGCGCCCACACCATTTTTTAGTTATCCTAGGAGGCCCACAGTGGCAACCTGCTGAATGACATGCCCTATACTGCTTTTCTTTCCTGTTTCACCTCTTCCCTTCTCTTCTGGTGTAGGAGGTCCTTCTGTCTTTGTGTTGCTTTCGTTGGTTAATAAAGAAACTGCCTTGGCCTAGTTGATAGGGCAGAACTTAGATAGGCAGGGAAGACCGAACTGAATGCTGGGAAGAAGAAAGGCAGAGTGGGAGAGAGACACCATGGAGCCACCAGAGACAGATATGTTGAATCTTTCCTAGTAAGCCACTGCCACATGGAGATATGTAGATTAATAGAAATGGGTTAAATCAAAATGTGAGCGTTAGCCAATAAGAGACTAGAGCAAATGGGCCAAGCAGTGTTTTAATTAATACAGTTTCCATGTGGTTATTTCGGGGCTAATATAGCCGGGTGGCCAGGACAAACAATCAGCCTCTCCCTACAACACTCTTCTAGTACTTGCTCACCCAGCTCTCAGACTACTTCTACTCGAGTCTACTGACTAAGCTTGACAGGCCACCCTGCTGAAGGCAGTCCATATTCTTCCCCTATCTAACCCTTTGATCCCCATTCCTGATATATGTCCCCATTTCATTTTCATCCATATTTTGTTCATACTTCCTTTCACAGGGGTCATTTTCAGGCTACTCCATTCCTAAATGGTCTTACCCATCACCGAATCCTTTCAGCATGTCTAACCTTTGGACAACCAACTAGATAAATTGAATTGCATCAAACTTAAAAACTTAGGGCTAGGGCTATAGCTCAGTAGAAAGAGCACTTGCCTAGTCTGCACATACTCAGAGTTCAATTTATAGTACTATATACAAATTTTTTAAAAAAAATCCTCCTTCAAGCCAGATGGTGGTGGCACACACCTTTAATCCCAGCACTCGGGAGGCAGAGGCAGGTGGATCTCTGTGAATTTGAGGCCAGCTGGTCTACAGAGCAGTATCAGGCCAGGCTCCAAAGCTACAGAGAAACCCTGTCTCGAACAACCAAAAAAAAAAAATCCTTCTTCAAAGAACCTTATCAAGAATATGAAGGATAAGTCACAGTTAGGAGAACATATTTACAAGTCATAGAAAAGATTTATGTCTAGCATATACAAAGAATTTTATAACAATAATAAAAAGATGAATAACCCAACTAAAAGAGATGGTGGATCTGTATAGGTATTTCTAAAAAATACAGTATTGGCCAATAAAGACATGAAAATATACTCATATCAGTAGTTACCAGGAAAATGTGAACCAAAACATGAGGACTTAAAGACAGATTGTATTGTGTATTGAATTTGCCAAGATTTTAAGTATTCTTACCACACATACAGTAAGTTTGTGATGGATATGTTGATTTCATTGGCTACTAATTTCACTATGTATGCACATGTTATAACATTATTGTAGACCTGATGTCGTGACACATACCTTTAATCCTAGTACTCAGGAGGCAGAGGCAGGTCTGGTTTACATAATGTGTTCCAGACCAGCCTAGGCTACATAGTGAGACCCTGTCTCAAAAGAGGGGGAGGCAGAGAGATGGCTTAGTAGTTAAGAGTACTTACTTCTTTGCTTCTCTTAGGTCAGGTTTCTACTGCTGTTATGAAACACCATGACCAAAATCAAGGTGGAGAGAAAAGGGTTTATTTGTCTTACATTTTCATATCACAGTTCATCATTTAAGGAAGTCAGGACAGGAACTCAAACAGGACAGGAATCTGAAGGCAGGAGCTGATGCAGAGGCCATGGAGGGGTACTGTTTAACTGGCTTGCTTCCCATGGCTTGCTGAGCCTGCTTTCTTATAGAGCCCAGGACCACCTGCCCATGGGTGGCCCCACCTACAATGGGCTGGACTTTTCCCAATTGTTCATTAATTAAGAAAGTGCATTGCAGTGGATCTTATGGAGGCATTTTCTCAATTGAGGTTCCCTCCACTCTGATGACTCTAGCTTGTGTCAAGTCGACATAAAACTAGCCAATACCATGTTCCTGCAAAAGACTCAAGTTCAATTCCCAGCACCCACATCATGTGATTCATAACCACCTGTAATTCCAGCTCCAGGGAATCTTACACTTCTGGTCTCTGTGGCCACCTGCACTTCTGTGCACATGTCCCAGTCCAATTAAAAACAATAAAAAAAATTTGAAAAGAAATACCATATGAATCAAAGAACTGTTCAAATTAAATTGTGTCACAACCACTTCAAAAGCAACATATTGTTGTATACCTTAAATATAGGCAATAAATAAGATCATGCATAGAAAAGAGAAATATATTTCAAAATAAAAACCACAGTGAGGCATTTTACACCAATTAGAATAACAATAATAAAATACAAAGAGTAGCACGTACTGCTGAGGGTGGGGAGAAAGTGGAACTCAAGGAGAGTGGATGTAAAAATAGTACAGCTGCTTGGGGAAACAGCCTGACCATTCATCAAAAAGTCAAACATAGTATTACATGATCCAGCTATTCTGCTCTTAGGTATATACCAAAGATGCACCAAAACAGGCATCTGTACAAAAATTCATGTGTGGGGCTGGAGAGGTGGCTCAGAGGTTAAGAGCATTGCCTGCTCTTCCAAAGGTCCTGAGTTTAATTCCCAGCAACCACATGGTGGCTCACAACCATCTGTAATGGGGTCTGGTGCCCTCTTCTGGCCTGTAGGCATACACACAGACAGAATATTGTATACATAATAAATAAATAAATAAAATTTAAAACAAAAAAAAAACAAAATTCATGTGTGAATGTTGATACTAGCATTTTTCATAAGGGCCTCAAAGTGGGGACAACCCAAATGTCCATTAACATTTGCATGGATAAGCAAAATATTCTGCATGCACACAAGCAGGTATTACTTGATGTTAATACACATTATGGTGTAGGTGGCTTTGAAAACTTTATGCTAGGGGAAAGACTCTAGACACATAAAACAATATTGTATTTATAAGAACTATCTAGATGACATAGCCATTGTTCTCATGAACTCCCTGCAGCTGTGATTACCGGTTACCTGCATAAGACCTGCACAACTTTGGACCTATCAAGTTTCTGTCCTGGAAGGCGCAGTTGGGGGGGATGATCCTGAGGCCACATCCATCCCTGTGGAACAACTGCCAAAGGTTGGTAGGAGAGAGTGTGTTTTCTTTCTTTTTTAAAAAATTTGATTCATGAGCTCATATGTATGGGTGTTTTGTCTGCATGAATGTCCATATACCATGTTCACGAAGTCCTCTTAGAGGTCAGAAGAGGGGGTCAGATATCCTGGAACTGGAGTTATAGACAGTTATGAGCCATCATGTGGGTGATGGTGTTAGAACTTGGGTCCGTTAGAATAATATTCAGTGCTCTTAACCACTGAGTCATCTCTCTAGCCCCACAACTTACTTTAAAAAACAAATATGTAATTATACCATTTCCCCTTCCCCCTCTTACCTCCCACTGCTCCCACATCCTTCCCACTTCCTTTCAATTTCATGACCTCTTTTTAAAAACTTATTGATTATATATATTCATATATGCATATATGCATGAATATATAAATATAATGTAGTAAGGAGCTGCTTATTCGTCCCAGCCACCTAGACTTGAAATAATCACACAGAAACTGTATTAATCAAATCATTGCTTGGCCCCTTAGCTCTAGCTTCTTATTGGCTAACACTTATATATTAATTCAACCCATCTCCATTAATCTGTGTATCACCATGTGGCAGTGGCTTACTGGGTAAAGTTCTAGTGTCTGTCTCCAGCAGGGCTTCATGGCTTCTCTCTAACTCCCCCTTCTTTCTCCCAGCATTCAGCTTAGTTTTCCCTACCCACCTCTATTCCCTGCACAGGCCCAAGACAATATCTTTATTAACCAATGGTATTCACAGCATACAGAGGGGAATCCCACAGCAATACAACGTGCTGAGTCCATTTAGCATTGTGTGTTTTCAGGGATGACATCTTGCTGCTGGTTAACCAATTAGGCAGTCTCACAGAAGACTTCTGGCTCTTATAATCTTTTTGTCTCCTCTTCTGCAATGTTCCTTGAGCTGTGGGTGTAGGAGCTGTGTTGTAGATGTATCAATTGGGGCATGGGTATCTTGTGTTCCAAGCAATAGTCCCTCACTCATACTCATGTGAGAAGCTGTAATTCAATTAGTGGAGCACAAAGATGTCAAAGTAGGAGGGTAACATCTTGGAAAGGATTTCGGTAGGGGAGGAAATGGAATAAGAGAACCACAATGAGAGTAAATAAGATTACAATAGGTAGCCAGACAGTGGTGGTGCATGCCTTTAATCCCAGCACTCGGGAGGAAGAGGCAGGTGGATCTCTGTGAGTTTGAGGCCAGCCTGGTCCATAGTGGGAGTTCCAGGACAGCCAGGGCTACACAGAGAAACCCTGTCTTGAAAAAAAGAGTATAATAGGTTATGTGCATGTACGAAATTGTCAGAGAATTTTCTTAAAGGAATGTCCAGATTAGACAGAGACAGAAAGTAAATTAGTGGTCACCAGGGGCTGGAATGTTGGGAGAACGGGGTGACTAATAATGAACACAGAGATTGTCTTTGCAGTGATGAAAATGTTCTAAAACTTGATTGTGGTGATGGTGGCTCAACTCTACGATGACACTAAAAAAAGAACAAGTTGTGTACTTTAAGGAGGGAAATGGTGTGGCTTATGATATATCTCAGCAAAACTATTTTTACTATTTTTGGCTATTAGCCATGGGCAAACAAGTATTAGCAAATACTTGAGGTCTGATTTGCCACTCTGTTTATTTTCCACCTAAAATGATTAGTATATTTATTTAAAAAAAACAATGTATTTGGGGATATGCAATACACAGCTATATTATTTTAAAGTTTGAAACCGAATTGTGAGCAACCTTCCACCTCATAGCACAGGCTTCAACAACATAAAAAGTTTAAAGATATTTTGCATTGCATTGTGTGTCTGAACCTGTATTTATTTAACTGAGCCGTCTTCATTTGGATGGCCTAACATGGACCTATTATCAATCTCGTTGTTAAATAGGCCAGTGGGTGAATTTCTTGTTTTTAACAGCAACTGCATTCTGTGGCCCTCTTACAGTGGTCAATTGTAGTAATCACTCTTGGGGGCCCACCACCCAGCTCCCAAATAAATACACAGAGACTTATTCTTCCTTATGATTGCCTGGTCTTAGCTTGGTTTGTTTCTAGTCATCTTTTCTTAAATTATCCCGTCTACCTTTTGCCTCTGGGCTTTCACCTTTCTCTATTCTATGTACCTTTCTTTCCTTCTTACTCCATGGCTGACTGGGTGACTGGGTGGCTGGCCCCTAGCATTCTCCTCTCCTCCTTTTCTTGCTCCTCCCTCTTTCCTTTTTCTCCTTCTATTTATTTTGTCTGCCTGCCAGCCCCGCCTATCCCTCTCCTACCTTGCTACTGGCCGTTCAGCTCTTTATTAGACCAATCAGGTGTTTTAGACAGACAAAGTAACACAGACAGCTTCATGAAGTTAAACACATGAAACATAAAAGAATACAACACATCTTTGCATCATTAAACAAATATTTCACAGCACAAACAAATGTAACTCTTCTTAAGCTAATATTCTACAACAGTCAATGTGAAGTCTCTCTGTTAAAAACTTTACTAAAGGGACTAGAGAGATGGTTCAGTGGTTAATAGTAGTGACTGCTCTCTCAAAGATTTCTTTTTTTCTAAAAATAAATTCTTTACATGTATTACATCCTGACCATACTTACCCTCTTTCAGAGATTCTATTCCCAGCATCCATAGAGCAGTTTACTGTCATCTGTAACCAGTTCCAGAAGACCCACCACCCTCTTCTGGTCTCCATGAGCACTACATGCACATGGATCACAGACATAAATGCAAACACACACACACACACACACACACACACACACACACACACACACACAAAATAAAAGGAAAAAAAATCTTTTAATTAAAACACGTGGGAAACTGCATCCTTCCTAAATGTGTAGGTGGCCACACCTCATAAAATAGCCAGACCATGTAACCTGCAGCCAGCTCCAGGAGCAGCAGCCCTAGCAGTTCAGGCGCTCCCTGCTTACCAGGATTTTTTTTTTCTCTTTCATTTGATCAGTCGACAGTGCATTCAGCTAGTGAACCTACCATTTGCCATCTTCGGAGCATTTAATGCTACCTGAGATCTCTCTGCTCCCTGTGCCTGGACTCTCCCGCTTTCCGTGCTCTGATACGTGGTAATCTGACCCTTCACCTGAGTCTCGAGCCTATGTCACACGCAGTTGCCATGACTGAGAGACAGTGTAAAGGCAGGATTGGGTTGGGCTGGTTGAGGGGTAGCTTCAGGCGTGTGGTGGTCTTCCTGGCCCTACACATCTGACAGCGGTTGGCATGGAGGGCCTACCTATGCAGTTACAAACAAGGGCCAGGTGTTCTAAACTGGTCATTCTAAGTTTAGTGGCATGTTGAAATCCAGAGGTCCCTGAAAATGTAGGGATGCCCGGGATCCAACTCTAGAAATTTTAATTTAGTTGCCCTTGGATATGACAATGGGCATGGAGATTTTTTTTAAGTACCTAAGTGATTCCATATTAAACTCCTCCTTGTTTTTTGTGAGGATGTTGCTCAGTGTCAACATTAGCTGAATGTTAGATGCCATGTCTCAGTGCCTCCATAATGTCTGTATGACCCATGCATTTATTTTGTTTTCCTTCAAAGGCTTGCATAGCACTGTTGTGACCACATCCCAGTTCTTCCACAGACTGAGATGACAATCTCTAAGATGACTGTGGACATAGTGAGTCACTTGGCTTACTAAGAATTAAGGTAGTTTAGAACAATAGTGAGTCATGAAAGTCACTTATTAAGTTTTTTTTGAGGTGCTTTCCTAACTCTCCTGCAGATAGCATGCCTTGATCAAATGTAGTTGGTGTATAAGGATGGTTTCAGATGCATCAGTTACACGAGAGATATGCAGAGCCACCATGTCTGACCTGTCTGAATTGGTCCCTCAACACAAGCCTGGAAGGGTGTCCAGGATGTGAGGCTAACACCTGAAAGAGAAAATAGTCAGTTACTATACCTGTGCAGCAGTTAGCTTGCATAAGCAGAGCCTCTTTGGGCACCGAGACACGGGAAATATGTGCTAGATAGAGTAATACACAGTGAAAACAGAGACGTGAGGCATTACTTCCTGATTACCAGGAAATTAGCACGGACCCCCCAATGTTGTTCTCCTACATGTTCTCATAGGAATTCTGATGCAAGAATGGAGTTTCCAGAAACCCCATTTTCCCCAAGGCAGGCCAGTGGATCCTGGCCAGCGGGTCTGCTCCTGCAGAGTTCAGAGCTGATGATACATTTTCCCATGTGCTATCAAAGCAGTGGTGAGTTCTGTCTTATATTTATATAACCAACAGAAAGAACCTAGTTTAGAGAAAACAGGCAAAGAAGGGAGCCGAGAGTAGCAATTTCTTAGCCTGCTCTGTAATTTAGTATAGTATTCTCTGTGGAAGGAGAAAATCATCCATCCCCGTATTAACAGACAGGAGAGGATGAGAGAAGGAAAAAAATCAGTTTGGGCCCTGGTCCCAGAATTCTCAATGTGTTAGGTAGGAAGAAAAGCCTTTGATTTTTTTTTCATTTTAGCATCATACAAAGTTATTGGTTATTTATGGAAACAGCAGATGCACAATTAAAATATAAATCAACAGGTGGATAGACGGATGAAAGGATAGAGCGACAAGCAGTGTGGTAACAAGGTGAGGAGAAAGGAGAGATCGCAGTTGGGAAAGCGTATTGGGCTGCTTTCAGTTGGCATAACAAAATACCTGACACTGGATAATTTATAAAGCAAAGAAGTTGCTATGGCTCCCACTTTTAGAGGTCTAAGACCTTTGAGTGTGCTCTAAGACTCCCCCAGGCTGTATCATAGCATAGTGGATAGTATCATGGTGGGAACACATGTGAAGGAGGGATCACAGGAAGCCAGAGAGTGATCCAGGCTTTCCTTCTTTTCATTTAAAATAAAACTAACTTTCCCCAGACTAACTTACTCCATACGACTAGCGTTAGCTCCTTCTAGGAGCAGCACCCCGATGATCTAATCACTTCCAGCAGCCCTTATCTCTAGAGCTTCCCCCGCTTCAACGCTACCCCCTTCAGGAACACGCTTCCCGAGCATGAATGTTTGGGTGTTGCCAGGAAACTAAGCAGCCCCACATTGAGTGAGATATGGTAACAGGAAAGTTGGAGTTCCCTCTTTTGGATCTCAGTCTCATAAATAAAAGAATGTAAAAGCTGACTCCGAAGGAAGGCCAAGGGCATTTTTCTTAGTTTAGTAGAAGAACAACAGGCCAGGCAAGCTGTAGATCTTGGAAGAGAGGAAGCCAACCCCCTTTGGTTTTTTGTTTTGTTTTATTTTGTTTTGTTTTTTGGTGTTTCAAGACAGGGTTTCTCTGTAGCTTTGGAGCCTGTCCTGGTACTAGCTCTTATAGACCAGGCTGGGCTCAAACTCACAGAGATCTGCCTGCCTCTGCCTCCCGAGTGCTGGGATTAAAGGCGCGCGCCACCACTGCCCAAGCCCCTCTGTGAGCAGCCCCACGGTCAAAAGGAGGGGCAGCTTCAGAGGAAAAGTGAGGAAAATAAGAGTATGTCCACGGGGTGGTGGCGCACGTCTTTAATCCCAGCACTCGGGAGGCAGAGGCAGGCGGACCTCTGTGAGTTCGAGACCAGCCTGGTCTACAAGAGCTAGTTCCAGGACAGGCTCCAAAGCTTCACAGAGAAACCCTGTCTCAAACAAAGAAAACACAAGAAATGAATATGTCTCTGCATCTGTTTCCATCAATTTGCTGGGTGAAGCCTTTCTGATGACAGCTGGGCTGGGCATTGATTAATGTGTACAGCAGAATGTCCTTAGGAATCATTTCATTGACTTTTTTTGGAAGTCACATTTGGGTCTATCCTAGGTCTCTAGGCCCTGCTCCTCAGGGGTGAGCTCCCGCTCATGGTATGGGTCCCAAGCTGGACCAGTTACTGCTTAGTTACTCTCACAATTCCTGCACCTTCTTTGCCCCAGCACATCTTGTAAGCAGGAAAAATTGTAGATCTAAGGGTTTGTGGCTGGGTTGGTGTCCCAATTAGGTGGAGCTTGGAGAATCCTTTGGGAAAGGGGGAGAAAGGATTGTAAGAACCAGTGGGCAAGGGCACCACAAGAAAACCCACCGAATCAACTAACCTGGGCTCAGGGAGCTCACAGAGACTGGACTGACAACCAGGGACCCTGGATGGGACTGACCTGGGCCCTGTGCATATGTGTGACATTTGTGTGGCTTGGTGCTCCTGTGGGACACTTAACAGTCTCTAATTCTGTTGCCTGCTTTTGGGGCCCTACTCCTCATTTGAGGTGGGACCCTATTCCTCATATGAGGTAGCCCCGCCTTAATATGACGGGAGGTGCCTAGTCTATCTACAACTTGATATAGGATGGTTTGTCAATATCCAAGGAAGGCTGCCCTTTTCTGAAGACAAACAGAGGAGTGGGTGGTGGGAGGAAAAGAGGAGGTTGGAGGTGGTACTGGGAGGAGAGGAAGGAGGGGAAACTTTGGGCAGGATGTAAAAAACAACAACAAAAAAAAAACCCAAGAAATGAATAGAAAGTAAAGTAAATGTTCTACTCCTTTTAGGAAGCAGGTAGGTGCTTCAGGGCTACACAACGGGGAGCTCCAGAAGTGCCTGCACCGAGGGTGGGGCTTCTGGGGGAGATGTATAGTACCTCACTAAAGACATAATTATTCCTCCCATCTCCTTAGCATGGCAGCCTTCCTGAGGTACTCTAGTGGCCAGACAACTGACAGTCTCAGAAGGATTAACACTTAAGGGAAAAGACAACAATTTGTCATGTTTTAATCTTTGGAGCCAATCGAAATGTCATGTATATCTCTACACAGTCAGAGGTGGATTCCACATTAGGGAGTGAGTTATCAGATACAGTTTGTAGTAGGAGGAGGGCCTGCTTGTTTGTCCCAGATGCCCAGAACCAAAATAGCCACACAGAAACTGTATTAATTAAATCTCTGCTTGACCCATTAGCTCTAGCTTCTTATTGGCTAAATCTTATATCTTAATTTAGCCCATTTCTATTAATCTGTATATCACCACATGGGCTTACCAGGAAAGTTTCAGCAGGTCTGTCTCTGGCGGCTCCATGGCGGCTGTACTGTTGGGGCATCCATCTTCAACCTACAGGCCCTTATATCCAGCAGACTTTTTCCATGAAGCAGGAAATTTCAAAGACAGTTCAGTCACTTTCTTCTGTGTCCTACAGAATGTCTCGCAGACTCTTTTATTAAGCAGGAACCCTGAAGGATCATCTCGCCTTTAGACAAGTTCAACAGTCATTTCTCTGTGGATTCTCTATGTCCAGTTCATCTAACAAACTCCATAAGGAGCCTCTTCGATGCTTGAAGAAGCCTCTTGAAGTAGATTGGTACTGCCAGGAGCAGATGTGTCTCACTGTCATGAAAAGTCCTAACTTCTTAAAACATTTTAAATGCCATATTCTGAAGGTCTCTGAAAGATTTGAAGAATATCTAACTAACTGAAATATATCTCTATATAATCTAGAAAATCTAACTAACATGACTACAATGTTGACTATTATAGATAACAATATATTAACCTATATTTCTTAATTATACATTATATTTTCAAATGAGCTAGACAATCACAATATCCTAATCAAGAGCAGAAATATATATACACAGTATAACAAAATTGACCTTAAACTTGTATCAACAAACCAAGATCCATACCAATGCAAATCTCTATAGCATATCCCCTTTAAATGTAAAAGAGCATTTATAAACAATATTTGGGAATATGGGCATAGTTCTGTCCATCCTACTTCCTGCTGTTAGGGGGTGCTGTTAATCAGGTCTTTCATGATGTATCCTGTGTGCTAGGTTCATCTTAGTCATAAGTTGGGTGAAGTATTTTCTTTATGGGGGTGTTCACAGCCACCTTTCAGGGGGTCTTGTTCCATGAAACCATATTGGTCTAGAAGCAATCCACAGGTTCTCATTTCTGTGAAAACAAAAATGAACCATTTTTCCAAAGCACCATATCCTTAGACCCAAGGTACGTTTACAATATACATGCTGGTTTAGCTTAGCAACCCATATAATAAAATGTCTCTCTGTACTTAGCTCCTTCACAGTTAAAAAATTCAAAGAAAACACAATAATATACTTAGTCCAGACTCTTTGTGAATTTTCCATATTTACGTGTCTTATTTTTCTTTACTTCTTTTAATCTATGACTATCTGTTTCTTTAAATACTTTACCCCTGTTTTAAGCATTAACTTTATTTTATGGCTCTCTATACTCTTTTTCTTCTTTCTTACAAGCCTTGAAAAGGAATTCTAGACAAAAAAATATAGAATTTAACACAGCTTCTTGTTGCTTGCTGGCAGCTTGCTGCAGCTCCTTTGAGAGAGATTTTCCTAATTCAGACCTTTTCCTTCAGCAGTGCTATCCAGAGGGATAGTCACCTACAGATTTCTAACTGGCACCCTGATATAAATGGCTATTCAGTACCTATTCCTACCCCTTTACTTGTGCTTTGATGTATTTAGTAGAGTCCAGAAATAGAAAAACTATATTTCCCAGACTCCCTTGCAGCTGTGTAATTTACATTCCACCAATTAAATATGGTCATGTGAGACAAATTCAGAACCTGTTTATTGAAGTGGGCAAAGAGTCATGGTAAGAAGCTTCCATGTGTAGGTACAGGTTGCAACAGGTCCTGAGTAATTCCAAAGCCAGTGGTTACAGCAGTTTCTTCCCTGCCCCCAGATTACATCTGCAGGCAGTAATGCTGGAACCAGATGACGATAGGTCACCTTCCTGATTTGCTTACACAACTCCTACCTGAGGGAGGAGAAGATTTACTATTAGGAGTTGGCATATGTGTGGTGTGGGCTATATGCTAGGCCCAGATGGGCTGGCTTTTTCTCAACAGCCCTACCCAGCACAGGGGTCATCCTCACTTTCCCTGAGGCTTTTCACCTCGTCTATAGCTCTCTATTAGTTAGCTGAATTCCTGAGCTGAATTGCAGACTAGGATTCTGTTTTACCTTCTTCTCAGAAGGTACCTGGGCTTTCCATGCAATCCCTGTAGCTCCTCTGTACTTCTGCAGATCTGACCATCCTTCTGCCTTTAAGCTTTATTTTTAGTTATGTGCACGTATGTAGGAGGGCAGGGGGCTGGGATGTGCATGTAAGTGCAATTTGTCTGCAGAAGGCAGAAGTGTGGGATCCCCCAAGGACCTGGGATTACAGGTGCTTGTGAGCAGCGTGATGAGGGTGCTGAGAATTGAGCCCAGGTCCTCTGGAAGTGCAGTATATGTGCTTACCGCGGATTTATTTATCTGGAGAATTTACTTCCCCAGATGTCTCTGTATATAGCTGTGACCTGCACACAGACACTAGAAATCCATCTTATGTCTACTTGCCAGCCTAGGTGCCATGGCACTGGGATCTATGTGTATGTTCCTGGGGGGTGGGGTATCTATGAAATCCTCTATAAGGCCAAGCATGGTGGTATATGCCTGGAGAAGTTGAGACAGGAAGATCACGAAGCTGAGGCTAACCTGGACTGTCCAGTGCCCAGTGACAATTTTCACAAAATCGCTATTTTGTCTTTGTTTTTACAAGAAGGACGAGTCCTCATTAAGAATTCCCAGGAAAGACCTACTTCGTGATGGGACAGAGGCGAGAGGTTGGAAAGCAGCCAGTGTCAAAGTCTGGCACCCAGATGGGTGTGCCTTCCAACTGCCTCCAAGCCACAGAGGGCACAGATGTGTGTAGAGCTGCTGGCCCAAGCTCTCCCAGCTCAGCATGAGACAGCCGTCTGACTTCTTATTATCAGCCCGCACAGAAAGGCAAAGATGGCCGCAGCCAAGCATTTGCATGCTGTGAACTGTGCGAAACGAACTCTGCAATTGTCTCTTGGACTTTGAAAGCTGCTTAGGAAAGAATACCTCATCTCAAAAGAGGATGTGGGGTGAGAAGAGGAGGGGGACAAAAGGAGGAGACAAAGTCCTGTGGGAACACAAACCACGAGTCTCCCTTCCAGAGTGACTAACAGCAGTTTGTCTTTTGACCCTTGCCCTAGAAACATGTTGAACAAGTCTAAAACTGGACCAGGTTGTTTGTAGAAATATCCTCAGGGCTCAGGTCCTCCTGCTACTGTAATGACAGCCCAGCCTATGTTTTCTTTTTTCCTGATCACCACCCCCAATGAACAGATACCATTAAAACAAGAGGCAGTGATACAGACCAGAATCCCAGCATTCAGGAGGTGAAGGCAGGAGGAAAAAAGTTCGAGATGAAATTCTGTTATATAGTGAGTTCAGGTTCAACGTTAGTTTAAAGCCATGTAAGATTCCACCTCAACAAATACACAGACGTGCAGACAACAGCTAACATGTCAAGTCAGAAGCAGCTTCTTGGGCACGGCAGGCCTCACCCTGCTACTGACCGTACATAACCTGCAGGGGAGAGGTTAAGAGGAGTGTGTGTCTCCAACAACACAGGCCTAGCCTCTGTGCGTACTGAGGCAAGAACAGTGAATACACACCTAAGAAGAGACGGGAGGTAAAAAGGCAGCTTTGGGTTTAGTTTGCTTTTTTGAGACACGGTGTCACTTTGAAGTCCAGAAAGGAAGGAAGAAAAAAGTAGGGCATCAAAAGAAACTCAAGCCTGCACCCTCAAACTAAAACCTTTAGTACCATGTTGGTGCAGCCTAGGTCATGCTTCAACAGTGAATGAACCACATTTTTTGGCCTTAAGGTACTGTAGATGCTACAAATCAGGCCTCATATGACACCCTTCTTCTTATGTAGGTCTCTAACTTGTCACCTGAAGCTTCCCGGCAGGAGTGACTGCACTTGACCACAGTGATAGTTTGCAAGACAACATACCCCTAAGTGGCTTCTTTCTCTTCTCTTCCTTGTCTCACTTTCTTACTGCCCTGCCAATATTTCCAAAAATCTCCCAAATAAACTACTCAACCTCAGATGTTTGTATCACCTCCTACTTCCAGGAGAACTCGAGCTGAGACATCCTCCAATATTTATCCATTTTAGTAAAACCTCTTCTCTTCCCTAGTCTGCAGCTCTTGGGGCACATGCTACTAAGGATATAGCCCAGCACAAAAGTTGTATAAACGTATTTAAGCATTGTAAGATTTTTTTGTAGCTCGATTGTATGGTTCATAAGCATAAACTTTGTAGACATCAACATTACATCATGTTAGCAAAAACATCGGACATGCCCACTAGACCTTTCCATATACCCAAGGCATTCGATACAAAGTGTATTTAAGTTTTGAGAATCATTTTGGATCTTAAGGACCTTTCCCAAATCTTTGAATTTATCATATTAGATATTTTCTCTGGTACTGGCATCATACCCGGGTCATGGCAAGCATCTTCATCACTTTTCTGTCGCTAAGATAGAACAGCATGACCAAGGCAACTTATAGGAGGGAGTGTTTAATTTGGGCTTGCAGTTCCAGAGGCCTAAGGTCTATCATGGTCTGGAAGCATGACAGCAGGTGACTACTGCAGGTGGTCAGAGCAGGCAGCGGAGAGCTCACACACTGAACTGCGAGCACAGAGCAGAGAAAAGGAGGTGTAGATGGCATGAGGCTTTTGACCTCAAAGCCTGCCCCCTTCCTCGAGCAAATCTGTGCCCCTCCCCCCAGACAGGGCTACCAACTGAGAACCAAGTGCTCAAATGCCCAAGAGTGTGGAGATGTTTCTCATCACCCCCCCCCCCAACACCCAGCAGGCTTTTGTTTGGTAAATGTATTTTCTGACAAGTTAAGTATCAGTAGGGAGGTAGTTTAAACATATTAGGAGAGATTCTAATTTGGACTCTGGTGATCTTTTATGATACGTGCCTACAGATCAGGGTGGCCTCAGATCTGTGATCTCACTGTCCCATCCTCCTGAGTACTGGAATTACAGGAGTACACCATGACCAGCTGTAATTTTCTTCCTTCCTTCTTCTCTCTAGCTCCTCCTGTCCCTCTTCCCTCATTTCCCCCCTGTGTTTTCTTTTGAGACTGTATCTTGCTCTGTAACCTGGCAGGCCTGGTATGTAGTATGTAGCCCAGGCTGTCCTCAAACAAGTGATGGGATTATAGGTATGTGCTTGGCTGTACTTTGCTTTCTTAAATTGTACTATACTCATATTGCTATTTATTGTTAAACTTCATATTTAAATGAGACGTCACCTGTAACCCTCCACTTTAAATACTATTCTACTACTGTCATTTTAGCTTGTATTACCAAAGGCCTGATACAGAACTATTGCACTGAAGTGCAATATTGATAGTTATACAGCCTACAAAACCTTGTTAATATTTGAAGTTTATGGCTGGGCAGTGGTGGCACACGCCTTTAATCCCAGCACTCGGGAGGCAGAAGCAGGTGAATTTAAGTGAGTTCTAGGCCAGCCTTGTCTACAGAGTGAGTTCCAGGACAGTCTCCAAAGTTACACAGAGAAACCCTCTCTCAAAATAAATAAATAAATAAATAAATAAATAAATAAATAAATAAATAAATAAAGTTTATGATATAAGGAAGGAATGCAGTTATGTACACTTTAAAGAAATGAAATATCAGAGTTCATTCCAGTATAAATCAATGTATAAACATGTAATTTTATTTTATTTTCTAATGTATAAAGGTTTATATTTTCACTGTCAGCTATAGTCACTCCTGTTAGACATCATTATCTTTTTGCTTTTGAGGCAAAGTCTCAGTATATAGTCGAGACTTGAAATCTGCCTGCTTCAGCCTGCTGAGTGTTGGGATTACAGGTATATACCACTATGCCCAACTAGATATCATGGTCTTTTAAAAATATTTTAGATTTACTTATTTTATTATATGTATGACTGTTTTGCCTGCATGTTTATTCATGGAAGAGAGAGATATACTGTATGTGTATATATATTACATACATAATTGATCAGCTTCCGTATTGATGCTTGCCCTGTGCAGTGTGAGGAGCTAAGGATGCAACGTTACAGCAATAGGAGAAAGGTAGTTCAGTCATAGAGCAATTGCCTAGCATGTGCAAGCTCCAGGTCCCTTAACCATAACTCACATTACAACAAAAAAGTTCCCGATCATTAAACATGTTTGAACAATATAACTAAATAGAGTAGGTGCAAATTTGAAACAAATCTATAGTGACAGCATCTATCCCTGTGTGACACCTTCTTTCATTAAATTACTTTTCTTGATGAAACAGGCAGGGTTTTGTTCTCTCCTTTTTTTAATCTAAACTCTTAATGCTCAAAATATTAAGAATTCTATCATGAAAAAATGTTACATAATTTTGTTTATTGTCCACATGATTTTACTGAATTGGATAGTGGGGAATTCCTTCTTTGTGTGACAATAGCATCAAAGATTCTCTTAAATGTAAAGAATGGTTTTGGAGGGCTGGAGAGATGGCTCAGAGGTTAAGAGCATTGCCTGCTCTTCCAAAGGTCCTGAGTTTGATTCCCAGCAACAACATGGTGGCTCACAACCATCTGGAAAGAGGTCTGGCGCCCTCTTCTGGCCTTCAGGCATATAGGCAGAATATTGTATACATAATAAATAAATAAATTTTTTTAAAAAAGAATGGTTTTGGAAAGATGGCTCAATGGTTAAGCGCACTGTTGCTCTGGCAGAGGATCCAGGTTCAAGGCCTAGCACTCACGTGGCAGCTCTTTTGGCCTCTGCAGGCATCAGGCAGTCACATGGTGCACAGATGTGCATGCAGGCAAAACACCCATAGGTAGAAAATGAAAAGCTTAAAATGCAAACGGATGTTAGTCACAAATAGGAAATTTTTATCAATGATATGTTTTAAGATTTTACAAAAATTATCTGTACTACAGTGTTGGAATGATAGCTCACAGTACTTCTAGAGGACTGGAGTTCTGTTTCCAGCATGCATCAGGAAGGCTTAATAACTTCCCATAATTCCTGCTCCAAAGAGATCTGAACCCTCTGACCTCTGCCACTTCTCATTCATGTGGACATGCCTCCCCCACCTACACATAGTTAAAAATAAAATAAATCTTTAAAAAAATTGCTGTAGCCAGGCAGTGGTGGCACACACCTTTAATCCCAGCAGAAGCGCGTGGAAGCAGGCAGATTTCTGAGTTCGAGGCCATCCTGTTCTAGAGTGAGTTCCAAGAGAGCCAGAGCTACACAGAGAGACCCTGTCTCAAAAAAACAAAAACAAGGCAAAAATCCTTTCAATTTTTGCTTTCATTGCTGGGTTACATAGGGCCATTTTCATGCAAGTAATTTATCTTGAGCACCTCCCCTCCCATGCCCTGCTATCTTCCCCCTTTTTTCCTTTTCCTCCTCCGTTATTCTTTTGTTCCCCCACGCGTTTGCACTTCTACATTCACGTCGTCTGCACACGACTTTATGTATCCCCAAATGAGAGACAAGGACTTACTATGTAGCCCAGGCTGGCTTCTATCTCCCAAATGCTGGACTTACAGACCTGGTCACCCCATCCGTCTGCAATCTCTTTTCTAACTTTAAATCATAGATTCAAAATGAGAGGCGATACCAATCACGGTTGAGAGAATTTTAGAAATTTATGAAGGCATTAAAAAGAATGGAAAGATTTTGGCATTTAAAGTGTGAGGTCTCGAACTGGACCTCGCCCTGTGTTCTGAATGACCTCTAACTATCCTACTAAACCTTCATACAGGTGACAAGAAGCACCAGTATCCTACCAACACAGGCAGCATATAAATTGAAGGATACTTGGACTTCCTGGGTTAGGGTTTTGCAAGAGTTGCTCAGCATGTCAAGAAATCTCAGTAACACGGGCAGTAGTGTTTTTGTTACCAGGTTTGCCACCGCGGGCCGCCTACATCAGTCTGCATCTTTAGCCGTGACTTACAACATCTGAATACTTCATTATGTTTTCTGGGGTTGCCGTGCCAGCAGGTTTGCACTGTGAAAGGCATGTGATTTTATTAGACATTTCTTTTATTTCTGCTTTCAGCTAAGCATTTTACCATTTATTGCAACTATGTGCAGAGGTATATGGTATCATCTGTACATTTCATTTCAGCCTAGTGGAGGAGGCTACTAACTGCATTGTAAGGAGATTGTCGGCTCTGAGATCGCTGTTCTAAATCACTAACCCTTAGCATATGATAATACCTTTCCCTGTCCCAAAGCACTTAGCCTGTCTGCCTACTATGTGTCACGAGAATGATCAGCATGTTCACGTGGCTTCAAGACTAAAACAATTGCTCAGCCCTGCCTTAGTCTCGACCATCTGTGGTCTACAATAACAATTTCCTCCATTTTCTTGATAACAATGCTGACAGCTTGGTTGTTTGTTCTCTGGAATATTTTATGCCCTCTTAGAAAAGAACATAATCCAAAAGGCCAGTGAATCAAATCTCGAAGGGAACTTCACAATGAAGTGCATCCATGTTGCCTTGAGTTTAGAATTTTCCCTGGAGGAACATTACCAAGCACAGCTACTTAGTCTTATGCTATACAGCACACTGGCGACAAACACCTCAGTAGGAAAATAAGCAGTTAGCGAGAGGCACACAGGAACAAGAAATAAATATATAGTTTGGGCTGGATTCAAACATAAACCTGCAGATCATGTCATTGTCAACACAGTCAAAAAGCAAAAAAATGTGTCATCAGTGAGAAAGCCTGTAATAAACGTGCAGCAAGGCTGACCTTTGGCAGGACTGCAGAGTAGCTGGTGTTTGTTCCCAACTCTTCCATCCTTCCCTGGTGGCCTTTTACCCCTCACAGCTGTAAGCCAGAGGCCCTCAGTCAACACGGAATTAGCAAGCAGTTTCAAGATGAGAGGCAGAGATAGGAGAATGGCCTAGAAGCTTGCAGGGCAGCAAGCCTATACTACACAGCTTCAGAAATGAGAGCCTCCCTCCCAAACAAGCAGGAGATAAACGACTCCTGAAAAGTTTCCACACAAACATCATAGACAGACAGACAGACGGACACACACACACACACACACACACACACGCACGCACGCACACTACATAAAACAAAAACTCCAACATGAGTTCTTGTTTGTGGAAACAAAGTTCTAAACCACTTGCCTTTCTCATTAATCAAAGCAAAAATCCCCAAGATTCATGAGAGGCCACGGAGGGCTCTGGCAGTCACCCCTCATCACACGATTACTGACTATTCTGGAAGCCCTCCAGTTAACTCTGAGTTGCTATAAGGCATGATCAGTTCAGAACAATGAAAAGTCTGAGGTTATTTTTTTAAATAACAAATTTAACTGAAAGTATATAATCAGGATTAAGTAATTAGCAAGATGGTTCTAGATTAGCCTTGATAATATCTATTTTAAGAGTTTATTTCAAAATCAGAAGAAGAATGCCAGCTGTGGTAGAGCAGGCCTATAATCTTAGTCTCCATAAGGGTGAGGCAGGATGATTGCTGAGCGTTTGCGGTGAGTGTGGGCTGCATAGGGAATCACAGGCCTCCCTAGGCTACATAGCAAGGTCCCACCACAAAAAAGAATCAGAATGGTTACATTTAAAGGCAAATGACCTTTAAACATTTTCCTTTTAGAACAGATTTAAAACATGGAGAAATTGTACCAATTATTTATCTCTGTGTTATTTGTGGCAAAATTCCTGACAAGCGCAACCCAAGGCAAGAAAGCTTTCTTTTGATTGGCAGAGCAAGGGACACGGTCTACTATGGCAGGAACAGGAGGCGCCTGGGACGTTGTCTGTGCAGTGCCCACAGGGGCTAGAAGGGGGGCAGAATCTCTGGGAGTGGAATTACAGGGCCTCTGTGGGTGCTGGGGATCAAGCCTGGCTTCCATGGAAGAGCTCTTAACCACCAAATCAACTTTCTAGCCCCTTGTTTTATTATTATTATTATTGTAATTCAATCATGTGGTCCTTGAGCCTAAAGTTTCTTTTTACAGCAGCGTTTGACAAACTTGTCTTTCATGGAGGGTTTCAAATGAACTTTAGTTAGCTCAGGCCAAATAGTCATGGAACCTTAAAACAGTGAAGAATAATTTTTTTTCTGTGCAAACATGTTCATTGTTTCTGGTTAGAGAGTAACATGTATAATTGTTACTGGCTGAATAGGCTGACTCCTTTTAAAAATTTTTTATTTATAAGTTTTTCTTCAGCTTGTATACCAACCACAGTTCCCCTTCCCTCCCCTCCTCCCGCTAGGCAGACCCTTGATTAATACTGTCTCTGATCCACCTAGGCTGACAGAAAATCCCTTGTGCATGCAGCGGTGTAGGCTTCTACTTCATTATGTACGAAGTACGAAGGCAGACCAGCTGATCTCCTTCCAAGGTCTAAGATGCCAAAAGTAGATTATAATTATAGGTGCGCCCCTCACTCTGTATTAGAGGACTCAAAATAACATTCCTAGAGTTTTCCTTGAGTGTAAAGTTTTTACTTTAATAATCAGAGCTGGGAAGGGTGTAGAAAGTGTTTCAGTTTTTTGTTTTCCCCTTATGAATTTTCTGTGGGTAAATATTCACCAGGTAGATGAAGCCCAGAATACCCGTCAATTGACAGCCTCCTGGGGGAGAGCAAAGGTTAAAGAATTGAGAGTTGGTTACTGAAGGCAGCGCATATGCAGTGAAGGCCACATTTGTCTCTGTCTCCACAGGTATCTAGGTTGTGTCTGTTGGGAACAAGAGTCATTCCCAGTTACTCTATTCAGTGCTATCAGAAGCAGTAGCTGTCAGGGCCACTCATAATGGCGATTGTAACATAAAATGAGCGCCTTCCCAGGGCTGACTCTCCCCATTCATGCTAATTTAGGTGGATGCTCATTGTGGCCCATAGGTAGCACTTTGGGGATCACAGTGCTTTAATAGTCAGGTGCATGAAATGAAGTTTTTTCAAGTGCAAATTATTCTCACAGTGAACTCCCTTTGGCTAAAGAGGTAGGAGCGCTTTCTGGACATTGCCCAACAAATTATAAATGCATCCTCTAAAATGGTTCAACTACAGTTTCTATATAAAAACTCTCCAGCCTAAGACACTCTGTGACCACTCCCCTAGCAGCTCCTCCAGAGAGTGGCAGCTCTGACAGGAGACTTGGGGCTCCACAGGTGCACAGGGAGGCCACTTCAGCTGTGACTTTTCTGTCGCAGTGCATTTTCTGTCGCTATGACCAGATCCCCAAGGCTAGGTAAATGAGGAAGAATGGAAGTCTCCTCCGCCTACGGTTCTGGAGGCTGGGAAGTCCAAGAAAATGGTGTTGGCATCTGTTCCGCATCTGGCATGCTGTCCAAAGACTATGGAAGGTGGAAGAACAAGTGGGCATGTATACCTGCAGAAGAAGCAAAACATGGAGGAGAGCCTTGGTCCATAAGAACTCACGCTCCAGGTCATTAATCTAGCTCTTCCAAGATGAGAACTCACTCCTGTAAGAATCAAGCCAGCCAGAGGGCCAAGCAGCAGATAGGGACTCACAAGCCGCCTGGAGTTGTTTGTCCTGGGTGGTTAGGAAGAAGCTAAGGGCCAGCATTGGCGCCTTGTGGCACCTGGCATTCAGGCGCCATTATAGTGAGCAAATGTATGAAGGGCTACGGGAGGAAGAATGAGAGGCAGAGCAGATCATGTTCTGTGCAGAGAGGCAAATCTGTTGTTGCTTGTCTTTTACTCTTAATACTCCTCGCTCTTTAGGTCTTTTGGGGGGCCTGCCACCCAACTCCCAAATAAATCACACACTGAGGGTCTGTGTTGATGTCCAAGAGTGCCTGTTGCCACTGAGGATTGGGTGGGTGCTCAGGGTGTGTGCCCCCACCTGGGGACATTTTGGTGTCCAAGGGCCGCCCTGTAGCCAGAGTGATATCTGTAGTAATTAGGGGCGGCGGGGCTGCGTCCCTGGCACCCCAGCCGCCTGGCTAGCTTATGCTCCGAAAGAACAACACACAAGCTGTATTCATTTAAACACTGCTTGGCCCTTTAACTCTAGCCCTTACTGGCTAATTCTCACATCCCAATCAACCCATCTCTAATAATCTGTGAGCACCGGTCTTACTGGGAAAGGTTCAGCATGTCTAACCTGGCGGCTTGCTTCATCGCGTGCATCTGCCCGGGAGAGCGGAGCATGGCATCTCTCTGAGGCGTCTGCTCCCGAGAGGAGAGCTGTGGAGTCTGAGTTCACTTCCTCTTCCTCCCAGCGTTCTGTTCTGTTTACTCCTCCCACCTATCTTCTAACCAATAAAATGGGCCAAGGCAGTTCCTTTATTAGCCAATGACCTTCCTCCATCAGATATCCATCAGCGTGGCCTTTGCTGCTAACTGGAGCCAAGGTGCCATCTGGACCCAGGCTGCTGCTAAGGACCATGCCTAGGTCTGTGGTCCTACTGCAGTTGGGGTTTGTGTTGATGTCCATGGCCAATGTTGCCACCAAAGGTCACATGGATGCCCTAGTTCTGGGCTGCCACCTGTGGCCACGTTGGTGACCAAGGGATGTTCCATGGCGAGGGCCATGCCAATCTGAGTGGACTGTAATGCCACCTGTGGCCAGAGTGTCGCCTAGGCCCAAGCTACTGCTAGTTACCATGTCCGGGTCTGTGGTCCTACCACAGTCAGGGTCTATGTCAATGTCAGTGACTCCTGTTACCCCTGAAGGCCATGTAGATGCCAGGGATATGGGCCAACACTGGAGACCATATTGGTGCCCTAGGGTCATCCTGCCACTGAGGTCATACAGATTGGGGTGGACAGCACTGCCACCCAGGGCCATGGTGGTGTCTGGGTTCAGGCTAGGGCCCATGTTTTGGTCCTTGGTCCTACTACAGCCAGGGGCTGGACTGATATCCACGGCTTCTGGTACCACTGAAGGCCAAGCAGATGCGCAAGATCTGGTATGCCACCTGGGGCCATGCTGACCTGAGAGGCCTGCACAGTCACCCCGGGCCATGGTGGCATCTGGGCCTGGTCTCTTGCCGAGAGCCACGTCTGGGTTCATAGTCCTACTACAGCTGACATCTTTGACCTAAGTTCCCACCAAAGGCCATAAAGATGCCTTACTTCCAGTTGCCACCTGTGACCATGTTGGGGTCTGAGGGACATGTAGCTGCCAGGGACATGCCTAGCCCAGGCTGCTGCCGAGGGCCATGCCTGGCTCTAGAGCCCCACCACAGCTAGGGTACATAAGATGTCCATGGCTCAGGTTGTTCATATTAACCACAGGGGCCCCTGTGAACCATTGTTGAACCATGAGTTGAAGTATAGGGGCCTTGCTGAGTTGGCCTGGAACTCACTAGCCTGTAGAAAGTCACCCCCTCTTCACCAGAGAGCTAACCCCATTCCTTGTCAGCCATGATATAACGGACTCCTATGACCCTAGCGTGAGAAAGTTAGCCCCTTCCCTAATAGGAGAGTTGGCCCTCCCATACTTGGGAAAGACAGCCCCACCCCTCACCCTGGGTGTGGGAAAGCTGACTCTGCCCTTCATCTGAGAGGAGTGGTCCTAAGTGGCCCCAACTGACCAACTCAGCAGCCACTCAGGACTTTGAGCTGGCACACCTCAACATCCATGACCTGCTGGAGTGTGTGAAGGGACTGGTCCTGCAGAGCCATGGCCACATATGACTAGAGGCGACAGTGAAAAGTTGGGGGAGTTTCCTGGGGGTCCAGAGTTGGTGGTGTACTGGAGGCCAGAAGCCCTGAATATGACCAACAACACATTACACAACAAACATTCATGAAGAAAGCCACTTGGACAAAAGGTCCAGATGTCAGCATGGCCCCGGGTGACTGTGCAGGCCTCTCAGGTCAGCATGGCCCCAGCTGCAAGATGTCCCTCAGATAATAACATAGCCCCAGGTGGCATACCAGATCTTGCATATCTGCTTGGCCTTCAGTGGTACCAGAAGCCGTGGATATCAGCCCAGCCCCTGGGTGTAGTGTTGAAGCCAACAGCATGAGTTTTGAAGCCAACAGGCCACAGCAAATCTATAGTACTCCCTTGGCAAGAGGGCAGGAGTCTGGAAGGATGTTCTAAATATAACTGAAGGCTGTATTTATGTGGCCACTGTGGAATACACACACACACACACACACACACACACACACACACACACACACACAATATTCCACAGCTTCAAAACTCATGCTGAAATGTGGTCCCCAGTGTAACAAGTGCTGAGAGGTGGTAGGTTGATATATACATACATATGTATATGTGGATCTGTATGGAAGGACTAATGGAAACAATGTACAAGAGAGCCTGAGATACAGTTATAAATCAGTACCACCAAGCATATGAAGTGGCACATGGTAGCCAAATTCAGAATTTATTCCAAAAAAACTGAAAAGAATTTATCCTCTGCAGTATGGGGGATGTCATAGACTGAATAATGTCCCTTCTCCATCTTACTCTACTTTGTGTTGTTGTAATAAAATATGTGGGGCTGGGTTAGGGTTTCTGTTGCTGTGAAGAGACACCATGACCACAGCAAGTCTTTTAAAGGAAAGCACTTAATTGGGGGGTATAGTCCATTACCATCATGGCAGGGAGCGTGGCAGCATGTGAGCAGACTGTCGTGGACTATCAGTTAAAGATGAATGCATTTGTTTGTGCTGTGGAACATTTGTTCAATGATGCAAAGATGTATTGCATTCTTTTATGTTGCATTTGTTTAACTCTGTGAAGCTATGATACTAATTGGTCTAATAAAGAGCTGAACGGCCAATAGCTAGGCAGGAGGAAGGGCAGGCAGGGCTGGTGGGCAGAGAGGATAAATAGAAGAATGAGAAGAGAGGGAGGAGTGCGAGAAGAAGGAGAGGAGGACTCCAGGGGCCGGCCAGCCAGCCAGCCACACAGCAAGTCATGAAGTAAGAAGTAAAGAAGATTATATAGAGTAGAGAAAGATAAAAGCCCAGAGGCAAAAGATAAATGGGATAATTAGTTAAGAAAAGCTGGCTAGAAACAAGCCAAGCTAAGGCCAGGCATTGATAAAAAAAAGAATAAGCCTCTGTATATTTATTTGGGAGCTGGGTGGTGGGCCACCAAAGACCAAAGAGCCAAAAGAGTAAAATAAACACCAGCTACAGAAGACATGGTGCTAGAGAAGAAGCTGAGAGTTCTGTATCTGGATAGGCAGGCAGCAGGGAAAGAACTGGCTTGAGCACACGTGAGACCCCAAAGTCTGCCCCCACAGTGACACACTTCCTCCAACAAGACCACACCTCCTAATAGTACCTCCCTATGGACCAAGTAGTCAAACACATGAGTCTATGGGGGTCATACCTGTTCAAACCACCACAGCTGGATATGTAAAAAGAATGGAAATTTATTCCATATAGTTCCTGGAGACTGAAAAGTCCAAGATTAAAGCCCTGGCATCTGGTTCCCAGTGGAAGTCTTTACATCACTGAGACAAGGCTGAAACATCATCACAGAGACAGCTACTCACATTGTGGCATTTAGGCAGCAGAGAGCCTGAATGAGGTACCTGAGATGAGATCTAGTCCCTAAGACACTCCCCCAGTGGGCTCACCTCCTGGTTTCCATGCTCTCCCAGCAATGCCATCAAGTTAAGAATTCATCTATCAATTGATCCACTGACGAAGGCAGAGTCTATGATGGTGCCAATGATTTGGGTTTATTAACCTAGGAACCATGTCTTCAACATCTGAGTCTTTGGGGAGACAGTTCTTGTGCAAGCTACAAGGAACAGTGTAGTGATGTGGAAGAAGAGCAGAAGAAAGGACATCCACTTCCCCTTTTATGATGACATCATTAGTCCATTTATAAGACTGGAGGAAAGAATCCCCAGGAGCCCATACTTTGCAGTATCATTGTACTGAAGATTAAGTTTCCAACCCAGGATCTGGGGTGTAGAGTGTGGGGGGACATTCAGACCATAGCAGTTCTCCCAGATATCCATCTTTTAATGCCACAAACCTGTAAATGTATTCTCTTAAGGTCCTAGAAGCCGGGTGGTGGTGGCACATGCCTTTAATCCCAGCACTTGGGAGGCAGAAGCTGGTTGGTCTCCATGAGTTCGAGGCCAGCCTGGTCTACAGAGTTTAGAACAGCCAGGGCTATTATACAGAGAAACCCTGTCTCAAACCCCCGCTCTCCCAAAAGATAATAAGAGACCTTGCAGATATTATTAAGTTGATGTTCTTGAGATGGGAAGATTTTTCCTGGTTTACATGAATGGATTGAAATCCCCTAAAAGAGGGAGACAGGATAGTAAGGATGAGGGGACAGGTGACAGTGGAGGTAGCTGCTGGAGGGATGCAGGTTTGGAAGTCGAGAAGCCTGCAGTTTTGGGGTTCTGCTGCCTTCTTTAGCAACATTTGATGGAGGAACTTTTATACATTTATAATAGATAGAAGCCGGGCGATGGTGGCACACGCCTTTAATCCCAGCACTCGGGAGGCAGAGGCAGGTGGATCTCTGTGAGTTCGAGACCAGCCTGGTCTACAGAGCTAGTTCCAGGACAGGCTCAAAAGCCACAGAGAAACCCTGTCTCGAAAAACCAAAAAAAAAAAAAAAATAGATAGAAGTAAATCAGGTAAACCAGACTTTATTTTGAGACAAGATTTCTCTGTGTAACAGCCCTAGTTGTCCTGTAACTCACTCTGTAGAGCAGACTGGCCTCAAACTCACAGCGATCCGCCTACTTCTGTGCCGCCATCACCCAGATCAGCCTGCTTATCGAAACTGCAAACCATGTACCAAGTTTCTGGCCGAAATTGTGTAGAATAAGTTAAACATAACTGCATTCTATTATTATCTGAGACTATTTCTTATGCATATTATATAGAAATAAAGTTTTTAAAGTAGAAACAAAACCAAACAAAAAGAAGACCGCAGTCACGATGGTGAGCTCTCCCTGTGCTGGTTTAGTTTCTGACTTGACACGAGCTAGAACCATCTGAGAGGAGACAATCTAAGCTGAGAAAAATGCCTCCATCAAATTGGCCTACAGGCAAGCCTGTGAGACACTTTCTAGATTGAGTAGTGATGCAGAAGGGCCTAGCCCACTGTGGGTGATACTATCCTTGGGCACGTGGTCCTGGGGTCTATAAGAAAGCAGGCTGGGCAAGCCAAAGGGAACAGGTCAGTAAGCAGCACTCCTCCATGGCTTCTGCGTCAGCTCCTGCCTTTAGGTTCCTGCCCTGTTTGAGGTCCTGTCCTGACTTCCCTCAGTGATGGGGGGGGGGGGGTGTGACCTGAGAATTGTAAGATGAAATCAACCCTTCCCTTCCCAGGTTGCTTTTGGTCGTGGTGTTTATCACAGCAGTAGAAACCCTAACCAGTCAGTCCCTGTTGGGGTCCAGCCTCAACTAAACTCACACATTCCAGGGTAGGGACATGAGGATTAGAATTTTTAAGCCAAAGGACCAGAGATATGAGAGAAATAATAGGCAAAAACACAGAACACCATCGGGAGGGAAATTCAGTGACTACTGAACTGCCCACGTTCGTTTTCCACATGCTTATTATACTTCACTCCCAAAGGGAAGTGGGGAAGCAACAGACTTCACTGACATGGTATAAGGAATAGAGTTGAATTCTCCGACCTTTGGTCCAGGTGGAGCACATCCACCTGTATACTCAAAATACTAATTAACCAGACCCTAGGTCAGGATCACTTGTTTGGTCCAGGTGGAGCAGATCCACCTGTATACTCAAAATACTAATTAAACAGACCCTAGGTCAGGATCACTTGTTTGGTCCAGGTGGAGCACATCCACCTGTATACTCAAAATACTAATTAACCAGACCCTAGGTCAGGATCACTTGTTTGGTCCAGGTGGAGCACATCCACCTGTATACTCAAAATACTAATTAACCAGACCCTAGGTCAGGATCACTTGTTTGGTCCAGGTGGAGCAGATCCACCTGTATACTCAAAATACTAATTAACCAGACCCTAGGTCAGGATCACTTGTTTGGTCCAGGTGGAGCACATCCACCTGTATACTCAAAAATACTAATTAACCAGACCCTAGGTCAGGATCATTTGTTTGGTCCAGGTGGAGCACATCCACCTGTATACTCAAAATACTAATTAACCAGACCCTAGGTCGGGATCACTTGTTTGTAGCCATGCCTGCTGTCAACAACTGAGAGCAAGAACAAGCTCAAACTCTCTGACCCTTAGTCAAGGTGGAACAGACTCACATCTGTGAGGCCCACAAGACCCCAGAGCTTCTAGAATGAATACCATCCTTTCTATTCCTTGATCTATTTTTAAGGTTTATTTTGCTTTTACTTAATGGCAGTTGTGTGCACTATAGGTATGGTATGATGTCTTGATATACGTATGCATCATGAAATGATCAAATCAGACATTTGACATTTTTTTCTAGTTAAAACATTCAAAATCTTCTCTTTTAGCTATTTTGACCTGCTCCATTTCTGACCGGGGCTAGTTTACAACCTCTTTAGAAAAGCTGGCGGTCTCCCACTCCCAGGATCAACGGAATGCGCTGCAGCCTAGAACTTCTGGACTCAAGTGATCCTCTTGCCTCAGCCTCCCAAGTAGCTGGGATTGCAGGCATGTACCACTATACCTGTCCCCTTTAATTCGTTTGAAATGTAAAATGCATTATTTTTTAGCTATACGCGCTGTGCCATGCAGTAGAACAGCAGAATATAGCCGCACTATGTAACTGACCCTTTGTACCAATTGACCATTTGCCCTTCGCTTGCTCATGGACTTTGATTTTAGGTTTCCTGACTTCTGAACCACGAGACAATAAATGTCTTGCTTTAAGCCACAATGTTTGTGGCAATGTCGTTGTCGGAAACGAATACATGAAGAGTAAAGTGACTCCAACCCGACAGGCATGGCTTGGTGAACCCTGGTGGATAATGACTGGTTGACGTGCGCGAAGAGGCAGCCACCTTAAAGACATTCCTACTGGAAGCAATCCTAGGCATGGAGACCCAGTGGTGAGCAAACGGGCATGGGCTCTTCCAATATGGAACTTACAGGCAGAGAGGAAGACTGACGTTAACTCCAAATTATCTTCCCTTGAAGGGCTCGATGTGCCAGCGAGGAGGAATGTATAGTGCTATGGAAGGAACTAGAAGGCGATTCCAAGGGTGAGTGGGGATTCTAAGGATGAGTATAGATTAGCTACTTTGTGGTTGAAGGTGGAAAGAATATATTGGACAGAATGAGGATCATGGTCAAAGGTTGCAGGTGGGAAAAGATATTGCATTTTAAGGTATCAATGTGAATCTAGTATTGTTAGAGCGGAGAAAATAAGAGCCAGAGTTGTACAAAGGAGGGAGTGGAACACAGTGGCTAGACCAAGCAAGGTCTTGTGGTCCCCCAAAGGAGAGTGACATGATGAGATGCAGAAACTTTTACAAAAATCACTCAGGCCGCAATGGATGAAAGAATAGGTTAGAAGCAAGAGAGCATGTAGGGGGAGCCAAGTATAATTGGAGTAACCAGATGAGAAGTAATTGTAGCCATGAGCAGGCTAATGACCGTAGGGATGAAGCGAAGCGAGAACTCAAGAGATGGAGAGGACAGAGCATTGGCACGTAGGGCTTAAGGGAATCACTGAGACACTGGCATGGAAGTGGAAGTGTAGGAATCAGCACTGAAGTGGCCAAATGAAGCCAGAGGGGGAGCGGGGCTTGTCTAATAGACAGAATCAAGAAAGGGGCCACAGATCGAGCTCCAAGGCACTTCTAGAAGCAGCAGAAGAGCAGCAACCATTCAGAGACCCAACTGTGACCAGAAGACAGTAGGAGAAAAAAAAGGTGGACCTGAACTAAGCGAAGAGGAAGGCTTTTCATATGGGAGGGCTGCTGATGAGATCAGACGTCATAGGGCTCAAAAGAATCTCTTGGCCATACAGTCAGTGGCAGCTTAGCAGACATCTGCCGCCATACTGGATAATAGGGTCTGTGAGGGTTCATTTGCACTGTCAAGGTAACCAAGTTTGGAATCACCTAGGAGATACAATTTGGGGCGTATCTGTGAGGACATTTCCAGAGAGGTTGAATTGAGACCAGCTCTTAAGCCGGGTGGCACTATCCCACAGCCTAGAGTCCAAGACTAAATAAAAAGGAAAAGTAAAGGAGAAAGCAGTTGGGTGCTAGTATTCATTTATTTTTGCTTCTTGACTGTGGGAGCAATGGGACCAGCTGCGCTAAATTCCTGCCATATTGGGTTGATTACATGCCCTCACACCTATGCTGTTCAACCTTCCTCATGTTGTGACCCTTTAGTACAGTCCCTCGTGTTGTGGTGACCTCAACCATAAAGTTATTTTTGTTGCTACTTTGTAACTGTATATGTGATAGTTATGAATTGTAATGTAAATATCTGTGTTTTCCAATGGTCTTAGTTGACCACTGTGAAAAGGTCTTTTGACCCCCAGGTTGAGAACTGCTGCCTCAGACTGTGAGTCAAAATAAACCTTTCTTCCTTTATGTTGATTTTGTCAGGGATTGTCACAGCAGTGGGAAAAGTAAATACAACAGGAGCACATCTGGCAGACACTAGCGACGATGGTGTCTTCAGGAAAAGCAGCACAGCTGGGGAAGTGCGCGCATGTGCACTAACCCCTTTAAGAACATGTACACACACACACACACACACACTCACTCACTCCATTTGGGCTACTCTAACGGGATACTATTGACTGCATGACTTACAAACAACAGAAATTCACTTCTCATAGTTCTGGCGGTAACAAGGCCAAGATCAAGGTGCCAAGCAGATGTGGTGTTTTAGGAGGTCCTGCTTTTTCACAGACAGAATCTTCTTGCAGGGACTACTCATAGTGAAAGGAAAATCGCAGCTGTCTGGAGTCTCTTTTACATGAGTACTAATCCCAGTCACGAGATTCCAGACTCTCTGCAGTGCACTGCAGGTAGATATGTCAGCATATGTCCTGAGGGCAGCGTGCTAACATTCAGACCACAGCAGAGCATCTCTCTGTATACTTGGCCTTTCCAGACCATCCCACCACGGATTTTTCTGAGCTCTCTACTCCTTGCTTGCTACCATGTCCACCAGGTCCTGAATATTCTAACTTGAATTGTGAATTCACTTGGTCTTTTGCCGGCTTCTTCTCATCCTCTTGGTATTGGTGGAGAGACTTTGGATCTCCAGGGAGTCTGAGTTAAGAAAAAGTTCACTGCCATTCCTCTACCCTGAGAACACAGCAGCCATTCGCTGGAGACATGGCCACACCCGGACAGATAAAGGACAATAGGATGATAGTTCGGCAGGCACGTTCCCAGAGAAGTGTAATAAAGGTAACAGGTAAGTCTTCTGCCTGGGAGAGGCCAGGAAGGCTGCCAGAAAAAGCACTGGGTTAAAGTTCAAGGGAAATAGACAACGTTGATTTTATTTTTCTACTGAAATTCAGCTTGTACTTGGTCCAAAAGGAATTTCTTCCCTATGCTTATGAAATACACACGGGAGTGAAACTTCTATGCTGGAGGTGGCATGACGTCAGAATGGGAGCAGGTTCAGCTTGGGTTGTGCTGCCAAACCAAACTTACCTGAGAAAGAAGTGACTTTCCTCACTGGAACCAGTGACAGCGGAAGTGCTCAGAAGAAAAAACAAACAAACAAACAAAAACAAGAAAAATACAGTGAGCAAATGAAGCCTTTCTGAGGGAAAGCGAGAAAGGGTCTGTATGACAGGCTGTGCAAGGAGAAACAGACTCCAAGCCTGACTTGTATCCTACGACTGCTTTCTGGCCGGGTGGTGGTGGCACACGCCTTTAATCCCAGCACTTGGGAGGCAGAGGCAGGCAGATCTCTGTGAGTTCGAGACCAACCTGGTCTACAAGAGGTAGTTCAAGGATAGGCTTCAAAAGCTACAGAGAAACCCTGTCTCAAAAAAAAAAAAAAAGACTGCTTTCTGTTGGGGAATAAGAGCTGGAATAATTGCGGAGCAATTTCAGAGCTCTAAACTCGGCTTTGAATAGCATCTTCAGTACAGACATTGCTTTTATTTGTACATTTTGCCGCAGACCCCTAACCCTTTCCTTACTATTTTTTTCTCCTTTGCCTTTGGAAATTAGTCCCTCAAATAAAATAAAATGATTCTTATTCCCTGGGACGTTACTTGTCCTAACTCTTCCATTAGGATCTGCTGACTAAGTTAGTGAGCGCCTAAGGCACAATAGCCTCAGGTGACAATGCTGGCATTGGTAAATAATTTATTAGAGCAGCCAATGTTCCTCTAATCGACCCACAGTCTCCTTTTCCGGGGTTAGCTCAAGTCCACCCTCCTTACTTTACAGGTGAGGAAAGATGAAGCAACTGTCCCACACTCAGCCAGTGTGGAAGATCTGATAGGGACACTTCAAGGTCAGATGTTTGCCTGCACTATGACAGCTGTTTGGATGTGAAACAGCAGCAGTGACCCCCCTCAAACAACTGAAGTATGATTGACAGCTGGAGAGGACTCTCTTCAGTTCTCACACTAAACCCACAAGAACAGCTTCATGACTCCACTCTCCCATTTGCAGATCAGGAAGTCGAGGCTCCAAGAAGTTAGACAACTCATCTATTACCATAGCGTCAGAAAATGATAGAACTTCCTAATCTTGCAGGAGGACCACGTAGGGCTATGTGTATCTAGGGTTGATCCTACTCCCTAGCTGGGACAGGTGATAGTTTACTGGTGGCCTATGGCATGGCTGAAGGTCCATCCAGCCAAAATTATCAATCTGACTGCGCTGACATTGCTAGCAAAGGACAAAGCTGTTATCAAAGCAAGTTCCAGGAGAGCCAAGGCTACACAAAGAAACCCTGTCTCAAAAAACCAAAACCAGAACCAAAACCAAAACCAGAATCAAAAACAAAAACTATCTTTGTCTCCTTCTCTTCCTATGCCTCCTCCTCTTTCTTGTTTTTTAAAGATTGGTTTAATAGCCCAGGCTAGCCTTAAACTTGTTATATATCTAAGGTTGGCCATGAACTCTTGGTCTGCCTACCTTCACCTCCCAAGTGCAGGGATTATAGGGTCATCCCTGCTCCTAGCTCAGGAATCTTTCTTGAGTGGGGGAGAGTCCAGATTTCAACGGCAAGCACTATAAAACCATCAGTGCATTAGAGCAAAGGAAAGTAGTGTTTGTCACTTGCCACTGGCATCATCTCCCATCCTTACATAAGACTTCAGATCAATCATGGCAGAGAGAAAAGCCTTGGCAACTGAATGAGACCTTGACCCCGATGGAAATCTTAACAACTTGGAAATTCATCTAGGTCAAGTTCGATTTCTTTCTTTCTTTCTTTCTTTCTTTCTTTCTTTCTTTCTTTCTTTCTTTCTTTCTTTCTTTCTTTCTTTCTTTCTTTCTTTCTTTCTTTCTTTCTTTCTCTTTTGAGACAGAATTTCTCTGTGTAGCCCTGGCTGTCCTGGAACTCACTCTGTAGACCAGGCTGGCCTCGAACTCAGATGCTGTGGGATATTTTGATCATACTCTGGCACTCCTGAGGCTGTCAATAAAGTTTACTTTCAACCAGAGGATAGAGCTACTACTAGTTGACCAGAATCAGTCATAGAGGTTTTAGAGGACCCAGGACATATAGAGAGACACAGGAAGTAGTAGGGAGGGGTTTGAAAGATTTGTGGTATTTGGATCAAAGAAGGAGAGAGAGGGGGGAGGTCACTGCTTGATCTTTTGCCGTTTCTCTGAGCTGCCAGGTTTTAACCCCATATCCGACTCCTGAGTTTTTATTAATAATATAATAATCTATATAATCATTACACTCAGAGATCTGCCTGCCTGTGCCTCCCAAGTGCTGGGATCAAAGATGTGCCTCCCCCACATCCTGCCCCAGTGTCAAGTTCAGTTTCAATATTTGTCGGGATAGGAGGGGAGGTAGCACCTTATCAAACAAATTGGGTGTATAAAGATATCATTAGCCTTGCTAGTGTAAGAAATGCCAAGTTTTCCAAGTAGCAGTGACAGAAGCACCTATTTGCTCATAAGAAAACAGGCTCAAAAAGGTAAGGACGTGAGTCATTGGCATTTTGCTTTGTATCTTTCCTATACTTTATTCTATGCAAAGCTTATGTGTTTTCTTTATAGATGAGTTCAAGTGAAAATTAGTGCATAATTTTATATCTTGCTTTTCCTTTCTTAAAGCAGATGAATTTTTAATGTTCCTATGTGGATTTTCATACAATGAATTTTTAAGATATTTAAAAAATTATGTGTATATGTGTATGTGAATATAAGTCTGTACACACTAGTGTGGTGTCTGTGGAGGCCAGAAGAGGGTGTAGAATCCCCTAGAGTTGGCCTTACAGATGCTTGTGAGCCACCTAACATGGATGCTAAGAACCAAACTCCAGTTCTCTATAAGATCAGTATGTAATCTTAACTGTGACACCACCTCTCCAGCCCTTACAACAAATCCTTAGTAGCAAGATAACTAGCCATTGAATGTATGTGTCATAATTTATTTAATTAATCTCTTTAAAAATTATTTGTTTATTTTTATTTTATGTGCACGAGTGTTTTGCCTTTATGTATGTAAGAGTACTACCACTTGTGTGCAGTACTTGCAGAGGCCAGAATAGGGTGGAGGATCCCCTGAAAATGGAGTTACAGGTTGTTGTGAGCCCTTATATGAAGGCTGGGAGTTAAACCAGGGTCCACTACAAGAGCAAGCAGTGAGCAGCTTGACCACTGAGCAATCTCTTCGGCCCCCTCCCTTATTGTTTTTCTTTTCGTGGATATTACATGATATGATTTTGTTTTATACCTTGGGCACAAGAAGCATTATAATACTTTATTTTAAAAAACTCTTAAATTCTCATGTGCAGAGCTAGCAAGATATCTAATGTTGTTGAATATTAGTTTAAAATGTGTTGCAATCATTTATTGCATTTGTTTAATTCTGTAAAGGTATGCTACTTTGCCTGCCTAAAACACCTCATTGGTCTAAGAAAGAGCTGAATTGCCAACAGCTAGAAAGGAGAGGGATAGGTGGGGCTGCCAGGCAGAGAGAACAAATAGGAGAAGGAGAGGGAGGAGCAAGAAAAGGAGAAGAGGAGGTCACCAGGGACCATCCATGGAGTAAGAAGGAAAGAAAAATATATACAATAAAGAAGAGAAAAAAAAACCCAGAGACAAAACATAGTTAAAGACAGATAGGATAATTTAAGTTAGAAAAACTGGCTAGAAGCCGGGCGGTGGTGGCGCACGCCTTTAATCCCAGCACTCGGGAGGCAGAGGCAGGCGGATCTCTGTGAGTTCGAGACCAGCCTGGTCTAGGAGAGCTAGTTCCAGGACAGGCTCCAAAGCCACAGAGAAACCCTGTCTCGAAAAACAAACAAACAAACAAACAAAAAAGAAAAACTGGCTAGAAACAAACCAAGATAAGGCTGAGCTTTCATAAGTAAGACTAAATCTTCATGTGTTTATTTTGGAGCTGGGTTGTGGGCTCTCAAAGAAGAAAAAAGAAAACCTATATTTTGGTGATCCAACGTTAAACCCTAATTTCCACATAGGGTCTGAGAAAGCTGAGAAAAAAAAAACAGATACAGCTTCTTTAAGAGTCTCAGCCTCACAGTAAGCCCTTGAGCAACCAGTATGTTAAATAGAAAAAAAAGAGCCAACCAAAAATGCCTGTTGCAGTGCCATCATAGGGGAGGGGGGATTTAAAATGCAGTTCCTGGTCAAATGCATCTCTGGCTGCCTCTCAAAGAGGTGGGTGGAACCAGCCACTAAAACTGCAGTGGAGGTCCTAGCCATCCCACTTAGCAGTTCTTTGCTCATGCAGACAAAAAAAAAAAGACTAGAGATATACACTAAAGATAGACCCAGAAAGAAAAACCTCTAAGCTACAGTGTGTTTAACAATGTGCAAAGGCTTAAGAAAAAAAATGGGTATAGACAGTCATAGAAAGAAATAGTTTAAAATAATAAAGTCTTTAAAGAGAGAAATAAAGTAATATATAAAAAAGAATAAGTCAGGCCGGGCAGTGGTGGCGCACACCTGTAATCCCAGCACTTAGGAGGCAGAGGCGGGCGGATCTCTGTGAGTTCAAGGCCAGCCTGGTCTACAAAGGGAGTTCCAGGACGGGCTCCAAAGCTACAGAGAAACCCTGTCTCGAAAAACAAAACAAAACAAAACAAAAAAACCAGTAAGTCACATAGAGATGGGAAATACACAAGGAATCTGGATCCTGTATGCCATTGTGGTTTTTTTTAAATTTTTTGAATGCTGATAAGCAAAAGACAGTTGCTGGGAAACATGGGATTGAAAGAGTGACTGCTGAAATAAACCAGTTTAGATATTTTAAGAATGTTTTAACTTTAAAATGGAAGTAAAAGAATCTACTTGTCAAATGGAAATTAAAAATGCTTTAGGGGAAGAGTTTATGCTTTTGTTTCCACAGGAAACAAGAGGCTATGGGTTATTTCGGAATTAATATGGATCTGGTTTGATCAGGGGCAACCTCCTGAATCTTGACAGGTGATGTATATCAAGAAAGGTATTCCTAGGACTTGGCCATTATCTCAATTTTCTCACGGACCCCTAAAGGTGCCTTCACCATGGATTATTTTCTCTGAATTTGAAATGGACTGAATATTGTAAATGTTATTCTTACTTGATAACTTTTTGTTGTATATAGTTTTACTATATTAAATTAAAAACCTTTCATTTTTATTTAGACAAGAATGGGAAAATATTGTGGAATACTAGTTGAAGATGTGTTCTATTTGTTTATGCTGTGGAACATTTGTTTAATGATGCAAAGATGTGTTACATTCTTTCATGTTGCATTTGCTTAACTCTGTGAAGCTATGTTACTTTGCTTGCCTAAAATACCCGATTGGTCTAATAAAGAGCTGAACTGCCAATAGCTAGGTAGGAGATGGATATGTGGGGCTGCTGGGCAGAGAGAATAAATAGGAGAAGAAGAGGAGGAGTGAGAAAAGGAGAAGGAGAGGAGAATGTCAGGGGCTAGCCATGGAGGAAAGAAAGACATATAAAGTAAAGAAAGGGAAAACTGGGCAGTGGTGGTACAGGCCTTTAATTCCAGCACTTGGGAGACAGAGGCAGGCAGATCTCTGTGAGTTTGAGGCCAGCCTGGTTTATAAGAGCTAGTTCTAGGACAGGCTCCAAAGCTACAGAGAAACCCTACCTTGAAAAAAAGAAAGAAAGGTAGAAAGGTAAAAAGTCCAGAGGCAAAATGTAGTTACAAATAGACATAATTTAAGGATAATTTAAGTTAGAAAAGCTAGCTAGAAAGCCAAACTAAGGCCAGGCATTCATAAGTAAGAATAATTCTCCATGTATTTATTTGGGAGCTGGGTGGTGAGACCACAAAGAGTTAAAAAAAAACCCTACAACCTAATATTAACCATTAGTGAAAGATTTCTAACATCTTGAGACTTCTTGGCATGAAGGCCAGTACAGTTTTGAAGTAATATAAATCTACTCAAGATTGTCTAAATCCTAAGGATATGTACTGGCCTATAGAGCCTGAAGTTTAGAGAAGGCATAGGGGTTGCTTTGATAATAGCTTAATACCACCATTGAGGACCTATTTTCTTCCTGTTTCTGCTCTACATTCTGCAATGCCAGCTTCCTCCTACTCTCAAGATGTTGCAAACTGTTACTACTTTCTTCTTTGTTCGCACTCACCGATAAGAAGAAGGTAGAGAGAAGGAAAACTGTTGGAGGTTAAGAGGACTGTTTCAGAAGCTTCAAGGCCCTACAAAATGTTTCCTCCTTTCCCATCGGCTTAACTTTTATCAGGTGTTGTGACAGGTCAAGAGAGTACAGCGTTTCCTCCGCCACTTCTGTTCTTGCTAAGGGCACATTAGGTTTGATTAGAATTTAATCCCCTTGATTGGGAAGCCCTGTGAAAAATTATCCAACCTGAGGTCAAGATGCCCCAGTTAACTTAGTTTAGCTTCTGTTAAATCACTTGTTTGTGCAGAAACCCCCCTCCCTCCACCTGTTTATCTTAGCTTCTGCTAATCTGCTTGCTTGCACAAAACCTCCCCTGCAACTGCCAAGCAAGATACTAGGAGTTTTTTTGCCTTTATGTAGCCCTTACTCTAGCTGGGTATGGTGGCAAGCCTTATTTCCCAGTAGTCAAGAGGCAAAGGCAGGTGGATTTCTGAGTTAAAGGACAACTTGGTCTACACCTTGAGTCCCAAGACAGCCAGGGCTGTACAGAGAAACCTGGTCTTAAAAAATAAACAAACAAAACAAAACAAGATAAAATAAAAACACAATTGTTAAGATTCTGTCTATGTGTTCATTTCTTATGGGCACCTCATAACAGCATCTTGTCTTGAACCAAGAACTAAAGCAACGAATCAGAATTAAGCTCATTAGTTTTCAGGTTAGCCCATATTTCTCATTATTGCAACTAACATGGTCTATTTTTTATCCAAAGCATAAATACAGTTCATGGAGATGTGAACAAGAGCGAGAGTAGTTACCAATGAAAGTGATGATGAGTTTTATAGAGATTATTAAAATGTGTCTGCAGCTACTAACAGAGGTCAGAAGAGGACATCTGATCTTCTAGAGCTGGAGTTACAGGTGGGACATATGATGTGGGTACTGGGAACAGAACCTGGGTCCTTGGGAAGATCAAAAAGTACAAGGTCTCCAGGTCCAGTTTTGTGCATTTTTATTTGATTGATGTGGGATTCCCCTCTGTATGCTGTGAATACTATTGGTTAATAAAGAAACTGTCTTGGGCCTGTGCAGAGCAGAATAGATGTAGGCAGGGAGTACTAACCTGAATACTGGGAGAAGAAAGGCAGAGTCAGAAAAGCCATGTAGCCCTGCTGGAGACAGACGCTGGAACTTTACCCAGTAAGCCACAACCTCATGGCGATACACAGATTAATAGAGATGGGTTAATTTAAGATATGAGTTAGCCAGAAATATGCTTAAGCTATTGGCCAAACATTTTTGCAAATAATATGGTTTCTGAGTGATTATTTTGGGGCTGAGCAGCTGGGGACAAACAAGGGGCCTCTAACAACATTTGATGAATATTTTTGTGACTTTAAATAATGCTAGGTACTTATGCAGAACACTAGTATGAAAGGGAGCATTAATAATGGTATAGCACATTGTTGGGAAGGTTAGAATGGGAAGTATTATTTATTAGGAAACCATGTAGTGGGGGGAGGGATGGACTTCTCAGATAGGGAAGGCTTCCCTTCCTGTTTAAGTGATTAACTGCAATCTGAGGCATTTGATAGGAGAGACGTAGATTTAGGGTGGAGAGTGGCTCACACATCAGAATCCTGGAGGATTGCACATGGGTTCATTCTTTTTGCATCACAAATCGTCACCAGCTTAGCAGCTGGAAACAAGCATTTATGGCCACAAACTCTGGAAATTTGGGTTTTAAGTGTCCCAGGGTATCTCCCTTGGCTAAGGGTTTCAACACAGAGTCAGAGATTGTATTAGGGTATGAATCAAGGCCTCAGGCCAGAGCTATGCTGTCTCCAGGCTATTCAGTGGGAGCATCTGCTTCCAAACTGTGAGGAAGAGGAGAAAGAAGGGGAGTGAGAGGAGGAAAAATGAGAGAAAGAGGAGAGAAGGGAAGGAGGAGGGGAGGGAAGGGGAGGGGAGGGAAGGGGGAGAGGAGAAAAAAAGAGGGAAAGGAAATGGATGCTAGGCATGCTGGTACATTTATTATAACTCATGAACCAATATATATGATTATTAAAAACATTTGGTCCAGAGTCCAGGACCTTAGTTTTTAAACAACCTCCTCCTCCTCCTCCTCCTCCTCCTCCTCCTCCTCCTCCTCCTCCTCCTCCTCCTCCTCCTCCTCCTCCTCCTCCTCCTCTTCTTCTTCTTCTTCTTCTTACCCCAGAATTCCATTCAGGAGAGTCCATTGCATTTAGTTGTCATAATCTCTTTGGGTTCCTCTCTGCCATGCCACCTTCTCCAATTTTCCTTGCTTTTAATGACGTTGATAGTTTTGAGGCTGATGGTCAGGTATTTTGTGGGACCCAGTAGTTTTCTGACCTAATTGCTGAGTGCAATCTCATTATGTCTATCCCTAATCTATTTGTTAAAAGCTACTGCCAAACCTAGCCACCCACATTCGGGGTGAGGGGAGGATTAAGCTGTACCTCTTGAAGATAGGAATCTAGAAGAATTTGTGGTTAAGTCCCTGGGCCTCACCTCCCAGGTGTTCGTTTCACTGGGACTGTGATGGAGTCCAAGGATTTGCATTTCTAACTAGCTTCCAGGTGCTGCTGCTGTGAACAGGCTTGGCATTTCACAGAGAGGCCTGTGTAACACCTTACAGTGCTCAACAAGCTGGGAAATCCTTGTGATGGTTGGAGCTCAAGAAATCTAATGATAATTACCACCGGAATCAAACTGGCTTGAGTTTCTAGATGAACTGTTATCATGTACTAAAGAGGGCCCAAAGTGTCTTATAGTTGCATTAGATAAGATTTATTTTATTTAATCGTCACAAATGTAAGGGAGAGAAGTTGTCCATCTCCACCCGGCATTAAAATAACAGCCACAGAAAGGCTAGGAGCCTAGTCTTAGGTCACACAGCATGCTAATGATGGGATCAAGTTTAGGGTTGAGTCAGTCGTGTGAGCCATGGACCAGCCCAGGTTTCCATTATCCAGGCCTCTTTCACATGTTCTCAACTTTTAGGACCGTGACACTCTTTAGAGAAGTATTAAATTAGGCACCTTGATTTTGAGTAATTAAAACATGAGAATAAATCTTTTTAAAGTAGCAGTTAGTACGACAGAAGAGGAAATTATGAAAAAGCTGATGGGTGAGTTCAGAAAGATGCCACATAGGTGGAAAACCTCTCTCCCCACCAACACCCAGTTATGGTGATCTTAACTGCTACCACTAAAACTCCATCTGCAGGCAGCACCCATGAAAGTGAGTGGACAAGCACCGGCCTTGCCTTCTTTTTGTCTGCCCGTGCGCTCTAACCGCAGCCAGTGCTCTGCCCTGTTGGTAAACTGCCCTTTAGGAAGGCTGGCACTAAGTCCCCTTAGGCTTTCCTTTGAATGGAGAAGACAGCGTAATTCTTCTATTATCAATCATAGTTCTACTTGGAAACGCGGAAATACGGGAAGACCACAGGAGGTTTCTGCATGCATGTGCTATTTTTCTTTAAATTCAGGTAGAGTTGCAACAACAACTTTATAAAGCAAAGAAGTGGGTACATAAGGATCCAAATGAAGGCATAAAAGCTTTACCCTAATAATCGGGTAAAGAAGAATGGTTTTACCTTTCTTTGTAGTTGATGTTTGCACATTATCAGAAATTAAGTCAGTGTATGGCGGTATTGGCTAAAGCAAGCAGTATTTTATCTAGCCACATTTGGAAATACCGATTTTATATATCGAGCCATGTATTCAAGTTCACTCTCATGCAAAGCAAATTCAGCACAGTGTAAACATAGATGGATACCTGCTCTCAAATAGTGGTGAAACTGAGTCAGGGTTCTATGGTGGTGAGGTGTGGTGAGATAATGGTCACTGGCTCGAATTTGAGCCTTTCCAGTGGATGTGTATGTGAGGGCGTGAGGAGGGCAATGAAATATCTATGATGAATCCCATCCAACTGTTTTGGAACGCGGGGATCCAGGACGCATGGCTAGCAAGTGTTAATGACCTTTATTTCTAATGGACCCCTCCAATGTGGTAGCAGTGAGAGGTAGCAGTGAAATACAGTAAGTGATCTAAGGATCTTGGGCAGTGATTGGCTCAGGTGGTAACTGGAGGTTACCTAGCCTAGGGCCGGTGATGTAACAATCCTTTTTTAGTAACAAACGGCCCAAAGGTATTCACCAGAGTGAAGGCGGGCAGACAGGAAGCCGAGCTCCTGAGGTGAGGTTAACTGAATTCTGTCCAGTGGCCGGGGTTAGGGGGAGAGGTGGGAAAGCCAGTAGCTTTTATGGAATTCTGTGCTAAGGTACTAGTATTGTTGGAGGGGATGAAACAAACCACATAGTTAAGGGGCAAAGAATTTGAAAAAGCATAGGACTGCGAGGAACAATTTAAAGCAGTCAGCTGATCTGAGGAGGGCCTTCCGGAAGAGGGGCCCGGGGTTGGAAAGGTTTAGGGCAGCGCTAAAGATCGTGTTTCAGGACGTGGGCTCCCGGCGTCCTCCACGTCTCCAAGCACCTTTTGGTCTTGGAAGACCTGATCTGGGGAGGGACCGGCCACAGCCAGGCTCCTGGGTACCAGGGTGAGAGCCACGAGCTAGGGCGGGAGGTTTGGGTGTGTTACCGGGACTTTAAGAAAGCTTTGGCGGCGGCGGCAGCCAATCAGCAGTGCGCGCGTGCCGCCGCGTGCCCCTCGCTCCCCTCACATCCCACGCGCGCCGCGTACGTGCGGCGGCAGACCCCGCCTCTTCTGGGCGGGGTTTACGAACTCGCGGGCAGCAGGCCACGGCCTCCTTCCCTGCCCTCGGTGCTTGTTTAGGTGCTGCTGCAGCCACAGCGCTGGTGGTGCCAAGACCGAGCCCCAGGTGGAGGTAAAGCCCCGCTGGCGCTGCATCCGCTTGCGGTTCGGCGTCGGCGGCCCCTGCGGCTGTCCGGGACGTCTCGGCGGATGTGCGCAGTGCCCGAGTGAGGATGAGGCTCTTCTACCAGCTGCTCAAGCAGCCGGTGCCCCAGCAGATCGAACGCTACTCCCGCTTCTCTCCGTCACCGCTCTCGATCAAACAGTTCCTGGACTTCGGTGAGTGCGACGCCGTAGGGCCACTCCCCAGGGCCCCAAGGGAGTGCGGGAGCGGCCATCCCCCCCCCCCCCCCCGCTTGCTGCAGGGGCTCTTTAGCCTCAAGGCAAAGACCGTGGGAACCGCCTGGGCGGGATGCTGGGGGATACAAGCCTGGGGCTCTCCTGGGGCTGAGGTTTCGGGTTTCAGGAGGTGGAGAGGCAGGGCCTGACACCCCCACGCTCAGCTACGTCCAGGGACCTTCATTCCAGTCGGAACTCCCAACCCTTACTTCAGATCTACTTGACTCAGACCGCTCTGTCCTTAAAACTTGAGAAAGATCTCTTAAACGTTTTTATTTTTAGAGTTTTTAATGGTTGGGTAAGACGTGTTTAGAAACACCTTGAGGTTGAGTAAATCCTGCAGTGGCATTTTGTTCCTTTTCTACTGTTAAGGTAGCCTGTAGTGAGTGGCCTGACCTGAACGTCTTCATTATGATACCGTAAACAGTCACAATCGTGGGCTGCAGATGCCTTAGATGTTGGGCAAGAGTTGACTTGTGGGCTCCTGGCTACAGAGCAGGGCTTCTAGGATTGCTCCAGCCTGAGTGTGAGCAAGTACCTTTCCTTGGTGTCCTTGCACTCTGTTGGCAGCTGAGTTAGTACTTGGTTTACATGGATTGGGGTGGGAAGGGAGAGGACCCCAATAAAGCCTGTGGCCTAATTTAGCTGGGAATAGATTCTATCATCTTCCATTAACTGATCAATCGTTCCCCCAGAGGATGTCATTCCAACTCCAGCAGGCGGAATGCGGTTGTGAAACACCTGAAAACAAAACAAAAATGGAATTCAGCATTGCCGAAGGAAAATCAAGATGACGGGCTCTCCAAGCCTAGAGCGGTTTAATTCTTTTGATTTAAAAATGACATGTGATGGTGTCAGTTGGGTATAAAAAGTGCAAAATTGATAGAACCTTCTGGGAAGACCAGATATGCAAAATGTGATGTTGTCTGTACTTGGGGGGGGGTATACAGGATGGAAAGAGGGTGTATAGGTTAAAGGTTTAAGCTGATGCCAAACTGTTTAGAAATCAAGCTGCCAAAGACAAATGATAAAAATCTAAGACAAGTGAGCAACTGGCCTTTTCATCTTGAGTTTCATTATCAAAAGCTTTTTCAGTAGTTGGACCCTATTATCTCTCCCTCCCTCCCTCCCTCCCTCCCTCCCTCCCTCCCTCCCTCCCTCCCTCCCTCCCTCCCTCTCTCGCTCGCCACTTGTAAAATTTATTTTAAACATTTTATTTATGTATGTTTTTGTGGTTGTTTGGGCACACGTGTCATGGTGCCTGGTGCCTCTATAGAGGTCAGAGGACACCTTGTGGGAGTTCTTTCCTTCTATCATGTGGGTCCCAGAGATCAAACTCTGGTGGCCAGGCTTGGCACCAAATGCCTTTACTCACTGCGCTTTCTTGCCCCACCCTACTTGCAGAGTTTTAGAGGTTTGAGGCGGATCCTGATCACACAGCTTATAATGAAAACCTTGCTATAGCTATAAGTAGGCATGTTTTTCTAACTTATTATGAACATAGAAAACTTTTGTTAAATAAAGTGAGACAAATTGATTCTGAGTAAAAAGAACAAAGGGAATCATGGTCACTCCCACATTCAGAGTTTGTGATCATTCTAGTAGTGTACTTGAAATTTTTGTTAATTTACATCTCTGGCAGCAAGTATCTCCGGTGTTAATAGGCATCTTGGCAAGGACGTTATTTGAGTAGGAAAGTTGCAGGAGGGAATAGATAGTGTGGTGGTGGATAATTTATGGGGCAAGTATCTAGAAACAAATGCTCGCTATTTTGAAAGTGTTGAGATCAGTGGTTTGGGGCAGGGCCTCATGTTCTGAATTTTTGGTGTTAGTAGTGTAGGGGTGGAATATAGGGGACTGGTATTTTTAGAAGCCCCCAGGGTCATTCTAAAGTATCATCAGGGTTAAAAAACCATTAACTAGATGTACTTCTGGCTCATCTGCTGTTCCTCTTACATCTATGTGGAGTATTTGTTTAAGCCTTTAAAATAAGAATTTCTTGAATTATATCTTTACTAGATTTGGTCTGCAAGAATAACAAGTATTCTAAGTGATCATTTCCAAGGGCAAGATTAAGAAAAAAAATCAATGTAATTATATGTTCTTTTTTGGCTCAAAGTGACAGTTCCATGGTTTTAACTTCAAAAGATGCCAAAGAAACTGGGCAGAAAAGGTCTTTTTTCTAGTTCTGTTGACTAGTTTTGCAATTTTTGCATAAGTTTCACTTAATTCGCATCTTGCTTTTTAAACTTAACACAAAAGAACTTTCTTTATATGTACCTGTAAGCTTCCTTTTCATTTCTATGACTTTTGAGAGTTCGTACGGGTGTAGTGTAGTTAGACAGCCCATAATTGATGTCTTGTGGGATGTTTCTAGTCTTTGCTAAGACAAGTACTACAGTGAATTATTGTGTACATTGTAATTTCACGCATGGCTAGTATAGATAGAATACAAATTCCTAAAGGTGACCTTACTGCATCAGGAAGGATGCCCATTTGTAGTTTTGATAATTCTGAACAAATTCCTTTCCATAGGAGTTGTCTGTTTATCCTGGAAGTTTCCAGGACAGAGTACCTGTTTTCCTGTACTTTTGATAGGTGAAAAGTCATGTTTACACAGAAATGGTTTTTCTTCAAGTAATATTGACTTTTCATTGTGGACGATTGTAACATATGGAAGGGCTAGTAGACTGTGCTATCTGAATATGTCTGCATGTGCAGGCTGTTAGGGTTTCTTATCAAAGTTAGGTTTATTTCAGAAAGACAATTTTTACTTTTTACCCAGTACTCTAATTTTTTTCTTTTGAGTTAACTTTTCTCTAGAGATTTGGTATATTCCTGTGAAACCTTCTATGGGAATCTGTGGCATTGGTCTGTATAGGTTTTCTGTGTCATATGGAATCTCTTTGGATAGATTTTTCTAGAAAATAATTTGGCCAGTTTGGATAGATGAGATAAGCACAACTCCCTTCATTCCCTTTCCATTTAAAAGCCCATTTTTAATTTTGTGCTTTTAAAAAATTTCAGTTTGTATTTTGACAAGTTTACAAGTGTATATAATATTCTTATTACTTTCTCCCATCACTGTCAACCCCCATCCCACAGTCCCTTTCCTAGGTTCATGACTTTTGGGTTGGTTTTATGATCCATTTAATTGAACCAGAGCTGTCTGTGTGACCGTTGGGTTGGAACTTGGTAGGGCCGTGTTTATTTATTGAGGTAGGTTCTGACAGTCCCTGTATAGACCAGTCCTCAAATTCAGATTTGCCTACCTTTGCCTCCTGAGTGCTATGATTAAAGATATGTGCCACCATGCCTAGCTATATTTAGGAGCAGTCTTACTTTCTAGTCCAGGCTAATCCTGAACTCAGAGTCCCTCTTGATGGTCTTCTGAGTGCTGGGATTACAGTTGCGCACCACTATATGCAGCTTGATAGTAGTTTCTTGATGGTTTCCCTTTCTTTCTTGGTTTACATCTTTATTCACCATCCTTCTCCCAACCTCTAGTTTAGGTAGAATTTCATTTTACTAGAACTCACCTTGTAGAACAAACTGGCCTTGAACTCTTAGTGATTCCTCTGTTGGTTTCAACGTTTTGAGTGCTGGAGTTACAGGCAGGAGGCACCAGACCTGACTTTCACCCTCTTCTTTTTTTTTTTTTTTTTTTTTTTTTTTTTTTTATTTTCGAGACAGGGTTTCTCCATAGCTTTTGGTTCCTGTCCTGGAACTAGCTCTTGTAGACCAGGCTGGCCTCGAACTCACAGAGATCCACCTGCCTCTGCCTCACGAGTGCTGGGATTAAAGGCATGCCACCACCGCCCGGCCCCACCCTCTTCTTGATTCAGTTAGCAGGTAGTTTATTTGGTCAAGTTTATTTCTTAGTTTTATGGCTTTGATCTTTCAGTTCATGTGACATTCTTAGATCAATTTTGTTCTTTTTTTCTTTTTAAAAACAAGCAGAATACAATTTTCTTTTTTGTCATTGCCTTTTATTTAAGGTCTTTTCAATTGTTTTAAATTTTATCTTAATTTTATATATATGTATATAGGTGCTTGGCCTGCATACATGCTTGTTCACCCCTTGCTTACCTGGTGCATGTAGAGACCAGAAGAGGAAGCCAGATCACCTGGACAGACCGTTACAGACTGTTGTGAGTCGCCGTGTAGGTACTGGGAATTGACCCCAGGTTCTCTGGAAGAGCAGTCGGTGCTCTTAACTCTGAGCTATCTTTATTTCAGTTCCTGAGGCTTAAGAGTGGTTGATCAGTGCTTTAGCTGGTGATAAGTGTATTTGACTCTTACCCCAGTCTTTTCTGTATCCTGGAAGATGTTTATTCTTTTATGAGTCAAGGTTAGCTTGAAAGAGTTGAAACTTCCATTGTAGGTTTATTATATATATTATCTTCAGTTATATTGAATGATTGCAGAATGTTCTCTAGGTTCTTTGACTTATTGATGTTTGTTGTTGTATGTGTCATTTTGTGTGAGAATTCCTTGAACAGCAGAAAGAAGGCTATTCTCTCTTCTCAGGTTACATAATTATATATACCATATTATTATTTAGGCTTTTTATACCTTGTTAAATTTTCACTTGATTTATTGTTGACCAAGTGAGAAAAGTTAGTCTTATTTTTTGTTTTGTTTTTGTTTAGTTGTTGTTGTTGTTGTTTTTCGAAACAGGGTTTCTCTGTAGCTTTGGAGCCTGTCCTGGCACTAGCTCTGTAGACCAGGCTGGCCTCGAACTCACAGAGATCCGCCTGCCTCTGCCTCCCAAGTGCTGGGATTAAAGGCATGCACCACCACCGCCTAGCGAAAAGTTGGTCTTCTAGTTTGATTCTATTTTTCCATATATCTCTTAGTTTCTGTCATATGGTTGTTAATATGATCCTTGATGCTTGTTAACTGTCATGTCCTCGTGGTGAGTTGTAGCTTTTAGTTTCATGCTTTTTGGTCTGGATTCAGCCTTATTTGATGTTGAGATCTTCTTGTTGTCATTATTATTTTCAGTTTTTTTGAATTACTTTGCTTTAAATATTTTTCTAAATGTAAAGTTGGCTTTACTTTGTAACAATTGTTTTTATTTATATAGCAGTTTTAGCCTGAATGTATATATTGGTAGAAATCAGTGTATTGGTCATACATAATGGTCAGCATCTGCAAATTTTCCCTTTTGTTTTTAATGCCTTAATTTTTCCCTGTCACATAATTTATTTCTTTATTTTACCTTATTTTTATTAAAATTTAAGTTTGAATTTTTATTTCATTTGTTATAATTATTTTATTTCCATAACTTTTAAAGATTATTTTATGTAAGTATTTTGCTTGCATGCACTCTGCTTGATGCCCTCAGAGGTCAGATGAGGGTGTCAGATCCTTTGAAACTGGAGTTAAGGATGGTTGTAAGTCTCTTTGTGAGTGCTGGAAATAGAACTCAGGTCCTTTGCAAGAGCAACAAGTATTCTTAACTGCTAAGTCATCCAGCCCCCACTTCATTTCTTTAGACTAAATCTCCCTTTGTTCAGTTATGATCACTGCTTCTAGCCACATGGCCTTCTTGAGCAGTTGACATGTGGCTAGAGTGGCTGAGAAACTTAATTTAGTCGAAATTTAAAACAAACTTGATTGAATTCACTTTAAAATTCCGATGTGTGTGGGTGTTCAGATGCACGTGTGTATATGGTGTGGAGGCCCAAGGACCATCTTGGCTCTCCTTCCTTGGGAATTACCTACTTTGTTTTTGAGACCTGCAGCTCACCAGGTTCACAGTAAGTTCAGCCAGTGATCTTACTGTCTCTGACCCTGCAGCAAGAGAATTGTAAGTCTAAGCCACCATGCTTGACTTTGTTGTTATTGTTGTTTTGTTTTTCAAGACAGGGCTTTTCTGTGTAACCCTGGGTGTCCTTGAGCTTTCTCTGTAGACCAGGCTGGCCTCAAACTCACAGGGCCTGCTTCTACCTCCCAAGTGCTGGGATTAAAGGCATGCGCCACCAACCGCCCAGTTGCCTGACATTTTTAGGTGTCTTCCTGGGGACGGAACTCAGGTTCTCATATTTGTGAGGCAAGTTTTTTACTGACTGACTTATCTCTTCAGCCCTCAGTTAATTTCATGTTTAGAATAATTTGGAAAGAAGAATTTACCTTAACAAGTATAAACTCTATGGAATCTAATTATAGGCCAGTTCTTTGTGAAATATAGCCTCTAAATTGTGATGTACTGTACATGTATGATACATAACAGAGAGCAGGTAATTAATATAAAACCACTAAGATATTTCTTAACTTTATTGATGCGCTGAGGATTAAATCTATATTCTACATCTTCCATATTGATTATGTATTAAAATATTTTACATGTGTCAGGATAAACAAAATATTAAAAATACAATATATTTTATGTTAATATAGCTGCTAAGAAATTTCAAATTGTATGTGTAGTTCATATTCTGTTGGACAGTGTGTGGTTTCAAATAGTATGTTAATTTCTTAGTGGGAACACTATAATACCACATTTTATATACAAAATAAACTTTTCGTTTTACTTTTTAATATAGATTTCTTGCAGGAGGGGGAGTCCTGAGACAGGGTTTCTCTGTGTCACAGGTCTGGCTGTCCTGGAACTTACTTTATAGACCAGGCTGGGCTTGAATGCACAAAGATTCCCCTGCCTCTGCCTCCCAAATGCTGGGATTAAAGGCGTGCGCCACCACACCTGGCTTAATATAGCTCTTACGTGTTTTGTTCTGTTTTCCTTTTTCTTTTTGTAAAGTCTCTGTATTTTGAACTAATGAATTGTTTGAATGGCCCTTAATATTATGGTGGTTCTTATACCATTTGTACAACCCTTTATTTCTGTCCCTTAAGATTGTTTGAGTCAATAATTCTCTTTATGATTTTGCCTTATGATTTTTTTTTTTTGTCTTCTGATTAAGAAAAGGCCAACTTGGACTATTATGCAGTAATTAGAGAAACATTCTTGTGACTGTGGAGTGAGTCGGTAGGAAACAGTTTACACCTTCATTGGTTTTCATTTTTAGCCTCACTGTTTCTGGTCCTCTCGTTAGCAACTTTTGTCTCCTCCCTGCACACTTCCTTCCCATTTGTTTATTTTTCAGTTACGTTTACACAGTCTCACTTGTAATGAAGATATTCCTGTTCTTTGCTCTCGATTTTGTCTTAACTCCTCCCTTTCCAGTGTGTGGATGCCTGCCCCTTTGTAGCTTCTCGGCTTCCTCAGCTCAGGTTTCTCTGCACAGCAAGCTCTGGAACTCCATAAATGACATGGGGTCATTACATCACTTGCCTATAGCCTCTCCACATAACAATACAGCGTCTCCTAAGTTAAACCACCAGAAAGCAAACTATTGGACAAACCTCCTCTAGCTTTTCACAGACCTACATGCTTTGCTATCTACCCTAAACACCAGCTCTGTGAATCCTATAGGCTAGAGCCAGTTCCATTGTTCTTGCTATTCTTGAGGTTTAAGAGCCCAGCTGCCTTTGGCTTTGCTTTTGAAAGTATTTTAAGACTCTGTTACCCACAGAGATGTTGACTTCGATGCCAAATGCCTGCTCTCTGTAAAGTCTCAGGTTTTTAAGTCATCTTGCTCTTCAAAGCTTGGTTACCAGTGCACAGAACAACAATTTCATTCCTGGAAAATTGAAAGGGTGTATTCAAAGATTGTGCTAGGAAAGGGGGAAGCCATCTCATCCTTCTTTCTCAATGTGTTTATTTTGCTTCTTTACATGTGCCCTACAGATCTTTCCTGTAAGTGTAAAAGGTCTGATGCTGTGAGGGACTGCCAAGAATTAGACCAACCTGTTTAGAGACAGAAACCAACTATTTAGAATTAAAAGAGAAGGGAGCAACTTAGGGTCTGGATATTGTACTTAGCTTGTTGTACCTTGGTCATTGTTTAAAAAACTGGCCTTAGCCAAGCAGTAGTGGTGCACACCTTTAATCCCAGCACTCAGGAGGCAGAGGCCAGTGGATCTCTGTGAGATCGAGGCCAGCCTGGTCTATAATCGAGTTCCAGAACAGCCACCAAAGCTACACAGAAAAACCCTGTCTCCAAAAACAAACAAACAAACAAACATCCAACAACAACAAAAAAAAGTTAATCTTTAGGCCTTTATGATCTGATAGGGCTGGATTTCCATGGAACCTCATTTATTAGACTGTGGGACATCTTTTTTTTTAATTTTTTATTGAGAAAAAGAAAAAAAAAGTTTCCGCCTCCCCCCAGCCTCCCATTTCCCTCCCCCTCCTCCCACCCTTCTCCCCCTCCCCCCACTCCTCTCCCCCCTCCCTCTCCAGTCCAAAGAGCAGTCAGGGTTTCCTGCCCTGTGGAAAGTCCAAGGATCTCGCCCCTCCGTCCATGTCTAGGAAGGTGAACATCCAAACTGGCTAGGCTCCCACCAAGCCAGAACATTAAGTAGGAACAAAACCCAGGGCCATTGTCCTTGGCTTCTCAGCAGCCCTCATTGTTCGCCATGTTCAGAGAGTCCGGTTTTATCCCATGCTTTTTCAGTGACTGTGGGACATCTTAAAGCATCTAAATTTGAAGTTCTGACTTTGTTCCTTTTACAGCACTTGAGTATCTTTCATGTACTTGATTAGCCTTTTATTATTATCACAGAAGGTAGGAAATTTCATATGTCTCCTGCCATGTTGATCTTCCTCTTCCCACTGCCCTGCTGCTAGCCCACCCCCTCTCCCTGTCTGCTTTCATGTCACATGTGTTGTTGCCCATATTTTCTCTCCTTCTAGTTTCGTGACTTACACACACCCCTAGCATCTGCATACAGAGAAAACATTACTTTTTGTTTAATATAATTTCTAGTTCTGTCTCATTTCCTACAAATATCATGATCTCATTTTTCTTTATGGCTGATTAAAATTCATTTGAGTATGTGTACATTTATCCATTCATTTATTGATAGCTGTTTTCATTCTTTTTGCCGTTGTTAGCAATGCAGCAGTATATGTGTGTGTGCAGGGATCTCTGTGGACTTGAGGTTCTTTGACTACCCAGGAGTGGACTAGCTAGGTTGTGTGTTTATTCACTTTTTGAGGCACGTTCGTACTGATTATCATACTGGTTGCTCTCCTTTAAACTCCCACTAGCAGTGAGTTAGGGTTCTTTGAAGAGGACATAGCTTCACTTACTGACCTTGTTGATGTCTGGGTGGTTTCCTTCTATTAAACTTTTAGGAAATTGATCAGACTGTTGGCAAGATTTAGGAAAACTTACCTTTGTTGCTGGATGCAAGTACAAAATATAACCACTTTCCATTTTTTTTATATTGCATTAAATTATTTTGCTTTGGTGATAATTCTGTCTCAAGAGTTGGGTAAATTTTTTTTGGAATATATTTGTCTAGGAATGTCTCTGATCAGAACCTGTTTTTTCTCATTGTTTTTTATTAGTAGATGTTTAAGAGTATCTTTAAATTCACAGCAAAATTCTGGAAATGCAGAAAGTCAAGAGTTCTTTTGTACCTCCCAAACACACAGCCTCTGCTGCTTTCAAAGTTCTGTACCAGTGTGGGACCTGAAGGAGCTGCCAATAGCAGCTAATAAAACAATAAATAACAACTAATAAACAATCATCATCACCAAAAGCCAGTTGTTTACACTAGAAATTGTTCTTTGTGTTTATTCTGAGTTTTGACACCTCCCGTTTTTCTAAATAAAGCTTTACTGGAGCATAGATATGCTCATTCGTTAAATTCTGTAACTTTGATTTCCTCCACAACAGCAGAGTTGAGTTGTTGCCAGAGAATGTGTATTATGGTTTACAAAGCTGAAAGTGCATATTGTCTGGTCCTTTAAAACAAGTTTGACAGCCCCTGGTCTAAGGCAATTCAGTTCTTTCTTTAAAGAGTAAGCAGTGTTGCTCTTAAGGTGCATTTAAGTGATAAAGCTGTTTGTCCTGAATCCCGCTAACACTCAGCCTTCCTTATCTGGAATGTGTTTTTGGGTGGCCCAGACTTTTCCAGATAATCTAGTAGTTTACTTATGGAGTGTCTTGTTTCTGAATAGGATTTCCATATGAATGGCTTTGAAAGATTTTATAGGTTTAATTTACAAAACTGTCAGTAAAATTTAAGTATACTTGTTTCCCTACAGGGTTGCCAAAATGAGTTTTTTTTTTTAATTTTAATTGTAATGCCTAACATAGGAACTACAAGGTTTTTCTTTCTTTCTTTTTTTTTGCCTGATTGCTGTATTACCTGCATTTTTGTTCTGCCTAAAGTATGTGGTAACTTTAATCTGGGTTTTCAATTATTTGCATGAATTCCTTGTTTTTGTGTTGGTAGTCAGTGAAGAATGTGTTGACTAGCACAGCAGCAAATTATGCAAAGAGACTATGGGTGGCTCACCTGGTATTCACAAGTTTTCCGTCTTTGACATGTAAATTGGCATTGAAATTAGCATTGAAATATCCTTTTTATATTATATGCTTTTAGGGCTAATTTCTCTTGGTATTTCTTTTCCTGGCAGAACTAAGTTTGGTCATGGCTCATTTTAGGTTAGGTATCCTGCTTATCTCTTGTTTTTCCAAGACAGGTTTTCTCTGTGTAACAGCCCTGGCTGTCCTGGAACTCACTCTATAGACCAGGCTGGCTTCAAACTCATAGAAATTTTCCTGCCCCTGCCTTCTGAGTGCTGGAATTAAAGGTGGGTGTGCCACCACGCCAGGCTTTAATATGTCTTATTGAAAACCCTGGTCCTGATCATTGGTTCATCTTCTAAGGTTGTACCTTGTGCCGTAATGAATGACATAAAATTGTATTAGACATAAAATTACGTTATGTAGGTGGATATTGATATATGCTCTCTCTAATTGAACACTTTGGATTCTAATCTAGTGGTTCTCTATTTCTGGCAGCAATGATTTTATTTTCATTCTTAGGCTTGATCTGGGATTCTGTCCTAACATTTGCTTTACACCTGTAATGTTTTGTTTGTTATTCCTGCTCAGAGGTCAGTATACAATAGTCTCACTGTTGGGAATAAATGACCAACTCTTCTACATTTTCCCACACCATCAAGTTTGATACTGTCTCGTGTGGTGCTAGTCAGAAAACAGTAAGGCCTTTTGAAATTTGTGGCACACTCCAATGTTATATTTTGGTAGATCTGAGCATGTGCGAGCTTCTGTGTGAGTGTAGGAATTACAGGGGTGTGCCACCATACCCCCGGCTTCTATCTAGTAACAGAATGTTTCCTTAAGTTTGGTAGCAGTTATTTCTTGATAACCCGACTGATTTTATACTGACTGTGTTACTTTTTTCCTGATTCTGCCACTTCAATAGAAAGTGAAGTGGTCATTGTTGTGTTTCCGTCCCTGTACTTGTCACACAGTGCTCTGAAGGAGTAACCCCTTCCGGAGAATGCTGCTTGCCACACGCTGAATCCCTTCTCTAGAAATTGTACTTCCCTGACGCTACCCATCTTTGGCTAGTGCTGTTTACACATTGTAGCTAGCTGTCTCTGGCTGATGTACTCAATTGTCTTTCTGTTTTAAGTCTGAGCTTGGCTTCACTGAAACTATTCCAGGAGGAAATTAGACTTTATATGGCCGCTGGAAAAGATTGACTAGATGCCACTGCCACTAGAATTTATAGAGAATGGGTACCCAAACTTGGTGTAAAATGTGGTACCTTTTGATTCTCAGCACAGCTGTACCCATTTTACAAATCAGGAAACTGCAGTTCTGAGCAGGCGAGACTATCATGTGCAGTGGGGCAGAGCTGGCTTCTGTTCCTAGTCCTCCTCCCATTTCTTTCTAGCTTAGAATGGTGCTGCTGGACTGGGCATGTGTGAAAGTGGAGGCAAACCTCAACAAATGCATCGTCATCACTTGTCACAGATTAAGAACATCAGCCGGACTCATTGTCAAGTACGGCTAGTTTTCTTAACGGATTTGTTGAGCTTGTATCCTCTATATTCGGAATCATCTGAAAGAGAAGGAGAAAAGAGAGGCATGCAGACTGAAGGTTTCTGTGATTAGTTTCCTACGAGGCTGGACAAAAAGCTCAAACATGAACATAAAGACTAAAGTGTATAGGGTAGTTAGGATAAGTTTTAATGCTTAATGGCCACCATTTGATCCTGAGGAATTCTTTGATTTGCTTTTCCTCGTTTAGTTGTATGTGATTAGATGCTACTCTATGGTTCATGGTTATCAGTCACAGCTGCTCAGAAGAACCAACTTGGGAGTGCCTGTAAACTACAAGCCTAAGCCACCTAACGCAGTCTCTGAGAATAGTGTCTAGGTGCTCATACATGGGTGATTACATTGTGCTTCAGGAGGTAAAAAAACCACAGTGTCACATCCAGTAAGTTTTTGCTCAAGCCCAGGATTTTAAAAATTAACTCTAGGGACAGAACCCATGGAATGCTGAAGATTACCACTTAAGTCACTGTAGAGTATTGTCAGCATAGTTGATTATTCGTGGTTTGGAATAAAACAGGAATTGGAAAGCATTAGAAAATTGCTAGGGATAGTCACGTCCTTTGAGATGTTCATATATAAATGAGAAGTTATCTAGGAATGTGTGAGGTAGTCATCAAATTGCCTTTTATTTAAAGTCATCAGGAATGTTCTGGATGGAGAGACACAGAAGAGCACATACGGGAGCAGATGCTTTCAGCACTCACACCTTCCTTCTTTGACTGTTTACTTTCTTTCCGGGTTTGTCTCAGAATTTCCATTACTAGGCAAGCTGAGCGTGTGCTATAATTGGAAACTGTAAGGAAACAAACTTAAATCTTCCCCTTTTAGAGTCAGTGGAAACTTGAGCTGAACTACCATTTATAGCAGCGCTTCTCAACCTAACGACGGCTGTAACCCTCCAATACAGCTCCTCATGCTCTGGTGACCCCAACCATACAATTATTTTCAATGCTACTTCATAACTGTAATTTTACTACTGTTAATGAATCGTAATGTAAATATCTGTGTTTTCTGATGGTCTTAGATGACCCCAGTGAAAGGGTTGAGTGACTCCAAAGGAGTTGTGACCCACAGGTTGAGAAACACTGACCTATTATAGCCTCTCCTGTGTTATACATGAGACAGTAGAAGCTCTGGGTAATGAAGGGATTGTCCCCATCTTCAACCAGTGATTGACATAGCATCTTGGCCACCTCTTTCAAAGAAAACCAGAATTTTTTTTTTCTGGGAGGCTAAGTGAAATTATATTTCTGTACATGTCAGACACCATAATGGATAGGTTTAGCTGTGATTTCACCATCATATGAAGTAGATACTCTCATTCCTGTATGAAGCCTAGATGGTTTATATCTCTTACCTAGGCAAACTTAGGGGCAAATCCATGGATAAAATGGCGCTAGATTGAACTTTTTTATGCCGGGCAGTAGTGGTGCACACGCAGAGGCAAGCGGATCTACAGAGTGAGTTCCAGGACAACCAAGGCTAGAGAGAAACCTTGACTTGAAAAAAACCTGACAAAACAACAACAAACCTGGTTCAGTTGAACATAAATGTGCCCTTTCTCCCAGGGTAATTATAGCAAACATTGTCTATAGATATTTAGTTTTCTCTGAATTTATTCTCATAAATAATCAGAAAATGGAATAATTTTAAAAGTTTTTTGTTTTATCATTTCAGGACTGTCAGTTTAGTACCTACTCCATTTTCTTATATTGAAATAGTTATTCTGATCCCAAAGACTATTACTTGCTAATTTGTTGGGTTTTCTATGGAAATAGGAACAGTATGTAGATTTACACCCAGGCCTTAATTTTTGGTATCTGTCAGCAGTGTAGACTTGGGAGAACTGCTTAATCCTATCACATTTAATGCCCTTTTCTACAAAATAGAAATGATAGCATATAATCATTAGATTGCTTTATTGACGATCTCGATTGTGCCACACTAGGCATGACATATGGTAGGTACTCGGCAGGCATTGCTTATGGCTCTATCATAAATTGGCGGCACAGCATTGTCTACATGAAGCTAGTTTCTAGCTAAGAATAAGAGGTACATAGGAAGCTCTTGACCTTGAATGTTATTTTGTTTCAAGTTTGTGAACTGACAGTCTCTGCTATACCAACTGATCATTTCCCAAGGAATAGGTAGCACGTTCACGTTATTTGTGCTATCGATTATGACTTTGAACTTCCTTTATTCACTATGGTCATTCACTAAATATTTTTCCTCAGTGAAATTCAGAAATGGGTATCATGTAGCCTTTACCTAACTATTCCTGCTTCCATGACAACAATACTCACCAATTTGCTGTTAGGACTATAGATCTATAATCTTCCAGAATTAGATTTATGTGTGTGTGTAGTGACATTGGCTACCTAATGATTGTTACATGACTCTAGCACAGTGGTTCTCAACCTGTGGGTCACTATGCCTTAGGGGAGGGTTTGAATGACCCTTTCACAGGGGTCACCTACGACCATCAAAAAGCAGATATTTACATGATGATTTATAGCAGTAACAAAATTACAGGTATGAAGTAGCAACAAAAATAATTTTATGGTTGGGGTTATCACCACATGAGGAACTGTATTAAAGGTCACAGTGTTAGGGAGGTTGAGAACCACTAGAGTCTAAGTGATCCCAGCTCTGGTAAGTTCTGTATACATCTGTATTTCTTCCTACTCTGATCTGATGCACCATGTTGCCTTATTTCTACTGTGTTATTCGGAAGTGGGGTTACTAGGTCATGTGATAGTTCTGTGTTTGTGCATGTGTGTCCATGGATGTGGAGGCCAGAAAGCCAGAAGACACCTTTTGATGCCCCTGCCTCCCTATTGCTTAGATTGAAAGTATGTGTTACTATGTTTGATTTAAAGTCTTATAAATACAGCTAGAGAAAAATCAAAGAGCTACTCTAAATTATGTCCTGTTAAAATTTATTCAATTTAACATGATTAATGGAAAATATACATCCCAAACGCCAACATTACTTGCCAGTGTTATTAAAAAGCAACATGTACATGAGCAGGACCATTTTGTTGGATTTCATTCCTCGCTAGTGCTTTTTCCTTTCATTGTTCTCCTTTTCCACCTACTCCCTCCCACTGCTAGTTTCCAATCAGCCACACCAAGTGTTATGGCTGAAAGTTGGGGATGAAGATAACCATCAATAATCCACACAGGAAACTATTAGAGGGTTGTATTCACAACGAGACAGATCATGGAAGATGTCCTTAACTGTCTTTCATTATAAAACATTACTAGGCCACTTCATTAACAGACACAATAATTATTTTTCTTTTCTTTCCTTCCTTTCTTTTTCTTTTTTTCTTTTTGGTTTTCCAAGACAGGGTTCTCTGTAGCTTTGGAGCATGTGCTGGAACTAGCTCTTGTAGACCAGGCTGGCCTCAAACTCACAGAGATCCGCCTGCCTCTGCCTCCCAAGTGCTGGGATTAAAGGTGTGCGCCACCGCTGCCGGGCAATGGTTATTTTTCTGTCTCCTATAAATCAATTGAAAAGAGGGTTCAAGGTAACAGCTACTATGGAAAAATCTAGTGTGTGAACTCTTGCTCTCAGGTGACTAGACAAATACTTCTGGTTGCCTCTTGATTTCTCCACGAGGAGGAATCCCCAAATTAAATTGAAAGTCATTGTAATTTCTCTGCCTAGTCTTCACATGTCTTGGTAAATATAAAGCTGTGTAGAACCAGGCAAACTGTAGGGCTCTGGACATGAATAGTTATCTCCAACTTTCAGTGAAAGAACAGAGTATAAAAAGCAAAGGGACAGGGAAAAACTGAGCGGGAGAGTGCATGCGGAAGCCTAGATTTAAATCCCCAGCACTGAAAGCAGACAGAAACAAGAGAGTCAGGATCCTGAAGCCAGGGAGGAAAACAAGCCCTGTGAATGTGAGCTAGTGCCTCACTTGTATTTGAGGAGTCAGAATTTTCCTCCTCACTGTTTCCTCTTTGTTGTCTTCTAAATAGATGTTAGGAAAAAGTTTAACTGGTAATATCAAACAAGAGGAAGCATATAGATAAAAGTAGAATAAAATAGAAAATAAGAATTAAGGAATGTAGAGAAGTCAAGTAAGTGGGAGAGGGAGGGATGAGTCAAATAATTGGAAAGAATAGCTGGAAAAGATATGTAAAAACAACACTTTTGAGAAGACTTATTGAAAACTAAGGGTTGGGGGCTGGAGAGATGGCTCAGTGGTTAAGAGCATCGCCTGCTCTTCCAAAGGTCCTGAGTTCAATTCCCAGCTACCACATGGTGGCTCACAACCATCTGTAAAGAGGTCTGGCGCCCTCTTCTGGCCTTCAGGCATACAGACAGAATATTGTATACATAATAAATAAATAAATAAATAAATAAATAAATAAATAAATAAATAAATAAATAGATAGATATTTAAAAAACAATTTAAAAACTAAGGGTTTTGATACATTCATTATAAAAATGGTTGCTAGAACCCTTGATTTAAGCTAAGTATTCAACATCTAGGATAAGATACCTTTAACGTATATGAGGAAAGCCACAGAAAAGTTGTAAAAATCAGACATTTATTTTTAGGTTCACTAATTAGTGAACTAACGAAAAAGACTTATGCTCCTATTTAAGCTGATGTATAATTAAGGTAGCTAAGTACAAAGAATTTGTTCTTGAAGCTAAATTAGAATGTAGGAGGGAAAACTTAGAATTTTTAAGCTATTCTGCATTAAAAATATAAACCTCTCAGAGCATGATTACATCTTCCAAAGTGTCATTGAGAAGCTATAATGGGCAAGGTGCTGTGCTAAGTGCTATGGGGGATGTCAAGACAAGTCTCTCTACGGGTTTGTAACAGTCTGATAGCCCAGTTCCACCAGAGTCAAACACTTGCTGAAACTGATTCTCTTAGATCGTGCCTAAAGGCTAAGTCTTCTAGATAGTACAGATTTGACAGGTAAACCATTTAGGACTTTTAATTTAAACTCGTAAATGGTAGGAATACTGAGCACATCCTTATGATTTTGAATGTGATGTGGAGTCGTCTGATGGCCTGAGGCTCACAGCAGCCTAGAATACAGTCATGCTCTGAGAACTGATAGTACAAATAACAGACAATTTAACCTTGCTGGCCATGGCTTTAAAATGTTCTGCTTGATCATCACCAGGTATTACTGTTTGCTATTTAATGAAGCCTACTTCTAAGATTAAGAGTATATCTATGCTCAGTGTTGAACACTAGTCTCCACTAAACCTCTGCGAAGGAGGTGCCATGATTTTATGGATGGTTAAAATGAGATATAGAAGGGTGAAAAAGTCTGTGAGTGCTTAAAGATTCAGACCGAAATCTGGCTGCAGCACCAGATCTTACTGCTGTCCTGTCGAGTCATATACTTTTATCTGAATCATGAGGTTCAAAACTTCTGAAAGTAGATTTAAGTTTTGGCACCCAGCTTATTTGACAGAATATGGTTTGGGCTGACTTGAAACAATAGACTTTATTTTACTTAATGTAAATGTTCATGTATTTCACTGTAGCTGTACTGTATCTGTATAGTATTTGATGTCTATTGCTTAAGTATAGCATATGCTCTTTTGAAAAATGGGGAGAACTTTTGATTCTGGAACCATCTAGTCCCATGGGTTTCAGAGGAGAGGCATGGACCTATTGGTTAGCTCTTGATTATTATAGCCATTTCTTCATCCTAACCCCGTACTTCTGATCTCTTGCTTCTAACCAGCTATAGACTGGGAAGTTTATGCTTGTAAACTTTTATTAGCTACCCCTGCCCAAACCCTTAGGTTTTTGAAGTTTTTAGTTCATACTCATAATCCCAGTTCCAGTTTATCGGGGGTCTTTTGCTTCTTCTCCATTCCAGAACTTTTTTTTCCCTGCTAAGAAATTCTTAGTAATCTTCGCTAAAGATGGTGTGGTGGTTTGAATAAGAAGGGCTCTTGTTGGAGGTGGTGTGTCACTGGGGGCAGGCTTTGAAGTTTGAAAAGCCCATGCTATTCCAGTGGCTCTCTCATTCTGCTGTGGGTTTATGGATCAAGATGTGAGCTCTCAGCTATTGCCCCAGAGCACATCTGCCTGCCCGCCTGCTGCCATACTCACTGCCCTGATGTTATTCAAGAGTCTTCTTTGTAGTGGTTTTATAGTAGAGGGGGAAGATTGGGCTCAGCTCTCGGCACCATGGACAAGTGGAGAGTTCTAGCTCAGGAACAATGTATGGAAGTATGTGTGGGCAAAGGGTCAGTGGGCAGAAAATCACTAAGAGTGATCTGTAGCACAATTAATAAAAACCCAGAGACAGAAATTGGGGTTCAACCTGAAAGTGAGAAAAGCAAAACAGCCAGCCAACACTCTACCTCGCTCAGAAATGGCGATCTTGCCCCCAGGAATGAGACTGTGTGAGACCTGCCTCCTCCTGTTTTATATTCTCTAGTGCTGGGATTAAAGGCATGCACCACTACCGTCCGGTTTCTTTGGCAAACTAACATGGCTACTGGGATTAAAGGTGTGTGTCCCTACTGACTGCCTGGTCTGTAAGGCTGATCAGAACAGCTGTTTTATTCTCTGAGCTTCAGGCAAGCTTTATTTGTTAAAATCCAAATGAAATTTCACTACAGGGATCAGTGTTTGGGGAGATTCTTACTAGGTCAACTAGACTCATGTTTAGAACTGTCTGGAATATTTAGATACCTAAAATGGGGGTAAGGAATCTAGTCATTACCAAGGAAGGCCAGATATCAAGGTCAGAGGATTTTTGCTAAAATGGCATAGCAAGGTTCTTACTTCAACTGTTCTAAGCAGGTCAGCATAAAGTGTAGAGTCTGGGCTGTTGAGGGATAGGTTTCAGAAGAAGCTTGATTGAAAGCTGGTCTTTGTCAGCCCACAGTGACATTTTCTGTATACTTTAACAAGTGCTTTTCTCAATGTATTTTTCACCAGAATCTAGAGTTAATTTCTTTTGGGCTGTAAAGATCCAGATTTATATTTTAACTTAGATAATAGCTCCAATGAGATTAACTATGGCAATATCAGCATTTTAGTGCATTTAAAATTAAAATTATATGGATCAATAGGAATAATATATATTTGAAGCAAAACTACCAGATTCACCTCTAGAAAATAGTTGTTTGGATGCTCATTTCTGGAGTATTTTACCCCTTCCCCTCTTATTTGGGGGTGGTATTTAGGACTAACATATGCATCAGAGTGCTAAGGGGAAAGTGAAAGAATTGCCCATTAAAGATTTACCTACCAAGGACCTTCAATATTGGCACTTTAGAAGGAAGGAAATAATGATTTAAGACCAATCTTCATTCTAACCTGTTTAAATATGGAAATGGGATTCAGATTGGTGAGGAAGGAAAGATCCACAGATGACTCTCAAGAGTTGGGTACGTTTGTTTCCAGCTTTATTTTGTAGAAAGAAAAGGGAGAAACTAGAAAGTGAGGGAAAGGATTAGAGAATACTGTGTGGCCGGGCAGTGGTGATTCACACCTTTAATTTCAGCACTTGGGAGGCAGAGGCAGATGGGCCTCTTAGTTCGAGGCCAGTGTGGTCTACAGAGCATATTCCACGACAGCCAGCACTGTTACACAGAGAAGCCCTGTTTCAAAAAACCACAAAAAAAGAAAATATTGTGTGTGGAGCCCCTCGGGTGCTGCCTTTTTATATAGGGGATTAGCCTGGTTCATTCCAAAACAGCTTCCACAGAGTGCGGAGCATCGAGGAGGCCCAGCAGTGCCAGGGAGATGGGATAGACTCGTAAGTATACAGAGCGGAGGACCAGGGTTATGTGTTATTATATGTTGCCTTTACAAAGTCTGAGCCCTGCTTTACAGATTCGGACAGCTGAAGTTCAGCAGCATGGTAAAGCTTAGCAAATGTTTCACAACCACAAGATGGCTGACTTGGGGCCAGAGGGTATTTGTGTTCCCCCAAACTCATATCCTTTATTTCACACCTATCCCCCAGCCAGAAGTTTGTAACAGCTTTAGGGGACTTCTCTGGCCACAAGCAGTAGGGAAAAGACAGGTTTCCTCTTTTAGGTGGCCAGACGCCTTTTCTTTCACCCTACCCTGTTTATGTGAATGCACAACCAGCTTCTGAAGATTCCCTGACCATGTCTTTCCTGTTATTTTTTAATTTTTATCTGATATATAATAATCTGTGCATATTGATCATATTAATGGAATAGCATATAATGTTCAGTGTGCATATTGTTAACATCAGCTTAGACGTATTTGTCTCCTTAAACATCTGGTCTTTTCTCCTGACCAGCTTTCAAAATCCTTCTAGTTTTTTTAAATATGTGGTGCATAATTGTTAGCCATATTGTGCGGCGTTAAACCAGAACTTATTTCTTCTAACTTGAGCTTAGTAGCTATTGATGGAATCCCACTCCATCCCTACTATCTCCAACCTCTAGGAGCCCTCGTTCTACTCTCAATTTCTGCTATTCTACATGGGAGGAGTCACATGTTACTCAACTGCCATGCCTGCCTTGGCTCACTGACCTTCCGTATGATGTGTTTTGCCTTCTTGAACTTGTCATAGTGGATCATTGCCCTGGGAGTACATTGTAAACTATTTCTTTGGGACATAATAGTCCTGTGGCTTAGAGCCCTTTACTTGGAATCACAGAGTGTCTGCTTCCAGGGTGGCAGAGGAGTGTTTCCTAAAGAAACATTGGAAGAAAAATTTTCCCAAACGGTTGGCACACATTAGGAACCTTTACAGAATGAATGGAGCATGTTGCCGCCCAGCAAACCACTATGAGCAGGAGTGGATTTACATGTTGTACTGTTTCTATACTTGGCAATTGCCCCACAGTGTTTATTTGAAAACAAACTCAAATTATATCCCAGGTCACTTTTATATTATGACTGGTAACACTAGGTACATATTTGTGTTAAGAAAAGATCGCTTTCCAAGTTGCCTCTTGGAATAAATGTTCTTTTTCTCTTCTAATTAAGTGGTTTCCTTAAACTTGCTATTTCAGAGAAGAAAATTTTAGCCTGACATTGTTATGTTACTTAATTTTCTTTTCCTGACCAGTAATAATTCTGCTAACATGAGAACATCTTATGTCTCTGGATGTTAATTTTATGGAATTGTTTTCATCTCTTAATAGGTAGAGATAATGCATGTGAAAAAACTTCATATATGTTTCTGCGTAAGGAGCTTCCTGTTCGACTGGCTAACACAATGAGAGAGGTTAACCTTTTGCCGGATAACTTGTTGAACCGCCCTTCAGTGGGATTAGTTCAGAGTTGGTAAGTAAATGTTCTGATCACCCTACAATGCTTGGAACAGTTTGGCATTGGCACCATTTTCCACAGAAAATGTCTTTCTGGGACTGAGTCATTCAGGATAGCTGGGCTTTCCTTGCATTTAAATGCTTTTCTTCTAACTATTCATTTAAAAACTGTCTGAGCTGTGGTGGCGCACACCTACAATCTCATACTTGGGAGGCAGAGGCCAGCCTGGTCTACAAAACAAATTCCAGGAAAGCCAGAGCTGTTACACAGAGAAGCTCTGTTTAAAAAAAAAAAAAAAAAAACATAAAAATGTTTCATCTTAAAACTGTATAATGGAAGTATCTTTGAAAAAAAAGATAATTTCTTAACTTCATTTTTTTCTCTTGTTATACACATGGTTGCTTCATTGAAAAAAAAATAAAGAATAGCCAGGTGGTGGTGACGCACACCTTTAATCCCAGCACTCGGGAGGCAGGGGCAGGTGGATCTCTGTGAGTTCGAGACCAGCCTGCTCTACAAAGCGAGTTCCAGGACAGTCAGTGTGGTTACATAGAGAAATCCTGTTTTAAAAACCAAAAAAATAATTAGAGAATAATATAAAGGAATGGCAGTGCAGTGGCCAGGCATCAGTGGACCTATTTTCATTTTAAAAAGTGAGGCAGTGTCTCAGGTATCCCTGACTGGCCTTGAATTCAGTTTGTTGCTTAGGTGACCTTGCATTTTTGATCCTCTTCCCTCCCGAGTATTGGGATTACACACGTGAAGGAAGTGATTGAACAGTCAAATCATTGCAGTAGCAGTTCCATGCCTTGCTGCATCTGCACATACAAAAACTTTTAAAACCAAGTTAAGTCAGTTGTACCGCTGATTGTAAAGCATGCATTCCCTCACAGAGGGAATGGAGTTTGTGATGACTTTCCTCCCTAGGTGAGATCACTGAGTGGGAGGCTGTAAGAAAAGGTGGTATGTTTTTAGACAGGTTTGCATGTTTGCTCTACTCTGCTAGAAGCATTATGGGAGTGTCTGGAGAAAGGAGGAGGACAGTAGGGACTAGGTGGCATACACGTTGCTAATCAGGAACAGTGTTGTAAGAATAAAAGGGGCAGAAAATGCTGGCTTTGGTCTTGTGCTGTTCCTTGATGGGTGGGTGGAACTGAGTGGTACAGAGGAGCAGGAGAACATCATGGAAAAGTAGCTTGAATTCAGAGAGTTTGTGGTCTGGCTTCTGATAGAGAATGTACATTCAACAACATTCCCAAGAATGTGAAGTTCTTCTGAGAAGCACTATTTTATGCTCTGACCATGCATGGCCTAGGGATCGACCTAACTCAGGTGATGAGGAATGAAGAAAATGATAGATACATACAGAAAAGCCAGAGTCGAGTCACACATTCTCATGGAGTTGCATCAACATCATCCCTGAATTGAAGAGGTGGATTTCTTGTATAGAGCCAAATAAGGAGTTTAGCTCAAGTTTAGCTGTTCTAGGTAGGGGATCTCTGTAGGGGAGCAGTCTTGAGGTGTAAATATCTGGGAGGAAGAAATTTCAGTGGACATTTTCTGTACACACTGTCAACATCCATACATGGACCAGGGGATGGCTCTGCCATTCCCATGGGTCCGAGGCATTGGTGTCCTCGACATGGCCGTGCTCATGTCAACACCATGCATTCACTCAGGACTTCATCTGATACTTACATGTTCACTAGGAACTTCCTCCACTACCCACAATTTTAGATGATCTTACAGGTTCACTATCTAGCCTCCTTTCCAGAAAAGCAGAAACTCCTATGAGGTGCATAGTCCTTAGGTTGTGGGAAAGATCAGAGAAATGATGAATATGCATTTGATACCATAGTTACATTGTGCTTTGGACTCATGGCTTGTTTTAGAAGGAAGAAGCAACAAATAGTTATTTGTGTGAGAGTTCTTTATTGCTTCAAGACCATCATTGGAAATATTGCTGTAGAAAGTATAAGTCATTGTCAGGGACAATGTTGAGGATTCTAGGTAGGCAAGGTTAAGTCCTTTGATCCAGTAAATCCAGTAAGTGATAGCAATTAGATTATTTCCTGATGGAGGAAGGTCATTGGCTAATAAAGGCACTGCCCTGGCCCATTTTATTGGTTAGAGGAGAGACTCCACAGCTCTGCTCTCTCGGGAGCAGACGCCTCAGCAGAGACGCCATGCCCCGCTCCCGGCATGAAGCTCCGACCCAGGATGGACTAGGCTAGAATCTTCCCGGTAAGACCGGTTCTCACAGATTATTAGAGATGGGTTGATCGGGATGTGAGAATTAGCCTGTAAGTGCTAGAGCTAAAGGGCCAAGCAGTGCTTAAAAGAATACAGTGTCTGTGTAATTATTTTGGGGCATAAGCTAGCCATGTGGGTGGCCGGGTGTGGGGGACACAGCTGATGGAGGAAGGTCATTGGCTAATAAAGGCACTGCCCTGGCCCATTTTATTGGTTAGAGGATAGGTGGGAGAAGAAAACAGGACAGAACGCTGGGAGGAAGAGGAAGTGAGGTCAGAGACTCACAGCTCTCCTCTCGGGAACAGACGCCTGAGAGAGACGCCATGCCCTGCTCCCGGGATGAAGCTCCGACCCAGGATGGACATAGGCTAGAATCTTCCTGGTAAGCGCACCTTGGGGGTGCCATACACAGATGATTAGAGATGGGCTAAATTAATATGTGAGAATTAGCCTAGAAGAGAATGGGCCAAGCAGTGTTTAAAAGAATACAGTTTGTGTGTTGTTATTTCGGAGCATAAGCTAGCCATGTGGGCGGCCGGGTGTGGGGGACGCAGCCCTGCCGCCCCATACTACTACAATTTCCATTGCTTATGTAGCAGTTACTTCAGGAACTTCCAAGTGAATTACTGTCTCTGAGTTGTTTTCCAACATTAACCAATTTCCCAAACAGCAGCAACTCTGTTCAATCCCAATACTAGGTAAGTGAAGTCAGCACAGAGCCCATACTTTAAGGGCTATGTTCCCCGAGACTGATACTATACCTCAGATGCCCTAACTATGCGTTAGACTAATTGGCTGGACATTGAGTTTCCATGCCCCTTTTCTGAAGTTCATAATTTGCTCAAGTGGATTACAGAACTCAGGAAGTCACTATGTTTATATTTAAAGGTAGATTTTTAAAGATATAATTCAGAAATAGCAACAGTGGTAGAAATATATCAGACAAAATGTTGCTGTAGCTATATAGCATCCATGCCCTCTTTGAGTGTGCTCTGTTGGCGCCTCCAGGTGTTCAACACAAAGATCTCAGAATCTCCTAATTCAGGAGTTTATATATAGAGAGAGTTTCATTTTCACACCTTGTACCTCCACAGAGTCTGGGGATTAGAACAAAAGTTACAGCTCCCCAGTCACTTGTAGCATTGTTCTGATTGTGTTGACACTGTCTAAAGTCCCCACCCTAAGCAAAATCGCTAGAATAACTCAAATGTGAGCAATAGATGCTTCTTATGAGTAACAAAAGATACACCTGTCATTCTGTAAATTTGAAGGTTTAGAAACTGTATCAGGAGCCAGGAGTAAATACCAAATTTCCTTTTGATATATATATATATATATATCAAATATGTATATATAAAATATATGTATATATATCAAATATATATGATATTGTATAATATATATCAAAAGGATACATACACATACATACATACATGCATACACACACACATACTGGCAAAGTGAAATAGGACTTTCACTTTGTACTTTGTAAATGTTAAATCTTTGTACCCCATTGCCCATTTCTACTTAAAAGACTATCTGCATGTCATTTTTTTGTTCTTACATATTCTGTTTTGAAAAATAATTTCCTACTTAAGAATTGCAAGAATAGTAGAAAGAATTGCCATATACCTTTATCCAGCTTCACTGATAACATTTGGTTATATTTTCTCTTTCATAATTCATGTTTATGTTCTCTTTCCTACCTTGAATGGGAAGAGAGATATGATTACATTTGTGCATGTGTATGTGTGTATATGAGATACACATGCATAAAAGAAATGTGAAAGTTGTCAGGATGAAAATGGAGTTGCTAGAACTAGGGAGTTACTAAGGAAGATTTCTTTTGCATGGTTGCCTGTTAGTGACTAGCACAAGAGTCTGGGTCTACAATCTTGTACAGAGGCCCCTGCAGCCTTATAAAGATAGTCCTTCTGAAGGCCAACTGAGCAGCAACTGTTCAGCCTCCAGTACATTCCATCCTTCTTATTAATCGTTAGAACCAACAGTTACTGTTTCCAAATATCTGATGTGACCATTTTTTCTTTAAAAGTCCTCTTGTCTGGACAGTTTTTCTTTTTTCTATCATGTATTGCTGTGCCTTAGGTATTAAAGAGGAAGCAAGATGAATGAAATAACATCCGTGTTTAACAGTGTGCCATTACAGAAGAAAGGGAAAGCTGGGAAAGAGAGTGGGAAAAGAAGCAGGTCAACATAGGAGGGATTTTAGAAGTGCAGTCAAGGAAGGAGTCTCCAAGGAGGTGCCATTTGAACATACCCATGACTCCTGTAGTGTGTGATTTCTCATTGGAATGCTCTTCCCAAATATCAGTGTTTTTGTGACATTCTTTCAGATTGTCCCTTTTTTAGATTAACATCACACAAACATTCATTACTGTTCCTGGAACATTGGATTGAAGTTGCCATTATGTTCCTTTGTCCCCAAATACTTTAACATGTATCTCTGGTCATAACTCGTAGAAAACCGTGATATAATTGTCACATCTAGAAGATTATCATCAATATAGCAATACTTCCTAATAGGTAACACTGGTAATTATTTTAGTAGTTATCTTAATAATGCTCCTGTTTTTTAAATGCTGTCTTGATGTAAGAATCCAGTTTAGGATCATGTATTTGTGTGTTTCTGGCATTGGCTTTATGTGGAGCAGCAACTCTGCCACTGTCCCCTCGGCTACCCTGTACACTTCCCACTTCCTTTCATGCTGTGACTCTTACTGGAATCTTGGCTCCTTTTGCATTTGTAACTTTCCTCTCTGAAGGATTGTTCCCTTTGGAAAGGGCTAGAGCTTGCCTAGCTTTGCTCATATGTGGCACATGTTATTAAGGCTCAAGAATTATAATGCTGTACACTTTTTTTGTATTGGCTTTTATTGAGAAATACCAAGATCAATCCAGAATTTTTTCCTGAGGGCCTAACATGCATTTCTCTAATACATATTGATGAAGTTAATTTTACTCAGAGAAGGAGCCTTCTTTATTCTGAGGCATTTACTAAAATTTCATGTTCTTTTTGCCAGGTGTGGTGGTGCAGGCCTTTAATTCCTGAATCCAGAAGGCAGTTAGCAGGTCTATTTCTATGAGGTCAAGGTCAATCTTGTCTAAATATCAAGTTCTAGGTCAGCCAAGGCTACGTAGTGAGACCCTGTCTTAAAAAAATTTTTTTTGAGGGGCTAGAGAGATGGCTCAGCAGTTAAGAACACTGACTGCTCTTCCAAAGGACTGGATTCAATTCCCAGCACCCACATGGCAACTCATAACTGTCTGTAACTCCAAGATCTGACACCCTCACACAGAGATCCATGCAGGCAAAACACCAATTCTCATAAAATAAAAAATAAATAAATTTTAAAAACTATATGTACTTTTTGAGTAACCAAACTGTACACTGGAGTTAGGATGCATTTATAATAGCAGACAGTACTGCTGAACCTGGCTTGTACAGCTTCAAGGGCCAGTCAGAGGATGAGCTTTTCTTGTTAGTTGAATTAGAAACCATGAAGATATTAAATCTGTTTTTATAGTGTTGGCTTTGTTTTCAGATGAGCTTCCTTCTAGGTGGCATACTGCCTTCAACAGTTGCAGATTTCCTGTTCGTACAGCACATTGTACAGGAGCAGAGAAGCCAGTTTCTTCCTCAGAGACCTCCAGCAAGCCTTCTGTGTACTTCTTTCAGCCTGACTGGAAGCTTTAGGACCTATTCCTAACTCAGTCCATGTGTTCAGGGATGCACCCAATTCACAGGACCATGGGACTGATGAGTAATTCCTGACAAGAGAAAGATGGAGCTACCTGCGTGCTTTGGGGGACTCAAGTTAGCCTGAAGTACTTGAGCTGTGTATGGGAATGGGTAAAACCTGAATGAAAACTTGGGATTCTCTTATAAAAGGGAAAAGATGTTAGGCAGGCAGCTAATGGTGCTTTTCCTTTTTTAGGTACATGCAGAGCTTCCTTGAACTTTTAGAATATGAAAACAAGAGCCCAGAAGACCCACGGGTTTTAGATAAGTAAGTATGATACAATTTACGTGAAAGTAAAAATATCTAGGCAAAAGAATATTTTCATAAATGGAACCCATGCTATTGGGTCTCAAGAATTGTAACTCACGGCTGGGGAGATGGCTCATTTGTTAAACTGCTTAATATAATGTGCATAAGTGAGGACCTGAATTTGGATCTGCAGTAGTCAGATGGACATTGGGCAGGTATGGCAACCTGCCTGTAATCCTAGTACTCGGGAGTCCCCGGGGAAGCTGGGAGCCAAACTGCTACAAAATGTGAGCTCTTAAGTTTAGCTGCCTAGCTAAACTACCCAAATAAGCGAGTTCTAGGTTCAGAGAGACCCTGTTTTGACAAATAACGGAAGAGAGCGAATAAGGAAGACAACCTGGCCTCCATATATATGTGCGTGAGAATTATGTACTCATGTAACATGCACACATACTACACACACATCTGAGAATGTTGTAGGAGGCCGTTCGTTCGTTTCCCAACCGCCCTGACTAGAAATAATCACTCAGAAATCGTATTATTTAAATCACTCTTGGCCAATCACTTAACGGTGTTGCTAGCTAGCTCTTACATCTAGAATTAACCCATTTCCACTATTTTATCTTTTACCATGAGGCTTGTGGCCTACCAGCAAGGTTCCAACTGGCAGCTCGTGTCTTTCCCTTTGGTGGCTACAAGGCTTCTCTCTGACTCCACCTACTCTCTCTTCCAGCCTGGCTATGTTCTGTTAAGCCACTGGCCAAAAGCAGCGTCTTTATTCATTAACCAATAAAAGCAACAGATAGACAGAAGGACTTCCCATACCACGAGAACACAAAAAACTAGAATTCAGACCAAAGTTTTAATTTTTTTTGTGGACAGTGACATTATTGAATTTTTTAATTTAGGAATTTAGTACAGCACACAAATAATAATGAAACTTCATTTAGTACTGCATGATATAATTCTTAATATATTTAGTCAGGGTGAACTGGACATCAGCTTAATATAAGCATTGTAGTGAATGTTCCATCTAGTGGTAGTTTTAAGAATGCAGTAGCCTCCATATATACATGAAATAAATATACATGAATTATCTACCTAGTCCATCGACTTAAAACATATTTTCCAATGGAGTATTACAGTTGATCTTAGAAAACCATAGTGATTTTCTTTTAGAGAAGCATAAAAGGTGTGTGTGTGTGTGGTGTTTATACAAAACTCAAATTGCTATCACAATGTAGAAAGACTACTGAATTTTCATGTTACTGGAAAGTATTTCTATTTTCCATTTTTGTTCTCCAGCAAAACATAGATAGCTGTGAGTGGGGGTGTTTCCCCAAGAAAATTCTCTCCACCCTAATTTCTCCGTTTTGGGTATAAAAAAATGAATGCTCATGGTAGTCTGTTGTGCCGAGAACTAACTTTAATTGTAAGTATAGACATAATCCATATAATTGTGAGATAAACACTTGACTCGGAGTGTTCCATGAAAGAATTAGGGAAGTATGATACTACACAAACAACCTTGGAGCATTTTCCCATCCAGCCGTGAATTGACAAACGAGGACCTATGGAGGTCAGAAGCGTGAAGAATGCTCTCAAGGTTGTGACACTGCATAGCTGAGCACCTATGAGTCATGGTTCCTTTTCGTTAGTGTTCTGGTTCTTTGCATTATACCATACTGCCTAATGGCTGCTTCCAGCCAGGAGAAGCTCAGGTTCAGTTGTATTTTCTCTTATGGATCTGGGAAATATGAAAAGTGCAAGCATTGGGTGAGAGCCACAGTTGCTTCCTTGATTCTAGTCACTGTTGTCACTTAAGGCATTGACATTAAATGGATCGAATCCAGGAACTTTGTTTCTTTAAATCATTAGTTGGGGACATTTTGAACTCCTCAAAGTGAAGCTGGCCTCTAGCTCTATATTTGAAGATACAGATTTGGAGAAGTACACAATTATTCATTGCTGTGGTTTTTTCTGGAGTCCTGTCTCTGTAACAAAATTCCCATCAGTGACAATTTATGGAAATGGATTATACTGAATCCAGCGTGTGCTAGATCTTCATGGCAGTAGTTCTTTCTCAGTGAGTTTTGAGAACTTAAAGGCTTTATGCAACTAGTTTGGAAAGTTGAGACTTGAGAAGCCCCATGCGTTAGTAAAGGAAGAGGTGAATGGTGAGCTAGTGTCCTGGTGACAGCCTTCCTGTTCAGCTGGGGGTCATCTATGTATATCACATTGATAATCATGAGGGATATAGAAAAGCCCATGTGGTAGGGAGGTGTTCTGAGAATCCGCTAAAATAAGCCTGTGCAAGCAAAGACGTTTCTGCACTCTAAAGCATTATTTCATTTTACAGATACTTAATTTATAAATACATTGGAAGGAGGTAATTAAGGAAAAATTATCCATTGTAAAATTTCTTGTGAATAATTGTGAACTTGGGCTTTTTTGTTTTGTTTTGTTTTTGAGACAGGGTCTCACTGTTGCAGTGATCAGGTTGGTTTTGCACTCAGAGATTTGCCTTTTTTATGCTTCCTGAGTGCTGAGAAAAAAGATGTGTGCCACCAAGCCTGGCTAATTGTGAACGTTTAATTTAGAGTTTTTCATCTTTGCTGTCATTGTTTGTATATATTTCTTACAGAAATATTTCATTGAGATAAAAATAAGACTTAAGTAAAAAACTTATCCCAAGTTTCCATTCCTAGTGGACAACCGCACCTAACATTTTCTTATACCCTTATTACCCTAAACATTCATATTGCATGAGTGTAGGGTTTTTTGATTTTGTTTGTTTATTTGTTTTGGTTTTTGAAGATAAGATTTCTCTGTGTAGCCCTGGCTGTCCTGGAATTCACTCTTTAGACCAGGCTGGCCTCCAATTCACAGAGTTATACCTGCCTCTGTCTCCCAAGTGCTGGGAAATAATCATGTGCCACCACCACTTGGCAAATTTTATAAAAATAAGTATCTGTAATAGTTCTTGGCCATTATTAATAGTTTCACAATATAATCATGCATCTCTTAATGACTGATACCTTTCGAGAAATGCATCATGAGAAATTTGTGTGAATACTGTGGAGTATTCTCGTACAAACTTAAGATGACTACAGCCTTACCAGGGGACATAGTCTTTTGGGGACACTGCTGTGTACAGAGTCTGTCATTGTTATGATGTAACACGTAGTTGTCACTTATATATACACTCACACACACACACTTGGCATTTTGAGACAGGTTTTTTTTTTTTTTTTCCAGTGTAGCAGCCCTGGCTGTCCTGGAACTCACACCAGACTGGTCTCAGAATTCAGAGATCCGCCTGTCTCTGCCTCCTGAGTGCTGGGATTAAAGGCGTGCACCACCACTGCCCAGCATATATTATTAATTCTTCTACTTATAGGTCATGTAATTTGCCCCACTAGTATTGAATTTTAGACTGGTTTGTAGTTTTTAAAAATTATTTGTTTGTATGTATGAGTATATGATACATGTGCATAGGTGTTTGTCATCTTATGCATATAGATCAGAGGATAGGCTTGGGTGTTAGTCTTTGCCTTTGCCTTTCTTTTCTATGGGTTCTAGGGATCCAAACTCAGGTCACTGGGCTTAAGCAGCAAGTGCAATTATCCCCTGAGTCATCTTGCTGGCTCAAAACAGCATCTCTCCAAACAGCTTTTGTTTTCTTTCTCTCATGTCTCCCCCACTCCTGTTCTCTATGTATGAGTATGCATGCATGTGTGTGAAAGCAGTTTTTGAAAACAACTATTAACGTTGTTCAGCTATTTCTCCAGCCTTGATCCTGGAAGTGGAATTAGCGTCTTTGGACCTGAGCTATATTTGGTTAAGTTGCCCTTAGAAAATGTTCCATTTAGCACCCACACGCAACCTACACTGCTTATTATTTGCCATCCTCATAAAGAACAGTTTCACATTGTGTTATTTTACTTTGCTTTTGTGCCGGAAAATTGATTGGTGTTTGTGCTTGCTTTTTCCTAGATTTCCCCACTAATACAGATCCTTTTCCTAGTTTCTCAGTAAGATGTTCATCTTCACCAAGTCTGAGGACTCTTGTGGTTCTTCATTCATCCACGTGCTTCTGAAATTCAGTCATCTCTTTTCTTTGTGTCATGTGTTTCTCCTGTTCCTAATAAGCTTAGAACAGCCCTCTTCATTTCAGCTGCACACTTGATTCAGTGGATTTTCTTTATTGTTTGTGATTTCACTCAACATTTTTATCTTTAAAAAATTAATTTTTGTGTATGGTTTATGCATATACATGTGTATGTGTGCATTTTCATGTGGTGATCAGAGGTTGGCATCAAGTGTCTTCCTTGATCATGCTCACTTCATTTTTCCAGACAGGCTCTCTCACTGAACAGGAATTTGATGTTTTGACTAGACTAGCTGGAATCCAGCTTTCTCTGCTCCTCTGGCTGTTGGGTTACTGAGATGTGCTGCCACACCTGGCTTTCATGTGGGTACAGGTCCTCATCACATTGTTCCTAAGCCATCTCCCCAGTCTCACTCTTAAGTTTATGACTTGAAATTGGTATATGATTAGCCCTCTGACCTAATCAGTTTAATCATTTCCTTACTGAGTTACATTGTTACATTCTTTTTAAAAATTTATTCTTATTCCTTGTGCATTGATGCTTTTCTCTGCATGCGTATCTGTGTGAGGGTGTCAGATCCCCTGGAACTGGAACCACACACAGTTGTGAGCTGCCATGTGGGTGCTGGGAATCGAACTTGGATCCTCTGGAAGAGCCATCAATGCTCTTTAACTGCTGAGCTATCTCTCTAGACCCCACATTGTTATATTCTTAATATGCTGAATTCTGGGGCACAGCTACTCACTCAGCCTTAGAGCCTGATGTCATTGCTTGACTTACTTTCCTGTCCTTAAAGTCGTGGTATTTCATATTTTTATACGTGTTTTTAAAGTTTTTATTTTTTATTTTATTTGTATGGGTGTTTTGTCTACAAAATGTGTACCGCATGAGTGTCTGGTGCCCGTGGAGTCCAGAACAGGGTGTTACTCCCCGGGACTGGACTTAAAAATGGTTGTGAGCCAGTGTGTATCTGCTGTGAATTTCACCATTACCGCAGCAACTCTTAGAGAGGAAAACATTTAGTTGGCATTTGCTTAGAGTTTCAGAGGTCTAGTCCAATATTATCACGGGAGGAAGCATGACGGCATGCAGGCAGACATGGTGCTGGAGAAGGAACTGAAAGATCTCCATCTGGGTCTACAGGCAGCAGCAGGTAAAGAGAGAGACACTGGGCCTGACATGAGCATCTGAAACCCTAAAGCCCCCAGTGACACACTTCTCCAGCAAGGCCACATCTCCTAATAGTGCCACTCCCTAAGCATTGAAATATGAGTCTTTGGGGGCCATTTTTATTCAAGCCACCACAATATGTAAACCAGTTCCTCTGGAAAAGCAGCCAGTGCTCTTGACTACCGAGCCATCTCTTCAGCCCCTTCCCTATATATCTTGGCAATAATGTGCCAGAATACTTGAAAATGATTGGTGTGTTTGATTTTGAGATGGGTGTCTTCCTATATTGTCTAGGCTAGTTTTAAACCCTCCTGCTTTCGCCTCCTGAGTATCTGGAACGATGGGTATGTGCCACTGCTCCCAACAAATAAGTTTATTAACCTTGAGGTTTTATATCTACATTTTAACATGTTTTACTACTGGAAGGAGATTATTTCAAATTTTTGCTCATAAAATGTTTGGCATTCTTTATTCAGAGAAGAAGCTCTTGCTTTAAGATTTCCATTTCTAAGTCCTTAGAAGAAACATTGATATATTCTGTAATTCTTTAGTCAAAAAATATTTATAGAATTCCAAAATGTAAGTGCATTCCTAAGAAATTATTTCAACTTATTTTTAAACTTGACTAGACTACTTTGTGTAGCTCTAAAGGAATTTTGGTAGTAAATTTCAAACCAAAGCTTGGGTTAGGTTTTAATATTTTGACTACTTCCTTTACTATCTAGTAAACATAATGTTTATAGTTATAAGGAATACCAGAAGGTAACTAGACAGAGGTGGGAAATGTGTTCGGCCTGGGAAATCCAGACTTACCACTTTTTGTTTCCTTCCCACACAGCTTTCTCCATGTTTTGATTAACATCAGAAACAGACACAACGATGTTGTTCCTACCATGGCCCAAGGCGTGATTGAGTACAAGGAAAAGTTCGGTTTTGATCCATTTATTAGCAGTAACATCCAATATTTCCTGGATCGTTTTTATACCAACCGAATTTCTTTCCGCATGCTTATTAACCAACACAGTAAGTTGGGTTATGTTGGGTCCAGCTTTAAAAAGGTAACCAAATTGATTTTTCTGAAAAGCCTTGGTTTTGCTTCACTTTTAATCTACTGATTTAGACTTTTGACTGTAGAAATCTCATTTCTAGTTCAGTTTTTCATAAGTGAATCCTTCCTATTGTAAACATCTGTTAATCAGTGTTCTTAATTAACATCTGTGATACTTACATTAGAGGCAGGAGCACTGCCTCTCTCTCGGGCTCTGCTGCTGCTTTGCTGTGGAGGCAAAGGACTGGTTTTAATGACAGCCATGTTCATTTCTCCATAATTTGATGTACCTGGTAGTATTTTTTCTTAAGCCATACATGCATTTTCTTTTTTAATTTTAAAACCATCAAAACTGTGACTGTTGAATGGCATGTTGGGCATATAAACAATTCCTTTTTTCCGCAGTGGTAGGAAAAATCCAAGGAAGCGTGATCATCAGTCCGTGATGCCACGTTGAGAGCTTTAGTCTGTTCCCCATGCTAATAGACTAAAATTCTTCTTAACACAAAGAACTTCTTGATTGATTTCTAGTGTTGTCACCTTGGTTCATTTTTTTTTAATTCTAAGGAAAAAGCATCCACGTATTTGGAGTCATCCTTGCTGAATCAGAGCATGGACAAAGCATGTTTTGTTTGCTTTACTCATTTTTTTTTTTGGTTTTTAAAACTCATTTGATTTATTTAGACAAATTTAATGGAACTCTTAAGTATGTATTTATGCGTTTTTAAAAACAAACTATATGACAGTTTATAGAAAAAAGGAACCTAAATACTAGTCAGCTAATGTACTGAGTCAGTGGCTATTTTCCAAGTGTTGAATAATTTAATATAAAGTATACCTATAAAAATTTGGCTTGAGTTCCTTTTTTTGTTTTCAGGTTCTTTAGGTTTTTATTTAGGAATAAAAGTTTGCAACTATTGTGTAGAGTAAAATAAAGTATTTTTCTAACAATGTTTTTTGTGTACACAGAATTGAAAAAGAACCTCCAGGATGGAGGCATTTGCAGTGTTGCCAGTGAAGGTTCTTCACAAATGGCCCAAACTGCATGTTGTGAATATTTAATGATTTGGATAAATGACTGCAGTAGGCTTGAGCAGGGAGATTAGCTGCCGAGCATGGAAATGTCTTGATCTAGCTTCCGCCAGCTGAGGGAGAAAGGACTAGACACCGGACATGCGCTGCTGCTTTAGGGTCGGTCTACTGACTGCAACTGATGGACTTGAAGCACTTCTTCCCCCCCTTTTTGGCTGATGTATTTGCTCACCCATCAGCTGTTTTACATTGCTCTAAGTCATTGTGGATGCTAAAATGATTCTTAAAATTAAAGATCCTTTTAGAGAATTGGAATTTCTTTCTGTGCCTGAGCACCCCAGCTTGCTGTGCTTCAATCCCCTTTCTTCTCTTTTGTGTTCATTTAGCACTTCTGTTTGGCGGTGACACTAATCCTGCTCATCCTAAACACATAGGGAGTATTGATCCCACCTGTAATGTCGCTGATGTGGTGAAAGGTAAGGATACCAACCCAGTGTCACTGGCCATGGCAGAAATAGCACTGTGGTTTATTTGAGGCAGCTCAGCTGTAGGGTTATGTTGCTGTGTAGTCTGTGATTCATCAGGCCATGTTAGGTCTAAATCACTTAGTCCAAATATGAAATATTTCTAGATCAGAAAAGGACAAATAATTTCCAATGCTCAAATACCAGTTTCTACTTTATTGCTCAGGGTTAGAGTTGTAGTTCTTTCTTAAACACTAAACATTCCAGGAAGTTCTAAATTTTGACTTGCTATCATTTTTAACTATTTCCTTGTTATAAAATGGAACTAAGTTCACATTTTCCAAATCTACATGTCTTTCTGTTGTATACTCATGGTGTTAAAAGCTATACAGCAAGTGGGCTTAGCTGGATGGACACTATGCCAATAGTCCCAGGGTAGAACAGGCCAGGTACTCATAAATCCCGATTAACTGAGGACTTTGAGTTTGAGCAACAGGTTCCCCATTATTCATTTAAAATAAATGCTTTATCCGGAATGGCTGAAACCCACCAGGTTCCAGTTTTTCCTTTGGGCAGATTCATGTTCCCAACCCATCTCCTTCCCCAGATTGCATTTCCTCTTCTGCTTCGCATCTCACTGGAAACACTCGGCTGATAGTTTATGACTCTGACTCTTCCTGGTTTCCATCAAGGGCTCTGGCTGCTCTTGAGAAGCCACTGCTGAGGACGACCTGTACAGTGCGTTTTCCTGGGGCCGCCTAGGTCACTCTTGGGTCAGAAGACATTTGCTCACATTATTTCAGTTCTAAAGTGACTAGCTCCAGCCAGCACATGACACTTCTGCCTATTCTCTTGAACTGTACTTGATGTAAGGTCGAGGGATGCTTCTGTACTTGTTCAATAAGTTATATAGAACCTTAGAGTGCCCATAGAGATAGATGCTCTATAAATATTCTGTGGTTTGATAAATTTTAGGCACTTAAAATTGTTAAATAAATTTTATTACTAAAAAATGTGCTCTGGAAAGATAGCTCAACTGTTAAGAGCACTGACTTAAGTTGCTTAAAGAGGTCCCAGATGCTATTCCCGGCACTCACATAGCATCTTAGAGCTGTGTATGTTACAGCTGTCCATAACTCCAGCTTCAGCATCCTCTTCTGACCACGGGGGGCACCAGGTACACAGGCATACATACTTGCAAAACACTCATACACATAGAATAACAATTTTTAAGAAACTACAAATAAATAAATAGCACACACTGGAATTAACTAGTCCCAAAGTCTAGTTTTTAAGTGTGATACTGATATAGTGGGGATGTTTTTAGTCATAGCTTTAGAGCTAAAGCTTCAGGAGATAGTAAATGTCTGTACATGGTTTGAAATAACGGATTTGCTTCAAAATTAGAGAGATAATGGGGAATGAAAAAAGACTAGGCCTCTGTGCAGAATAGTTGAGGCTTTTGTGATTACATGGGTTTTAAAATACTGTGGTTTACACTTTGGCACGTGTTTGAAATTCTTCGTGGTAAAGTTGGGTAAACACTCATTTTTATTAGCTCACAGTTTCTTTACAAAATCAAGTCTGACTAATTTTTAGGGGAGGTTATAGCTAAGAATCTGTGGAATTTGATAAAAGTTAACAGCTTTTATAGTACAAAGAGGTTGGGAAATGCTACAGCACATCCTTTGAATTCAAGGAGGAATTCCCCAGTGACTTGGCTCTTAAGGTTGAAAGAACTTAAGTTTTATGACAGTTACTGCCAGCAGTATTCTGTTATTTAGTTTGTATTAACTACTGATGATGTTATGTTGATCTCTAACCTGTGCATAAAAATTTCAAGGTATGCCAGAAACTTTTGCATTTTTTGTGGCGAATTTTATGCCAAAAGCTAAGTGCAGATTATTTAGAATAGTCCAACACATATTTGAAATAAGCCAGAAAGTGTCAGTCAGCTCTCTATTGTTGTGACAGGATACCCGAGGAAATCAACTTATGAGAAAATATTATGTTGGTACAGTGCGCTGTCACTGGCCCATCATTGCGGGCCTGTCACAATGTAGACTATTGTGGCGGTGTGTGCCAGAGCAGAGCTACTCATTTGATGACGGTATCTGGGAAACAAAAAGAGAAAGGAGCCAGAATCCCAGAATCTCCTTCAAGATCAGTGATCTGACTTCCCCACCCTTATACCCCATCCCCCAAGGTCCTGTCATCTTGCAGTAACACCACAAGCTGGAGGCTGTTCAACTCATGACCTTTAAGGCACTTAAGCACAAAGCATAAAGCATCAGTTTCTTTGTTCATTTTACTCACAGTTCCAGTCTCTTCCTTTCTCCTCATGCTCCCAATACTCACAGCTTATTGTTGCTGTGCTGGGACTGAGCTTTGGGCTTTAGACATGGTGGGCAAGCACTTTACCATTGGGCTTGATTCCTAGCCTTCTCTTTATTTTGAGACAGGCTTTTGCCACGTCTATCAGGCTGGCCTTGAACTCGCTCTGTGGCCCATGTAGGCTTTGAACTTGTGATCCTTCTGTCGTGGCCTCAGTAGCTAGGATTATAGGCCTACATCACCAGCCATAGCCCACTCACAGATTTATCTTTACTCTTTTGCCATTTTTAATCTTCTGCTTAGTGTATTGCAAATACAGTTTACTATATTTTATTGTGTGATTTTGGGGGAACACAACTAGAACCTAGATTCTTGGTGAAGCTCTAAGCAGTGAAGCAATGACTCACTCCCCATACTCCATTTGACTTCTCCCAACACACACACACACACACACACACGCACACGCACACGCACACGCACACATCCTGCCAGGATCCTGATGAGGTAAGGAGGGAGAACTGATCACTCTGTTCCTCTGTGAATCTTTCTGTAGTTTCCATCTCTCGGTAGCCTCTTTCCTTAAGTTCAGAAGAATTGGAGGGTGCTTTCAGATATGTGCTGCTGCAAAGCCACACCCTCATGATCCACTTTGTGGTGCCCTTCTCTCACGTCCAGGAGCTTTACAAGTAGCTTTCCTTTTTAACACTGGTGTTCGAACCTAGGGTCTCTCACGTCCTGAGGAAATACTGCGCAACTGAAGTGTATTTTGAACCCCTTTTCATTTTTTTTTATTTTGAGACAGGATTTTATTAAGTTGCCATGCTTTCTCTGAACTCAGCTCTGTAGCCCAGACAGGCCTTGAACTTGTCCTTTTGCATGATTCCCCCAGAGCACTGCTAATATAGTTCTGTACCTCTGGAACTTTTTTTTGTTTCCTTAGCTGTGAAGAGCTTCCATGGTTTAAGCATAATTAAATGTCTACTCCAGATGACCATATATGTATGTAATGTGCATTCCTGTGCTGGTGTGTGCACATGTGTTTTACAGCCTTCACAAGTTCTAATGAACTAAAACTGATTACCTACTTAGGCTTTTAGAGACAGACTACAGAAAACTTACGTAGAGGGTAAAAGTGCTGTTTTTATTTTTGACTAGATAGTTGTATAAAGGTGTACAAATAGGGTATATCCAGTATAGCAGTAACTGAACGCTCTTGAGCACACCTCCTTGTGGCTTATTCTGCACATTAGTTTTTCCTTTTATACATCTGTGAATTATAGACTCCGGAGTGATTGCTAGAATTAGTGCTGTAAAGTGAGTCCTATTATCCTTGGGAGGAGCCTTCCATGGTGACCCTTTCACTCCTTTCTTTGTAAAAGGAGGCAGACAATCAAATGGAAAATTCTGATGAGAGTGTTTCAAAGATACAAACTTAAATCTTTGCTTTGTTACAAAAGTTGACTTCCTCAGCCATGCTAACTTCTCCATGCCATTTTTATGTTATTATTGCTTAGCATGATAGCATACAAATGGCCTCCTGAGTGCATGGTATTATTTCAGCTCAGAAATAATATCTTATGCTTTCAATTTTGTCTCCTCAGGTTGCAAGTACCAGACCCACTCTAGCTCCAGAAATAGATTTATTAAAATAACTGTGTAGGTCCTAAGTCATGAAACAGTTTACAGTCAGAGCTATGGATACTGGAGTTGGCAAACAAAAACACCAGCTTGTGTTCTGGGTGGCTTGCAATTGGAATTGCCAAGTTACGGCCTCTCTACTTGCCTTTTTTTTTCTTTTTTGGTATTCCTGGTTAACTTGACTGATGCCCACTTAAGACAATGCCAAGCACTGCAGGCCTTGCTACATCATGATACTCTTCAGTACTCTTTTTGATTCATGGTCATCTTGAATGTCTAAGAGGTAGACTGTATCACTTCATTTCATTTTGTTTTTACCTGTGACTATAAATTTTAATAGTCTGGCTCTGCCTAGCCTGGAGATTCTTCGTTTTTATGGTAGATGTTTTGTGTGCACTTCTCCAGTTGGCTGTGTTTTATGAGGTCGGAAAACTAATGGATTCCACTTGGGATGGATTTTGGGTAGGGAGGCTAATAATATATATTGCATTATATTTCTTTGCAACTTAAAGGGTTTCTAAAAAGTGGCATATTGGTTCTGGAAATTTCTTTCTAAGGGAGCACATGGGTCTGAATGATCTTTGTTAAACAATCACCTTAGGTGGCTAAGGTCAAAAAAGTGCAGAAGGTGAAGGTATGGATAACCTATCAGTCTTGTCCTCAGATACTTGGAAAATAGGTACCCAACTCAGGTGTGGCTCAGTGAGCAAGTGCATATGCAGCGGGGCAGGGGAGGGGAGGTGTTCTCGTTTGTTCTTTGTTTAGGTTTGTCAAGACAGGTCCTCATGTGGCCCACACTGGACTCAAACTTGGTATAGCCAGGGATAATATTGAACTAGGGATTCCCTTCATTTTCTAAGTACTTCAGGTGTATTCTACCACTCCCAACTCTGACTGATAGGCTCAAATGGAATGATACAGGACAAATTCATTTTGAATCTGTAACATTACTATTATTTCATTTTATGTCATGGGTGTTTGTCTGTATATATTCCTGTGCACCGCTCTGGTGCCTGCAGAGTCCAGAAAAGGGTGTTGTCCTGGAACTGGAAGTACCGTTGGTGATGATCTGCTATGTGGGTGCTGGGAATTGAACCTGGATCCTCTGGAGGAACAGCCAGGGTGCCTACTACTAAGCCATCTTTCCAGTCCAAGATTCATTTTAAAACAGCTATTTGCTGTTTTAAGGAAACAGCTATTTGCATTATGCTAACAGGAGATAATATTGCTCTGCTACCAAGTATATCCAGCTGAAACAAGTGATAAAATGGTGAGTTTAAAGAAGGCAAGAATTGGAGGTTTTGGCAAGGTAGTTTGAAAACACCTATTTATGTTGTTTTGATTAGCCTTATGTTATTACCACATGAAAATAATGGTGTGGTGCTGTTTTATTAAAAATAATAAAAATATAAGAATTTTGAGACTGGAGAGAGGGCTCAGCAGTTTAAAGCACTGACTGCTCTTCCAGAGGACCTGAGTTCAATTCCCTGTACTCACATGGGCTACCAACTCTCTGTACTTCCACTTTCAGGAGGATCTGATGCCCCCTTCTGGCCTGTGGGGGCACTGCATGCACTCAGTATGCAAGACATATATGCAAAACACCATTCACATAGAATAAAAAATAAATTCTCAGAGCTGGAGAGATTGCTCAGTGGATAAAAGTGCTTTCCATGCAAGTATGAAGACATGAGTACAGGTTCCCAGAACCTACAAAAAGCTTCTGTCTCAGACGAACTAGAAGGCAAGGACTGCCCTTGTCCTTACACTTCCCTGTGAGCCCTGTGAGCCGAGGCATGCGTGTACTTACACTCTGCTGCAAGAACCTGCACATACACACAGACAAACCCACATAAGAGATAAATAAAAATGATGTTGTGTCTTTGAAATATTTTATGGCTATTTATGTATGCTTTGTTCTGACAGGAATTTTAAACTTGAGTTTATAAGATTTTTCTTTCTTCTGTTAGATTTAAAATTATTGTTTATGACATGTTTATTTAAAAATTTTCAGTACTCAAAGTCTCACTCCTTATGTCATAAACAAGTGATCCAGTGGATTAAGTATAAAATCTGATAGTTGATGGAAGAGTAGATTTGGAGCAGAATTATGATCAGATAATCTGTTAAAGTTTCCCATGTGATATTTCTGAAAATGATTTATGGCTAAAGATGGATCTGCTGGAAATACTACCACTGCAAGCATTATTAGTGCAATGACTATCACTTACATTTACTGACAATGATAATAATTCCCCATGTTTCCTTTTCAAGATTAGTAGTAAATTCTAGCTGAAATATAGTACAGGTAAAAAATAGTTTGGCAATATTTTTTCAAAAAATGCGATTTCTAATTTTAAAATAGTAATTTTTATTTAGAGAATTTATTGTAAGGAGAGTTTACAAAAACTGTAGGTATAAAGGAAAATTCCATACCAGTAGCTGAATTTTAGTTCTTGAGATATTTTTTTTTTTTTTTTTTTTTTGGTTTTTCGAGACAGGGTTTCTCTGTGGCTTTGGAGCCTGTCCTGGAACTAGCTCTGTAGACCAGGCTGGTCTCGAACTCACAGAGATCCGCCTGCCTCTGCCTCCCGAGTGCTGGGATTAAAGGCGTGTGCCACCATCGCCCGGCAGTTCTTGAGATTTTTTTAAATGGTTTTAATTTTTATGTTAAATTACGTAAGAATACCCTGTTTGAGTGCTGCCGAACACCCAGTAACCATGTGACCATTTATGGCATGGGAGAGCCAGTGCGGAAATGTGTGACATTGCCTTGACTTTTCAAGCAAGTGGTCACTTAATCTAGATTCTCTCCAGAACTACTTGGCTAGCCTGGAACTCTCTGTGTAGACTAAGCTGGCCTCAGATTCAGAGTTCTACCTGCTTCTGCCTACTTGCTGATTTTGTTTTAAAAATGTTTGTCCTTAGGCTTCAAAACAGAGATAGTGCCTCAGAAATTCCATTTCCTAATCTGAACTCTTTATACTCGCCCTTACCCCAAAGGCGAATTAGTAAGTAATAATCTACACTCTTTAAATTTGCTACTCCTTTGTTACTGCTCTGGACTCTCACCTCCAGTATAACTAAAAGGAACACTTGTTAGTGTAGTTGAATAGTGAAAACTTTATCATTGGCAAAGGATTGTTATTTAGCAAATGTTTATTTTTTGTTTTTATAGTGTTTGGGATTAAACCCAACCTTTCATAAACTAGGCTAGTACTTATTACATCCCCAACCCTTAATCAGATGCTTATTATGTATTTTATCCAAAGAATTTTATTATCCTATGAGCATATTAGTGTAAATTTTTGTTAATAATACTCTCCGCATTCTATTGACTGGCTGGTGTGTGAAACTCTACATTGTAATGTTTTGAGATTTTTCAAGAATAATGAAGTAATTCTTAATTGTTTATCATTGATCCACTACAATGTATAATGAAACTAAAAATATTTTTATTTATATGTGGTTTTAGGAGCCATACTGAGTTTGAAGTTGGCTGTTTTTATTTGGATTTCACTGTCTTCCAGACATTGTATATGTCTAGCATGTTTCCAGTGTTATCATATTCATAAGTAATGGCAAAGCTAATGCCGTGGATAATTAGAACATTTAGCAGGTTTGGGTTCTGTTACTATTTTATAGTGAAAGGTTGTTCAGTATTAAAATTATTATATGCCCAGAGGAGTTAAGGTAAATTGATTTTGTAGAGAGTGAAACATTGTAAATTTCTATATTTGAGGTCTTAAAAGTTCATGGTCAGCTTTTGTGCTATCACGTCACTAGGTGGAGATGTAGCATTGTTTAGTAGACTAGCCAAAGCTAAAGAACTGCTTCTTGATTTCTCTCCCTCCCTCCCTCCCTCCCGTTCTCCCTCTCTGTTCCCCCCTTTTAAAACAGAAACATTTTACATGTAATTGATGAGGTTTGTTATGTCCTAGGGAAAAAATTGCAAATTTAGTGTAGTTTAATATTCTAACCTTTTTCAGGGTAAAAATTCAACCCCACTTGAATGTCTATTTTCACACTTCAAATTCTCTTAAAAAAAATTTTCTGTTCTTATTGCTATTTACTTTTTGTTTTCTGTTTTATTATATCTTGTCATAATTGGTCTGATGTCTCTGTCTTTGGTGCTTAATTCTGAAAGTTTAATCAGATATGAATTTTTAATGTGGCTACAAATAAAATTTGATAATTAGAATACAAAATTCTAATTTGGTAGCAACACAAGGTAAATGAATTTATAGTCTGAACATACCCTGTTCTTATCTTTGTATCATTTTAAGATGGTAATGTCAAATTTTAACATTTCAATTTTCTAGAGCCTATTCTCTCCCTTCCTTTTCTTCCTTTTTTCTCTCATCTCTTGAATCTTAATTAAGCAAGTATATTCTCTATGCACAATGTTGGTTTGTCTCCAGGAAGTTGGTATGTAGCTGAGAACATTGTAAAATCTGACTTTTGGAAACTGTAGAGGAAAACTAAAAGTCTTGTTCTGATAGCCTGACAGTTCCCACGTGTTTCTAATGAGTTGTCATAGAGTTCATCACTTTCCTGTTCCTAGGCACATGAGAACCAAAAGCATCAACATGAATATTCCCAGCAGTATTTATTCACAATAGCAAAGCAGTGTAAAGAACTCGAATGTCTGTCAGCTGACAAATGGATGAAGAAAATGTGATTTAGTTGTACAATGCCTATTACTGAAAATATTTTTATGCTGTGAAGTTTAATTACATGGAATGGACTACTGGTTCATGTTATAGCATAGATGACCCTTGAATACATTGTCTTAGTTTCTTTTTCTTTTTGCTACAATAAAATGCCCTAATAAGAGCAACTTAAGGGAGAAAGGGTTTATTTGGCTCTAAATTTCAGGTTACATTCCATCATGACAGGGAATTCATAGTAGAATGTAGTCACATTACACCCACAATCAGCATCAAAGAACGGTGAACTAATGCTTGCATGCTAATGTTTAGCTTGCTTTCCCTACTCCTAGGGAATGGTGCTACTCACATTGGGCAGGTCTTCCTGCCTTAGTTAATATAATCAAGATAATCCCCCCCCCCCAAGCCATTCCTATAGACCAGTGTCCCTCATTGAGACTCCTTTTCCAGGTGATCCTAGATTATGTCAAGTTTACAGAACTAACATCACAAACACTATGCTGAGAGAAACCAGTCACCAAAGACCCGTAACACAGGATTCAGTTACTTGATCTGTCCAGAATGGTAAATCAGAAGAAGTAGGAAGGTGGTTGCTAAGGGCTGGGCAGAGAGGAATGACCGCTGACAGCGTGCAGTGATAAAAATGTTAATTGTGATCAGGAGTGCTCAACTTGGCCGATAAAACTAAATACCACTGAATTCCATGTTCACTATAAATGGATGAATTGTATGAGAATTATGTGGAAAGGGAGTTAACAAAAAGGTGTGATACCGAGCCAAGAAAAAGCGATTAATCATCTAAACAGGCACTAGATTAAGTTTTGTGTAACAGTGTAAAGAAGTGAAGACCCAAATCTTCCTCTCAGATTGGTTTTTGCTTTTTTTTAATGGTTTACGGTTCAAGAGAGGTTAATACATATGTCATAAAGCACTTTACTTTCTTAATTTATTCCTTACCTTTTAAACTTTCTACAGCCCGTCTTCTAGTCATTTTTGCCCCTCTTGGAAAGCAGATTCTTGCACCTTAGGGTTTATATCAGCTCTAAGCTCTTATCCTTAACCAATTAAGGAACGTTTTAAAGACAGCAGGTGGTTCTGATAACTTAAATTCTGTGTTTCATGAAAATCTGTTCACTCAATAAGTTCTTATTGATGTTTCATTTGCCAGTAACTGGAAAATCATGGCTGTTGGCATTTTTTAAGATTTATTTTATGTGTATGAAATGTTTTGCCTCCATACATGTATGTATGTGTATCATGCACATACCTGGTGCCTACAGAGGCCTTAGAGGGCATCAGATCCCCTGGAACTTGAGTTATGGATGGCTGTGAGCAACCATGTGAGTAGAAAGTGTACTGGGGCCCTCCATAAGAGCAGAAAGTGCTCTAAACTGGAGCCAGGTCAGCAGCAGCGCACAGGTCTCTCCAGGTCTGACTGTTGCCAGTTTTTTAAATTACAGAAAGTATTATTTTGCTACAACTTATTCAGATTCTGTGATGTTCAGAAGTATAGTCCTAGGTTTATAAATTTTCATGAAAAATCTTTTAGCAGTGTGTTTAAAAGTTAAATACTTGTGTGTTTAGCATAAACCTAGCTTTATTGTTACTAATCTATGGTTTTGATATGGCTGTGGTTGTTAACATTTAGTAAAGATAAATGCTTTAGTCATAGTAATGTGTTGAAGCCAAAAGACTGCTTTAAAAGATGGCATTTGACTCATTTAAAGTCAGTGTAGACAAATTGACTTTATTTCTGTATATACACCACATGCTTATATCTATGGAATTCAACAATTAAATTTCTCTTACAGATGCGTATGAAACAGCAAAGCTGCTCTGTGAACAGTATTACCTGGTTGCTCCAGAGCTGGAAGTAGAAGAATTCAATGGTAAAAGACAAAACATTTTAGATGCGATCTGACGGGGTCAGGGTGGTATGGCATAGACAAGAAAAGTATTTTAATGTTAAGTACAAAGAAGGTGACTTAAATGCTGATCTTATACGAGCTTTTTTTCCCCAAGAGATCCTAAAATGGTGTGTGTTTTCATCTTCATGTCCCTTCAGTGTGGTTCCTATCCCTTCAGTCATCTGGGATATTACTGTAAGTCAGTTTTGGATAGGAACGTGCAGCATGGCTTGTGTTCAGAAGCCTTTTCCGTTCACCTTGGGGCTTAATCTTGTGCTGCCACCTCTCCTTTTATATTCATTTTTTTCTGCTTAGCCTCCAGTTCCCACTTTTCATTCTTACAGGGAAAGCTGTCTCAAAGGAAAATTCCTGATGTCCATATAGAGTTCTGTTGACATTTGTTAAGTGCTGCTTCAACTAATGGTGTTTCAGGCAACGACTGCAAAACAGACTTTATTATTTCTTGAGACTCAAACATAAAAACCTCAGACCACATTTTTCTGTGACTTTTAAAAGTGTACTATTAGAGGGAGTATTCATATTCCGTTCATCTTATTTTAGAAAGCCGACAGACCTCTATTACCACCCACTAAGGCCGTGAGGCCCAGGATAAGGGAAGACTCATAGCCAAAACATTTAACATGATTTTAAAAGGGAGAAAAGAAATGTCAACTGTAATATTTCCAAAGAATACACATAATTGAGCAAGCCTTTAGATGACTCCTAAAGAATGTTGTTTAAACTTAAAAACAAACTGTAAAATGTTTTTCATTTCCTTGAGACTTGGACTGAAAAGGTTGAATTGAATTCTGAGGCTGTTTATATAACTAATGATGCAGTTGCCACAAGATAGACTAAGCACTCAGCTTGCTTCTCAGGCCCCATTACAGCCACAATAAAAGAATCTCATAAAAACAGTGAAAGAAGCCAAGGAGGCTTATAAGTGGACCTCTGTATTAGTCCCTTCAGACTACTAAACACAATCATCAGACTGGGCGGATTAAATAACACATTTGTTTCTCATGTGTCTAGAACCTGAGAAGTACAAGATTGTAGTGCAAACAGATTTGGTATATGGCAAAGGCCTATTTTCTGACTTGCGGGTGATTTCTTGCTGTGCCTTTACATGTAGAAAGGGGCAAAGAGCTCCCTGGGGTCTTTTTTGGAAGAACAGTAATCTCATTTGTGAGGTTCCACTCATGAATAGTCAACTCCCAAAGGGCCCACCTCTGAGTACCATCACTTTAGGAACTAAGTTTTCATTTGTGAATGGAGAGAGATATAGACACTGAATTCTGGAAACCCATAGTGCTAACTCCTGGGAGAATCCAGCTGGCTAAAAGTATGCTGGCTGGTAGGACAGGGCAGGACCAACCAGAAAGGAGTAGACTGCTGCCCAGATGGCAACCAGTTTTTCCAGTTAAGCGAAGAGGGACTGTGGGAGCAGAGCTGAGTGATGCAAACAACTAGAACAGAAAGGAAGCCGAAGGCTAGAGATTAGCTAGCTGAAAGCTGACCTAAGAGGAGTCTGGAGAGGTGACAGAAATAGCTTACTCCGTCTAGGCTCTGCCACCAACAGCAAAATGAGTGCATGTTGTTCAGAAACAACTTACAGGTCAGGTTATGTGAATAATAGCGCTCCAAAGTAAAGCCTTCATTTTAGCATTTGAAGGCCTCTCTGGTCGTAGGATACCTTACTAACAGCTTATTCTAAAACCAGTGAAATCTTGATCAGGTTTTAAAAACTCCAAAAAGACTTCTTGGTATGGACGATCTCCAAAGGGAAAGGAACACTAGCTACCTCAAGTGATGAATTCAGTTTAACTAAACAAATCACAACCATGGTATGTCAGACTTTGGCAAAAGCCAATAATGTGAACAATACCTAACTAGTGTTGAGTTTCTCTGATGTACTTTTACTGCCAGAATATGTCCCTCTTTACCAAATTCTGAGAAAGAATTATTTTAAACCCCAAATTCTATGTCTAGGTAAACCTTCAACTGAGGCAGGGTTATCAGGGCATGCCCCAGGAACCTACTTCTAACTAGGTCCCACCTCCTGTTTTCCACCCTCTTCCAGTCATTAAATTACGAATCTGTCAGTGGATTAAGCATTCGTTGTGTCAGAGCCTTCTTGATAAATTCATTCACTTTGCTAGAGCCTGTCATCTGGCAGCTAGTCAAGCCTTTCTCTGAGTCTTTGAGCGAATCGTTGAGATTGAAAGCATGGCACTGCAGTTGAGTCTCGTTTACCACCCTTCTCAGTTGGTTCATATTCTTACAGATGCCTCCTGGAATTGATGGCGGATTTGTTTCCCCCAATTTGAAAAATTTCAAGTAATATTTGTATGTTCATGTGTAATTTTCAGAATACCATGACACAAATGATACTATTCCCGTTTTGCTGAACAAAGTTGGGAAGAATTTGACTGATTTGCTCAAGGTCACTAAGCCACAGTGAATGAAGTTGACTGTATGTTTATTTTATTCTGAAGCATGTTTTTGCTCGGTTATGTCACTAAATATGGAACTCTTTTTAATGAAGGTTTGTTTTATGAACTTGAAAAATAGAATATAAGCATCATTTTTTATTTTCTCCCACCTTGGGTCTTTATTCATCGATGGTTTGTCTCTGTTTCAGCCAAAGCACCAAACAAACCCATTCAGGTAGTTTATGTGCCCTCACATCTGTTCCACATGCTGTTTGAGCTGTTCAAGGTAAGTGGGCTTTTAAAGCATGGGAAGAAGTCTTCATTTGAAATGGCTTTGATTCTGGGCATAATGGATTCATTAGATTAGCATAAGAAAAAGATTTTGCATAACCATTTTAAAAGTCTATTTCTGATATCCTGTGGGCTTTCTAATCTGTAAACTGTGAGATAAAAATTGCTGTGTACAGTATGGTTTTGTGAATACTAGTACATAGTGATTTTGAAGCTTAATTGCACTTTGGTAACTTCACATCAAATCCATACTGTTTTTCTTTCAGTTAGGAGATTAGAGATGCTTTTTGGGTTTTCAGGTCTGGCAAAGGTTTTATTGTTTATTACCATACCCAAATAAACACACATTTCTATATATCTATGCTTCTGAAGCATTAACTGTGTTAATGCATAGTTGTTTCAGTTCTGAGAGATCCTGTAACTGTTTCATAATTTGAATAAATTCAGAAGACCTGATAGAGGCAGGAGAGGAAGAGTGTGGAGCCTGGGCTAAAAAGGAAAGAAAACCTTTTTTATTTTTTAGACTCTATGGCCCAAGCTGTTGCTTTTGGTTACAAAGTATCCAGTGATATTTGTGGTAGCAGTGTTATTTGTACAGGATATTTGAGCTAGCATTTCATCACTTTTAATGGATAAAACACTAAAGGATCAGTTGTGCTGTTGTCTTCCCAAGAGCAAGACTGCTTCTGGTATGTCACTAATGTAGCCATTCGATTGGGAGCGCTCTCTTCATTTGTGACCTTTCAGACTTTCTTTTAATGGATATTTTATCCTTTTTTTTTTTCAATCCAGTGGTTAATTTTTGTGGGAAGTATGGCTCTCTTCACTTTCTAAGTGATAAGTAGGGCTTCAAGTGCAGCCTCAGTACATGTCAGTCATACAAACATTCTTTGTGGTTGAACTGAATAATTTTAAAACCCTAAAGCCACCAGGCTTGGAAGCATGTGCCTTTAATTCCATTACTGGACAGATAAAGACAAGTGTATCTCTCTGAATTCAAGGCCAGGCTAGTCTACATAGTGAGATCTGTTCTCAGCTACTCCCCTCCCCCCAAAAAATCTGTAGAGCCAAACAGAAGGCAAGAAGAATGTTTAACAATTAAGTGCAAAATAGAACATCAGGAAAATTTTCTGATAGAAAAAAAATTCATGTAAATCTTATTAATAATAGCTCCACAAAATAATCATCACATGCACGTAACCATGTGCTTCTTTCTGTTTTGAAATTGTGGTTTTTCATGACTAGGGCTAGCTCAGTGGTGGAGTACATGCTTAATGTGCACCAAAAGTAATGAATACATTTAACTTAATTGTGCTTCATGAATCAGAAGCATGGTTTCTCAAGAAGAGCTTATTGTTTCAGAACTCAATGAGAGCAACAGTTGAGCTACATGAAAATAGAAAAGAGGGCTATCCAGCTGTTAAAACTCTCGTCACTCTGGGTAAAGAAGACTTGTCCATTAAGGTAAGCTTTTGTTTCCATTTTACTTTAATCATCAGTTGATTTAATAGTATGTATTTAATATTATGAGAGGGAAGGAAAGAAAATTGACATTTCTTGGGTGTGCTATTTGTGAGTAAAGTCATGTATCAGTGCTTTCTTAGCAATGAACTGAACACATACATAGTGGTAGTCCCATAGTTGCTGTTGTTTAGTGACTTTGTAGTCATTGTGTATAAGCCTTCGAAGATAATTGCCTGATGGCATTGACTAATGGCACATTTCTCAGTGTGTCCCTGTCATTTATGGAAATGTGACTATTTAGTGCTGGATTCTTGGCTTTGGTTACCTTGCTGACTGTACTTGAGCAGGACCTCAGTCCCAAGCCTATCAGATTTGCTGCATTGCTGTCTCCTTTGTTTACATTGTCCCCAAAGGAGCCACTTTCTCACTTTAGAACCTTCTAGCATGTGTTTTATTTAATGAACTCTCCTCCCCTCCTTAAGCACAGATTTGACTCCCCTTTTGTTTTTAACATTTTGTGCACTGCAGATAAGTGACCTAGGTGGTGGAGTCCCACTTCGGAAAATAGACCGTCTTTTTAACTACATGTATTCAACTGCCCCTCGACCCAGCCTGGAGCCTACAAGAGCTGCTCCCTTGGTAAGCATGACAAACTGCTGCAGAAAGAAAGGTCTTTAACATAGGGCTAGAGAGTTTGCCATCTTCTTAGGTGGTTGTACTAGCTTTACTTAAACGGGGCTGTTTCTGGTATAGGTGGGAGCATAGGCATCTTTTTGCCTTACTGTTTAGTTTGTAAGTTCTTTGGACAAAGTGCTTTTCTAATTTTTCTAAGAAACACTCCAGGCTGGAGAGATGGCCCAGTGGTTAAGAGCACTGCTTGCTTTCCTAATGGTCCTGAGTTCAATTCCCCGCAACTAGATGCTAGCTTACATCCACCCATAATGAGATCTGGTTGCTCCCTTCTGGCCTGTAGGCTTGTATGTTAAAAAAAAAGAAACACTCCAAGCTGAGTGTTACACTTCCAAATACAGTGTGTAAAAGCTTTTCCCTGTGGTAAGATTGCTGCAGGAGGGCAACTTGTTATCATGCAGCACCCTCGGGGAGGTGGCCATTACCCATGGGTGAGCAGAGAAGACTGGGGAGAGTGTTTGGCTACAGTTTAGTAGGCGATGCTTTAGTGCTGCGTACCTTACAGCCTTTGGGTCACCACTGTCAAATTTGTTTATATAATTAAAATATTTATATAACATTAACATTTCATAATCTAAGCATAAAACGTATAGGTGATGTATGTATTTTCAGAGGTCTCTGTGTAGCACTCTAGAAATAACCTTCAGCCTTATTCACTCAGTGAGAAAAGCCTCTGGTTACCATGGTAGCATTTATTCCTGGTAGGGCCACACTCTCTTCCCCTGCTGAGTGTTTCTAATTGACAAACAACAATTGAACCCTTTGTCATTAAACACAGCAATGTATCTATCAGTCTGCAGAATGGCTCAGGGTATAAATTAAGTTTCATTTTAAAGTCCTACCTGAGTGATAAGCACATAAGATTATATTTTATTTGTATGAATAAAATCAAACACCTTGCATTGTTATTTGAGGCAGAGTTTGTTAACTCAGCATGTGGAAAACTGAGGAAGTCATTTATACAGAATTCAAGAAAATTCATAAAGATCAATTTGAAGTAGTATTACGTTGACCAGGGTCTGGTACAAATTTTGCATTTTTCCAGTTGTTTAAAAATAATATGGATTATCTATTCCAGTTTTTAAAATAGCGTCCTGTAGATAGCTTTATGCCATATTTGTTTGTTTGTTCTGGGAAACAGAGGACTCTCAGAGACCATTATTTATCCAATCCACCTTCCCATTACATAAATTTGGAAAAGGATCAAAGCAAATTAATGCTAGAGCTGGTACTGGCTGCCTGTGAACTTCTAGCATACTGTTGTGGCTGCTCTTGAAGAAATGCTTCCATCAGCATCTCTCCCAGTTAATAAACTATCCTCACCTCTGAAGTGGGCACATGGCTGTGTCGTACTAGAAAAGAGTTTCCTTTCCAGGTGGCTTACTTTTACCCATCTGTATCGTCCTTCATACATTTTTTAATTGAACAAATTTTAAACTGTTTTCATGTATAAGTGTTTGCCTGCATATTTGTATGTATGTGTACCTCATGCATGCCTAGTACCAGAGAGCATCAGATCCTCTGGAACTGAAGTTATGGATGGTTGTGATCAACCATGTGGGTGGTGGGAAGGGTCTTCTGCAAGAGCAGCAAGTGCACATAACTGCTGAGCTATATCTCTGGAGCCCTAAATCCAGACTTTTCAAATTTTATCTGTTGTATGTGTGTGTGGAAGGCACAGTTTAATTGAGTTGAATTCTCTCCCCTTACCTGTTTGCTGATTCCAAGGTTTGAACTCAGGTTGTCAGGGTTGTACAGCAAGTGCTCTGACCCACTGTGTCTTACCAGCACAAGAGCAGAGTCTGACGTCATCCAGGTGGGCTGAGAGCTAGCTGAAGCTAGGATGACCCTGAACTCTTGATCTTCCTGCTTGGAGGACAGACCTGTGTGCCACCTTATTTAGGAGGTGCTGGGGACTTGAATCCAGGGCCTTTGGTGTGCTAGGCTGGCACTCTACCCACTGAGCTCCAGCCCCAGGACTGAAATGATTTTAATAACACCAATGTATTCATAAGTTCCCTGTTTATTTAGATAAATTTATAGGTGGTACCTTTTATTACTAGAAATGTTACTAGTCTGTGTCCTATTGATATTGCTGGGCGGGCGATGTCTATGTATACTGTAAAGTATTGAACCGTCCTGCCTCTATTTATGCAATGGAGCCAAATGATACTTTGAGAAGCAGATTTGTCCCCGACAAGGTACAGCCTGAAAGCTGTTTGGCACAGCATGAAACAGCTTAGACCATGGCACAGCGTGATCCCCCACATGTCGAAAATTTCCTGTTTTGGGAGTATCTACTCTGCCTGTTAATTCTTTGATATTTCGGGAGATCAGAGGACAACTCTGTGGAGTCAATTCACTGCTTCTATCTTTATGTGGATCCCAGGTGTTGAACTCAGGTCCTCAGGTTTGTCAGCAAAACTGAGTTTTACTGTGTGATAGATAGTACAAAGAGGTAACCTTTATTATGCCATGGAATCCTTATGAGCTCGGAGGCAAGCTTTTCATCTCAGGTGAAAAAAGTCTTAAAGAAGTTGAGTGAACTGCTCAGTCACACAGAAACAGAGATTTCAATTTAGATCTGCCAGAGTCAGAAGCCTGTGTGTCCCTAGCCCTATAAGGCGCTGTTCCTGATCCAGATTTAATCCAGTGTTAAAGCTTACCTAATAGCATCTCCCCATACCCACCTGTGGCCGACTACAAAGTCACTGACTTTAGTATTGTTCTTATTCTTGCCAACATTTGTGACCTTTAGTTTAAAAAATATATTGACTGTCAGTTTGATGACTTTAAAATATAGGAAGGTACTAAATTTTTTATTTCTGAAAAACTCATTCACTGTATTAACATGCTGTAGCTTTTCCAGATCCTTAAGAAGGAACCTCTAAGAAATTTTTTCAGTGGCTTAGTCTTGTTATTAACAAATTTCAACTCTTGTCAGGCATTGGAAGTGAATGCTTTTAATCCCAGCACTTTGGGTGGCAGAGGCAGGAGTTTGAGACCAGCCTAGGGTACAGAGCGAGTTCCAGGACAGCCAGGGCTATAAAGAGAGACTCTGTCTTGAAAAACCACAAAAAAGGAAAGAAAAAATTCAACTCTTGTGCTATTAGTTCTCATCTCAGACAAGAGAAATCTGATAAAGAAACTTGGAAGTAAATATGGTTTTGCGTTTTCATCAGAACAATTTCTACTTGATTGGGCATTCACTTTTTATTTAAGAATTTTGTACTTTTATCACATTCACTCCGCACCCCTCCTATCCCTACTCTCTCCACTTCGCACCTGTATCTTTTTTTTAAAGAAGGCATTATCGATCATCTTAACAATCCTCTGGCCACCTTTCCAAGATGCTCCCTGAGCCCTAAGTATAGGAATTGTGTTATAGGCTTATCATGTTGGACAAGCACCCCATGGTCAGTAGCTCTCCGCATTTTTACCAGTTGTAGCTTTCCATAATGGTGTCTGTCTCCTGCAAACAGAAGCTCCTTTGTTGAGAGGTAAGAGCTACACTTACCTGTGGATGTAAGTGTACACTTTTTTAAAGTAACCCTTGGAGCTCAGGGTTGTTCAGTTGGTGGAGTCCTTGCCTAGCATGCATGGAGCTCTGGCTTCCATCCCCAGCACTGCAGAAACCAGGCATGGTGGTTCATGGCCTAAAATCCTAGTAAGTCGGAGTTAGAGGTAAGAGGAACAGGAGCTCAAGGTCAACCTCAGATATATAATGAGTTTAAAGCCAGCCTAGGATATATGAAACCCTATTTCAAAAAAAGTTACCTTGACTTTATGCTCAGACATAGGTTAAAATTTACTTTAAAATGCTTTATAAAAAACAATCAAAAATGAATTTTTTTCTGTTACCCAAACTTAACAATTTTTTTAATAAAATGGGGAATTTATTAGTCACAGATTATAGACACAGTGTTATTTATAAAGATGGAGTTACTAATTCATTTGATTTGACTTCAGGGATTCATTTTAATCTTCTGTAAATGGTCTCATTCTATTAATTTTCTTTTCTTAATAGGCTGGATTTGGTTACGGCTTGCCAATTTCTCGTCTGTATGCCAGATATTTTCAGGGAGATCTAAAACTATATTCCATGGAAGGAGTGGGTACTGATGCCGTCATTTATCTGAAGGTACTATGTTTTGTTTCTGTTAGTGACTTTTTAAAGGTGCAAGTACCCATAACTAGTTGAGAAGAGCACTGTATCGTCTCCTACCTTGAGATCAGATTTAGGAAACCATGCTATGCCTCATGCTGATATTATGCCCAAATATAACAAAATAAGAATCATAGAGGTATAAACCTCAAACTTTTTGATTTTTTTACAACCATAGGTCTAAATTAGAATTTTTCAAAAGTATATGTTCATTGAAAAACCTAGTTTAAAAGAAAGCCAATTTCCAGTAATCTGAAGTCTTCTAGTCTTTTACTTTAATTTCTCAAGTTGTAAGAATCCAGTAATGCAGCCGGGTAGTAGTGGATCATGCCTTTAATCCTAATACAGGGGAGGCAGAGATAAAGCAGACAGATCTCCTGAGTTCAAGGCCATCCTTGTCTGCAGAACAAGTTCCAGGATGGCCAGGGCTTCATAGTGGAGCCCTGTTTCACAAAACCAAAATAAAAGAATTCAGTAATGATAATATGTTTATATAAAAAGATCTGTAGATCTTTATATCAAGCGAAGTAACTCAGAAACACAAATAGTGGATGCATGCTATCATGCAGGTCTTAGCTTTTATTTTGTGTATATGTGAGTTTATGTACATATGTGGAAATGAGCATCAGAGCATCAGTATGGTCACGAAACTATAAAGAGGTCCACGAGAGAAGAGAGATTTTGAGGATGGCTGGGAGGATAGTAGAACAGCACATGGGAGCAGAAAACTACTAGAGCTGGAAGAGAAAAGGGAGATGGCAAGAGACTCAGAAAAAACAAATTACATACAGAAATTGAACTTTTACATTGTACATTGTTTTTTTAAATTAACAAAATCATAATAATGATCATTTAAAATGTTTACCTATGAACTAAGTTCTCTATAAGACAGTTTTTCTCATTTATTGGTGGCGTTAGATTTCTATTTCTGAATTCTAGAATTTTGGTATATTATTTCAATAGGCAGTAGAGGCATATAGTAACATTTAAAAGCTTCAAAGAGGGCAATGAAGTGTTTCACTGCTGGTACAAGCCACACTACTTGTCTTCAAGAGGTACTGTGTTTTTGTTTCTTACGAATCCTCCTAGAGTTGATTTTGGATTTTTAGGGACAGGGGATGTAGCTCAGTGGTGTAGATCTTCCTAGAATATACAGGCTCTGGGTTTCATTCCATTATCACAGAAGTAAAACAAATAAAAATCTGATAGAGGAGCTGGGTGTGGTAGCACACAACTCTAAGCCCAGCACGTGGAAAGCACAGGCAGGCTAGCCTGGTCTATGTAAAAACTTCCAGGCTAGGAGTACATAGTGAGACCCTGGCTCAAAAAATAGCAACATCAAAAAGCTATAATAGACTTGGTTCTGCATTTAGAAATAGATTTAAGAAATGAATCTTAAAGGCATTTCAGTAGCTTGGTTTTATCTCATAACTTTGGAATGTATCTTGCAGAACTTTCCACGTAAGTTCGCGCAGAACTGACTCATTCTTTTTAGCCATGCCCTAGTATATTACTGGACAAGCTATCACAGTTTCACGCACTAGTTGGATGTCAGTGGATCTCAACATGGGCTTTGTTTGCTCTGATGCTAGGAATGGAGCCCAGAGCCTCCCACCATGCCACCACATGCTTTCTGTTGCTAAGCTCCATTCCCAGCCCCCAATGATGTGATGTTTAATATCGCTTGTTGGCAAATGTTTATGAGACTTTATTTCTTCTGGGGCTGTTTTAGGGCAGCAGTTGCCTATTAAATAAAAATGTTTGATCTAAGCTGTACTGTCAGTACTATGGAGTACTGCAAAGCAGTATTGATGGAATTACAATGTACTTTGTTCCTGTCGTATGTGTTTCAGTACTGATTTTGAGCGAGTGAGTAAGCACTTGATTTCACTCATTTAGAGAGGGCTCAGGATCTTCCTCCTAGCCAGTCTAAGTCCATCTGTAAAATAAATTTTAATATTTCTAAAACAAGAATGGTTACTTGTGTTTGAAAGAGTAAAATCTGTGAATTTTATGTGAAAAAACGAGTACCCTAGACCTTTGGTGTATATCCTTTTTCTAATAGGCCCTTTCAAGTGAATCCTTTGAGAGACTACCAGTTTTCAACAAGTCTGCGTGGCGCCATTACAAGACTACTCCTGAAGCTGATGACTGGAGCAATCCCAGCAGTGAACCGAGGGACGCATCAAAATACAAGGCTAAACAGTAAGAAACCACTTTGGTTACCATTAGAAAGTATCTGATTTGTCTCCAGAAAGTACCAAGCAGACAATTGAACAATATTTTATGCCGTACATTCTGTGTGGTTTTATCACTGGAAAAGCAAAGCGATCCTTAGAGAAAAAAGATTGGAGAAAAACTTTTATGCTGAGGAGAACAAACAAGAATTGGGTAGCTAGAGTCATCATTTAAATGGAAATTCCCACCAGCCTGGGAATTCTTGCACTTTGGAGGTATTGATAGTGAGCAGGGGCTTATTCTACTGCGGATGTTGTTTTCAAACAATTAACTTTTCAGTTTGTTGTGAGTCTTATAAATTGACAGAAAGATGTTTACAGAATTTTTGTGGGTTAAACTGAAAAAAAAATGAAGCTGAAATGAATCAAAATGGACTCTATCCACACACTGAAGCATTATTTAGTCCTTGAAAAGAAGGGAATTCTGATACATGCTTCAACATAGATGAATTTTAAAGTCATTACTTGCTGTACAACAGGCCATACTCAAAAGCATAAATAGTACTATTCCACTTTTATGAGATGCCTAGAGTAGTCATTTCAGAGAGTCAGAAGGTAGAAGAGTGGACTCCAGGACTTCGGGGAAGTGGAATGAGGAATTGTTACTGAGTACAGATTTTCTGTGTGTGATGGTGAACAGTACTCGGCATAGGGAGTGGTGATGGTTGTGTAATAGTGTGAATATGCCCAAGCAACTAGCTGTTCACTCAAAAGTAGCAGGCAGCTCGTTCTATATTATGTGTAGTTTAACACTGTAAATGATCAAAACTGAAAAGTTGTTGCTCATACAACAGCTGTCATTGCTTTATGTTAATAAACTGTTGCTAGTTTATGTTTATAAAACAATCTAGTCTTTGGTTTCTAATTTTTCAATTTAAAATATTCTTTTATTAAATTATGTGTTATTAAAAACAAAACAACAAAAAATCTAGGAAATATTAAATGAAAAAAGAAAAGAAAATCATTGTATTTCCACAACTCAGACATTGCTATGGGTACAATTTTGTTTATATTATTTTAGATAATCTTCTATTTGTATATGTATGTATTTTCTCCAAGTGAGATCATTTTTCATACTGTTGGGCAATATGCATTTGTTTCATTTAACTATGTCTACTTTTTCATGTCAGTAGCTTTCATCTCATTAGAAATTTCCTGAATTTTCCAAACTGGGATCCGTTCCAGAACTACATGACATATCTGGATATTCTCTAGTTGTTTTTAATCTAGAAAGTACTGTTGATGAAAGACCAGGTTAGCAAAACATCCCTACCTTGATGTGTTTAGTTCTTCTCTGAAGTATCATTTAATTTGTTCCTTAGTCCCATATTTGATGGAAATCAAAGTTGTTGTAAAGGTTCTTTTTTGTTTTTTTCCTGCTGGAATACTCCATCAGTACTGTTACAGAATTATATGTTTACACGCATGATTTCCAGTTGATCCATTATCGGTGATGCTAAGGGTACACCATAATTTAGGTGATGGCTATCGGATCTATCTATGGCAGTGGTTGGTGCTCAACCTTCCTAATGCTGTGACCCTTTAATATGGCTCTTCACATTGTGGTGACCCCCAAACATAAAATTATTTTTGTTGCTCTTCTATAGCAGTAATTTTGCTACTGTTATGAGTCGTAATGTTAATATTTTTTGAAGGTAGAAATTTTTCAAAGGGATCGCAATCCATAGGTTGAGAACCACTGCCCTGTAATATAATTCAGCTTTTTTTCCCACTAGAACGTAATCCATATGGGGTCTTTTTGTTGTGGTGCTGTTTGTTTTTGGAAGGAGGTACATTGCAAAAGTATACTTACCCATCAGCCATTTAGCTAATGGTTTTTATCCTAGTTAACCATCTGGGCCTGATAAGAACACCCACGCTTACAGTAAAGCAAGTCCTACCCAGAGGATTTAGGCAAGGAAATGAATAAAAGATCCCCAAATTGGAAAGGAAGGAAAGAAGTCGAATTTTCCTAACTCAATATTTTATTGGTCTTTATAAAATGATATAGTCTTAAAAAATCATTCTTTGGTAACTATTGACTAATGTTCCTCTGTAAAGTACAGCTCATTCTCAATAACAAAGGCCATACCATGAAATACAGTTCTTCTAGTATGTGTTGAACTTTTTCCTTTAAACTTAAAGGGAAAATTCAGTTCTCTTTTACCTCTTTTTAAGGTAAGCAGTTGAATTAAGTCATCCTAAAGCAGTGCTTCTCAGCCTTCCTAATGCTGGGACCCTTTAATACAGTTCCTCATGGTGTATGACCCCAACCATACAATTGTTTTCATTGCTACTTCGTAACTAATTTTGCTAATGTTGTGAATTGTGATGCAGATATCTAATATGCAGAATATCTGCTATGTGAGTCCTATGAAAGGCTGCTTTGCCACCCATGAATTGCAACCCACAGCTTGAGAACCACTGCCTTGAAGGTTGAGACACGATGAGTTTTTTGGCCTGTCTTTTTGTTTTGTTTTTTTTTGGGGGGGGGGTTGTCTTTTTTTTTTAAAGACAGTATTTCTCTATTCAGCCCTGGCTGTCCTGGCTGTCCTGGAACTTACTTTGTAGACCAGGTTGGCCTTGAACTCTAAGATCCTCCTGCCTCTGCCTTGTGAATACTGGTATTAAAGGTGTGTGCACTACTGCCCAGCTTTTGCCTTGTCTTTTTTAGCATTGTAGATTAATAGTGTTTTATTGTTTTATACATTATACCCAGCACTTATTTTTATTGACATATGACATATAGTAGGAAAGTCTACAAATCTGAAATCTATGTCTTGACACAGATTTACATCTCCCTTTCCAACACCCTGGAAGACTCCTTTCTAGCCAGACTATTCTCTCTTTACCATAGAAGATGCTTTCTGACCATCACTGAGGGTGCATTTTTTAAACATAAAACAAAAGAAACATGTAAGCATACACCCTTGTCATCTTTGCTCCTGTGAAATCTGTCCATGATATTACATGTCACAGTCATTGTCATTTCTGCTGCTTAAGTTGGCACACTTTTGAATAATGGCAGTTATTCTGAGCTTGATTTTTTGTCTTCTGTTGACTAAAGTGCATTAATTTTTCAACATTGTCCTACTTTCTTGTCTAACGCGATATCCTAAAATCTCAACTTCCACCCTCTATGCCCCTGTCCTGGAATCAACCATTTTATAGTTCTTTTGAACAGATATTGAAGCCTAATCTTGAAGGATAGGGTGCTCATTACACCTCTTCTAAGCCCTTTTTCTGGACGGAGGTTCTCAACACACACACACATATGTAAGTTCTTATTGATAGTTTCATTCTCTTTTAACATTGATTATTTCTCCCTAATGTGTTTTTTATATATACTTCTTACCATACAAACCTTGATTCTTAACATCTTTAACATAACAGAACAGAAACATTTGTGGGCAAATATAATTTATATAGCTTTGCAATATTTTACCGTATAGTAAACGCTGGTATTTTTTTCTTTACTTTTCCGCAACATACTAAATACCCTATTGATTATTTGTGCATTTCACACTGTGTGCCTTGATCACATTGACATCCCATTCTTCCCAGGTTCACCCTCCACCTTTGAGGCCTCCCCCCTAAAAGAAAAAAAATACACCAAGTCCAGTTTGTGTTGCCCCTATAGCCATTGGAGCATGGCCAAACTCCAGTGGCCAGCCCATTAAAGATGAGTTCTTTTAGCCCCCAGCCCCACCAGAAGCCGTCAACTGTGAAGAGCTATGCTGGTGTTTTCTAATGAGTAGTGTAAAGGCTGAAACACATCTGTGCTGCTCTTTAATCTTTCCTGCAGCTCATCTCAAAACAGGAAATTTAAAAAGGATTAAGTCTTTCATCATCCATCATATGATAGTAGCAGAAAGTTAGTCCTGCTGCCCCCACAGTGGATGGTTTTTCCCAGGGAAGAGTTGTGCTCTGAGCAGCTACATTGTGATTGTGTCTCTTGGTCTATCAGATCAGTTTAGTGTCATCCATCCCATTTTCAGTCTATGTAAGCCAAATACCTTGTTGGGCATCAGTGTGGCCAGGTAATTCACACGTGGAGTAATTTGGGTAGTACCAGAGCCATCTTTCATAAGAGTCATTTGCAGTGAGGAATGGTGGTTCTGACTGAAAGCTCTTTTCAAGGCCATACTTTAGCTGGGCCCAGTGGCGCAGGCCTTTAATCCCAGCACGTGAGAGGCAGAGGCAGGCGGATCTCTGTTAGTTCAAGGCCAGCCTGATCTAAAAGAGCTAGTTCCTGGACAGGCTCCAAAACTTCAGAGAAACTCTGTCTCAGAAACAAAAAACAAAACAAACATCGTTAAGTTCTACAAATAGAATAATGGTTAAACGTGGAGAAGGATCTCAGGAGAGGAGTGGGAATGGGAAAGTCAGTTCTTACACAGAAAGAGGTCTAAAACTGTATTCTAACCTTGAGTAACCCTAACTCTAACCCCTAACCCTAACCCTAGCAGTTTTATTGAGATACAATTCCCATACGGTACAGTTTGCTCTTTTGACGTACGGTTCAGTTGTTTGGGGTAGATTCAAAATTGACAGCCTTCACCACTGTTCTAAATTCAGGCTCCCTCAGGCCAAGAGAAACCTCGCATGCATTAGCAGCAGTCATTTTATAGTTCCAATCAAATTGTTTGTTGTTTTATTTTGGTTTTGTTTGTTTTGTTTTCTGGGACAGGGTCTCTCTATAGTGAGCTCCCTGACTGTTCTGGAGCTCACTATTTGGACCAGGCTGCAGGCTGCCCTCCTACTCACAGAGATCTACCTGCCTCTGCCTTCTGATTGCTGGGATTAAAGGCAGTGCCTCTGTGCCCAGCTTCTGATCAGACTTTCAGTCGTGAGTAAAGAACTGTTGCAAAGTTTATGTAAGTAATGAAATGCCACTTTTTCTATAGTAACTATAGAAAATAATTCTGAGTTAGGGCAAAGGTTTTGGAATTATCACTATAAATGTTCTGAGTAAGTTTTTGTTAAAATAGAGGAGATTGTATACTCACGAGCTCTCTATGGATTCTTTTCTTCATAGGGACAAGATCAAGACTAATAGAACTTTGTAGAAAACCGAGTGCTGTGGTCATCTCTGAAGATTATCTTCTGCAAGTGAACCAGACACCCTTACTCTACCAACTCTTAATCACGGCACTATTGTTATTCCCAATGCTTTGTTATGTTGCTTCCTTTATATTGACTCAGTGTTTCCACGGAGCACTTCCTCTAGTTAACCCACTGGCATCTTCCACTAAAGTTGTAACCTGAGCAGTTTGTCATGGTGTCTTTCTATGGCATCACTTGCCTCCGTCACAGTAGAGCACGGAGCCTCCTTAGCACTCTCGTGCCCTATACTCTGTATCTTATCCATGGGTTTAGCGTCTAAGTCTTCCCAAGATTCTGAGCACCTTCCTCTTTCCAGGTACAGCAGATCCTTCTGTTGACTTGGTGATCTCCAGCTAGGGCTTGGGGAGTCTGGAAGGGGAAGGTGTCACTAGAGTACATCTTGCAAATTCAACCCCAGGGTTCTTCCTGTCCCATATACGCACCCCCTTCACTCTCTGAATCAGTGTTCTGCCGACTTCCATCTGACTGTATTGTCATCGTGAGGTGTGGTACTTTCCGATTAAAACCAATTCATCTGTATTATTTTTACTTTAAAGTTCGTTTGCATACTTCTCTTCCATTGATTAAAGTACTCTAAAAGTTGTTTTGGAATTTCTCACTTAACACCTTGGTTTGAAAGATTTTAAATGAAAACCTACCATCTAGTCAACATCAGACTGTAAAGAGTGGGAAGTGTAGTTGTGTGTTTCTCTGAAAGCTCCCCTGCCCTATTCCTGTTTCTTTGCCATATGAAATTCCTCTCGTAGTCCTCTTAGGGACTAGAAGCGCCTTCGGGATGCACTCGCCTCTCCATAACACAGATTGTCAGCTTATTCTAGCTTATTTTGAAAAATGTTATAGAGTGGATCATTTTCATTGTCATTACTTTTCGCCAATTTTAGAACTGTCCATTCAATCTGATTTTTGTTTCTCTGTGTAACAGCTCTGACTGTCCTGGAACTCACTATGTAGACCAGACTGGCCTCAAACTCACAAAGGTCTGCCTGTCTCTGCCTCCCGAGTGCTGGGACTAAAAGGCTTGTGCCACTACCGCCTGGTCTTCAATCTGATTTTGTAATCATTCCTTTTGCTAAAAGTTAGAAGTAGGAATTAGCAGAGGACCTGTGGTAAGGAGAGACAAATGATATGATATTTGTTCTTAGTAATAAGGCTATCTCAGAGTCTGGATTCAAACTGGTACCTAGCTTATGCAGGTCCCTGTTAAGTGTTTCTCTGTCGATTATATTTTTTCTTGTGTATGACATTCACTGTGACTGCTGCTTTCATTTACTGTATATATAAATGTTTCTATCCAGTTTTTCCATACTGAATCCAGATTTAGAAGTTTTAGTTTGTAGCCAGGCATGGTGGTCCATACCTGAAACCTCAGTAATCCAGATGTTGAGGCAGGAGGATCATGATCATAGCCTGAGCTGTGTGCCAAGAGTCCCTCTCAAAGTTTTGACTTGTGTTACTCCTATATCATTACTGATGTAGCAGTGTAGTTGTCCCCACTGCCACCACACTGAAGGCTTTTGCCTCAGAGATTTGCTCTGACTTAGATGAAGTTGGCTCAGTTGTAACTTTGAGGCACACAGCATCTGATTTTCTTTCGATTCCTTGTATTATCTGAATTTCTGGTGAGTTCCTTTTTGTCTTTATAAAGACCTCATTACAGAGCAAAAAGCATGTTGGTAAATACCAAAGAGACAGGTAAGAGAGACTTATTGCACACAGCTAAGTCAGTGTCTTGGGGGGTTGAGCAGTATGACTATTTTCTTGTGAGGAAAGACTGAAAAGAATGGTCTTTTATATTTCAAGATTCTGGCTGCCTTAGAAACACCAGCTCTATGTCTCTATCTTACTGATTCTCAGTTTCCAGCCATCTTCCTTTACACTTGCGAGTTCGACTGTCGGCGAATGAAGGTGACAGTGTCACTGTGACCTCGATTGCCTTGCTTCAGCACTGTTTTTACTGTTCCAGGCTGCCTATTGCTTGCCATACTCCCACACCAAATATCACATCAGGCTTGGTTATGGCATAAAAGAACCGTGGCATTTTCTCTTAAACTCTTTTCTGCAATGCCAGTTTTGTTGAAATGTCTTGAGGATTTAATGCACAGCCCTCCCCTAACACTCTTAGACTCCCCTCGTGTCCATCTAAGCCTAGTGCACTCCAGCTGCTCCTGTCCCCGTGTCATCAGTGAGTTCACCTCAGCTCTAAGCCAGCCAGAAGAAGAGTTTCAGGAGCATCCTGTATCCTCACAGTTTGGTCTTCCCTCGACTGGAGTATTGATGTATCCTTTCTGCTGCTAGTGCTTGACCCTCTGAGCTTAAGCATGCCTCTCTGGCTCTGTGAATTTATATATTACAGATTGATATTGACCCATTTGCAGCTGAATTCTTCCCCATTTCTCTGGAATGCCCTCCAATTTACACTCTTATTTTAAGTATTTGGGAGCCATGTATCCTGTTTCAAACTCTACCTGGCACACAGTAGGTACTCAATGTCTTTGTTGAGCAGAAGAGGAAAACTGATAGACATTTGCAGTGGTGGCTGTGGAAACATCTTCCTAAGTTCTTAGATCCCCTAACTTCAAATTGGTAATGATTTCAGGTCAAGAACTGTGACAGTGTGCTGGATGTCTTTTTATAGTGCTAAGAGATGGCTTTCAAATGCGGAGAAGTGACAGAGATTAAACACGGATCCACATGAGCCATCTGATTCTTTGTCTCTGAATATTTGGTTTTGGATTCATAGCACAAGGGCTTCTTTCTGTCTAGCAACGTGGTTTTATAGTCTTTCTTAGAGATTCCAAAGAACTTAACATTCAGCACCCCAAGTGATCCTTAGAATGCCAGGAGGTGGAGTAAGAAGCTTTTAGTTTTCATGTGAATTCCAAAGCAGTGAAGTGGCTTGCCAAGGAGACATGGAGAGTGAGAAGCAGAACCAAAGCCAGTGCTTGGAGCTTCCTGTTCTTAGGCCAGTACTCTGAACAGTATGTCAAGTGGTTAGAATGATCTCCTCAGAGGAATCTCTTGGGCATATTAGTCCTCGAGGGTGATCTGTAAGTCAACAGTTTTCTGTAATACAAGGCAGCTCAGGAAAGGGTTTCTTTGGTGTGTTTCCATTCTGGCACAGTTAGAGGAGACAAGTGGATTAGGCAGCTTTTGCCTTGTAAAACAGACAACTTTAGACTAATATAGGTCATGATTAGAGTTTCTATTTGAATGAGAGCAGCGCTTGCTGCCAGCCTTTTTGTACAAAGATTCTACATTTGGAAGTTGATGGTTTTGTGTTTTGATAGACTCAATTACAGCTTCAATTAGATGCTCTTGCCCAGTCTTTCTATTACCAGTACTTAGAGTAATAGCTCAATGGGCTATCAGAACCTTGGAGCACATTCTTTAGAGACTTACTTCATTGTCTCTGCTGGCGCACTGATTCATGAGTACAGATAGATTTTTCTCTCAGGTTTGTAGGCAGCCTGCTTGTTTGGCACGGTTGCATGTTTGCCCTTGATATTTTGTTCTTTAATTTAAATATAGCTCAGGGTTGGTAGTTGTCTGTTGCCTTTTTTCCTGGTACACAGTGGCCTAGGTCGCATATTGGGCCTTATTATATTTTGTATCATTTTGTACTGTTCTGTTCTTCAGTTTTAATGTATATGCTGCCGAAGCGAGCACTGTTCTGTTCTTCAGAAATTTGTTTCTCTATCAGCTTTGTGTTACCCATCTTTCACATTTATCTTTTTTATGGCTTTTATCTCTTGTTTTTCTTCATGTGTGATTTTCCACCCTTGAATCCTCTCCCATTTCACTGTATTCTCTACTGTTTTTTGTAAGCCTCGTGGCTTGCTTTCACGTATATCATTTTCATATTTTTTTTTAATTTGCTTCTCTTAACTCATTATTTTATTCTTCTTTGATGCCTTATTTCTTTGAGCACGAAACCTTTTGGTCTAAATTTTTCAGGGTTTCTGAAATCATTCTTTTTCCAGAATGTATTTGTGTATCTTTTGCTTACTCTCTCAGGCACTGTCCTGGAGACCATGCTGTGGGATTGTGGCTTTATTAATTTCACCATAGATCATTTTTTGCTCAGTTTTTGGAGGTGTGCGCTGGCCAGGGGTGATAGGACACTTACACAAACATGTATTGATTCTGCCGTCTTTGTCAGTGGTCCAGATGCTTAAACATTGACTTTACAGATAATGTCCTTCATAATCTATATGTTAGGAAACAGAAGGAACCAATATGGCCAGCAGGAGAGCACCATTAATGATTTAATCAATAAAGGATTTTTGTTTGCTGTTCTGGGTGAAAAGCTAACTTTTAACTCCAGTTCCTGTCATACTGGTTAGAGATAGTAGTGCCTTCTGGTTGGAAAATAGAGGGGACATATGAAATTTTAATGAACTTGAGACGTTATCAGCCATCAACAGTGATTAATTTGTTAATTAAATATGGTAGAATACTTCAAACTAGGGCATAATCAGAGCTATCAAGAGAAGTATAAGCTTGTTCTATTGGCCTCACCGAGTGTGTTGGCCATTCTGAAAGCTTCACTGTGACAGTTTTCTGTCTTTCCAGTCAGCCATTTTAAAAAGTAGATCATTTAGAAATAGGAAACTCTGTTGGTCCTGCGGATGTACCCCTGGAATCCCAGCATGCAGGAGATGAAGGCAGGAACAAGTATAAGACCAGCCTGGCTGCATCGTGAGAACCTGTGTGAGAGGAGAGGCGAGGAAGGAAAAGGGAGGGGGGAAGGATGTAAGGAAAGGCATGAAGGCTTTGTTATGGCTTCTTCTTGTTCTTTGTGAGTACACACAAATGGTTTGTAGGTTTAGGGCTTACTGTTGAACACGGGATAATGTTTTGAAAGTGTATTTGCAGGTAGATCATGGTGCTTGTTTGGAATGCTTGTAAGACTGAAACTTCCTTGCCTCAGTAGCCAGACATTGTAGTAGACAGCGAGCAGCAAACTGTATCACCTTCAGAACTCCCGTACCACAATGAAGGACCAAAAATGATAGCCTCGCAGCATCCACCGAGCTGTGCAGGAGGCAAGACATTTCCCCTGAGGTCAGTCGGCCTCAGGCCATGCTGCTGGGAAATAGATGATTGAACACAGGTGTCCTCAGCTAAGGGAGACTGAAGTGAAGGTAGCAGACAGGAGTCATGGGGAGGGAGAGAAGGTTTAGTCGTCAGTTTCAGTGATATATTGTGTCTATCACATGCTAGAAACATCAGTGCTGGGCCTGTGCCAGTGATCAAAGCAGAGTGAACTCCCATTCCAGTAAGGACAAGATAGAGTAATTTCCTGGTTCACTGGGATACAAGTACCGTGGGGAAGATGAAAGACTTCTATTTCATAAAGGACAGGTGTATTCTTCAGAGAAAGAAGTATTCCTGATTTCCCAAGTGAGTTTCTCCTTTTTATCTATCAGTCTGAAGTGTGAGTCTGTCTCCCATGCTTGGCTCTTCTTCACTCTCCCCTGCGGGGTCCCTGCTGAGGTCCTTGTAGTACAGCTTCGGTAGATAGCAGGGGACAGCGCCCATTCCAGCCATTGTCGCTCTGGTCAGCTCTCAAAATCAGTTCTCATGGAGTAAGAAGGGCTGCCGTTTGAGTCTCTGTAGCAACAACTCGCCACGGGTTTGGATGGATAGCTCTTTAGGATTTCACAAATGATCACTTAAGGACCAGTGAGATGGCTGAGCTAGTAAAGGACGACCTGAGTTCAAGCTCCAGGTCCCACGTGGTAGAAGGAAAGAACCAGCTGCTGCGAGTTGTCCCCTAACCTCCGCACATATGCTGGGTGGCACATGCACCCACTAAATCAATGTAGTAATGTTTTAGTCAAAAAGTGAGAAGTATTTGGATAATGAGGCTAGAGGTAAAATTGCTGCTGGTCAGGAGGGGACTCTTTTTAGCACTTCACTTCATCTCAGAGGGGGAGAAAGGGTGGCTAAGAAGACTTCCCTCTGAAGGCTACTGGCTGATATCAGGTGTGTCCACTTGCCAAAATCAAAGCAGTATTCCGGGCACAGAAATCTGGAGAAGCCTCTGCTTGCTTATTTCTGTCTCTGAAGTAGGGACACATGTCTACTCTTCTCTGTGGTAGAGTTTAAAGTGGCCGGCACATGGGCTGTCAGTTGGTGTGTGCCACAGCCTCCTGGCAGAAAATTCCCTTTCCCTCAGAGGGACTGCTAGAGCCACCGTGGGGACTTGTTCTCCATGCCCACCCCTCTGACTCCTTGGGACAGATCTGAGTGACCCAGCAGTGAGAGCTTTAACTATTGGAGAAGCGATGGAGTTGTGTTTAATTGTGTCCATTGGTAGATCCTTTAAACTGCCTGATTTTCCATCGACAGAATCACCTTGGAGCGTCAGGACCAAAAGTCTCTGAACATCTGGTAGTTCTGGAGCTGTCGGAAGGAAAGCACACCTCACCTCACAGTAGCCTTTGAGCGTTTAAGTCCAGGTATCCCGTATGTGCGCTCTGCTGTGCAGAGCTTTAGCCAGACTGCAGAGCTGACCTTAGTTCTTGGCATACTTGTTCCTTAAGTGTAGGTGACTACAGGCTCAGTACCCACCAGTTCAAAGTGATGACATCAGCCTTTGATGTTCAAGTCCCTTGAAAATGAAAAAAAAATAAAGCTTGATGTGTGGGGTCTCATGGCCAAGTGAGGACTATGGAGTTTTTCCTGAGACATTAAAAACAGTTGAGATGGAAAGAGCGCCCGGGACGTGTGCCCTGGAAAAGAGTATGAACTCAACCTGAAAAATGTCTCTCTTCTATAAATCTCTCAGTGACATTTGGATTAATCAAGCATAATTAAATGTAGTTAGGTTTTTGTCAGATTGTAGTTCAAAATAATATTCATCTCTGGAGAGGGTAATATATTCTGTAGAAATTTTATTAAGCATTTCAGTTAAGCAAACAGTAAGGAGAACAAAATCAGCCCCGGGAAGGTTAATTACTAAAAACACAGAGGATAGTAGATTATGTAAATGATTTTAATTTTGAATACCATGGCTTGAGCTTTAATTTACATAGAGAGGTATTTGGGATTTGTTTTTCACAGTCTATTTTTCAAAAGTACCAAATTAGGCTTGACATTCTTTAAAAGTTCTAATCACTCCAGGCTTCCATTAGTCTTGCTCTAACTTTTTCCTATTAAAGTTTGCAAAAATGAAGAATTACAGTTTCCTTCCAGCGAATTCTCTTAGGATTCCATCTCGTTTGTGCAAATGATGAGAACTATGTTTTTATTTCTTTACCAAATGGTGGCTTTAACTGAAGTATCAGGGGAGAGTGTATGAAAGCGTTCAACCCAGGCATGCCTTTAAGGCAAGTGCTCACTTAAACGATAAAACTAGCTCAGATTGGTTTTAGATGCTTTCTTTCTTAGTAAAAGCTTTTCTCTCACCTTGCCTGGGTCAGGGAACAGGCTCTGATAAGATCTGTTCACATTTGATTCTTGTCTAAATTTCACAGTGAGAGTTTCAGAAGTATTGTCATCTCAGCAATATAAGCTTACCCAGGAAACCTGAAGTTGTCCTTTTCACAAGAAGTGACACCCAGATTTCATTTGTGTAGGACGGAGCTGGGTCTAACCCCCTTTGAGGTTGTCATAGAAGCCCCTGCTGTTGGTTCTGTCTGGCCATTTGTTCAGCGGCTTTCGGTGAAGGTGCTACTTCCTTTGGAACTGGCTCCTTTGCAGATAATAAGCTTTCACTTGAAGGAGCATCCCATTAAGTAATTCTGACTTCCTTTAAAAGTGGCATTAATTCGAATGCTCTGGATAACTTTTGCAAACATCAGAGATCTCATATGTGTGGTAACTATGCAATGCTGGCCCTGTAGTTTGCTCAGTAAAAAGATACCCAAGTCTGGCAGGTGGGACTGGTCTAACTGCTCCGCAGTTCAACTTGACATCACGGATTGATGGAAAATAGCACAGTTCCAACAGAATGCATACTCATAACAGATGTGCTCCATGTCTAAAATGATCTTCCCTTCCGATTCTTGGAAGAGAAAAAATACAGCATTAATGTTCAGTTAGAACTCTGTTTGGATATTGATACGGGCTAGTCTCAAAAGAAACTGAAAGGTCACTGTGGTAAGTCAGTGACAGTCATTCAACCATGCCAAATATCATGTCCAGAAGAGCTTGTGAACTCAGGGCGAGCATCAAATGTGATACATCCCTTTCACGTCCATTCCCATTTCCTTCTTGTCATTGAAGCTATTTTAAGAAACCTCAATCTTTATTTTTTAATTAAAAATCATTGAATATTTTTAGGAAGAACTGGCTTGTGCCTTTAACTTGAATTCTGAACTTACAGTCCCACATGTCTGTTTAGGATGTCTGAGTTTATTGACAACTGAGGCCTGTAGCTGTAGGGGTCTGAGAAGACGTGAGACTGCCTGCCGCTAAAGAGGGACCGTGCCAAAGAGGGACCGTGCCGGATCTTGTGGCCTCACTTGGCAAGTCCTTTCAGGAGGGAGAATTTTCCCAGCTGTTTAGCCAGCACGGAAAGGAAAATGGCAGGTACAGCGTAGAAGGCCCTGTATCTGCTCCCTTTCTTGTTGAGTGTTTATGTAACTTCCTGGGGGAACCTCACAGCGTCGTTTGGTTGCTTTCCACATTGAAAAGGTCCTCTAACAGCTGACACATGATGTAGACCAATAAATGTTTTTGAGACTATTAAATATATTGACTCAGGTGGAAGCAAAAGCAAAGTTTACCTACAGTGTATGAAGCTTTAAGTGATTTCAAATTTGCAAGGAGCTGGGCTGGGGATGTAGTGCAGCGACTGCACATTGCCGTGATACGTGTGCAGGCCTGGCTTCCACCGTAGCATTGAAAACAGGAAACAAATTACTAGGAATCATGCTACATCTTGCAGAAATTGTGTCCTGTTGTCCCCACAGTGTCCCTTTTGTTGGTCGCTCCAGATGCTGCTGTCTAAGCACTGTGCTCAGGACTGGAGCGTACGTTGTACTTGAGCAGTCGTGGACAGTGACACTTTGGAAGAAAGGGAGAGCTAGCCCCACTCTCTGCTGAGTTCGTGCTTTGATGTTATTTGAAATCATGATTGCTGCTTAAGGTTTAGAAACAGAGCATTTGCTGTTCCAAGTCCCCACCCAAGTGCTTGAAATGGATCTGTTTCCTTAGAACACAACTTTGGAATGCCTAGGAGATGCTGGAACTAGACAGCAGAGGTGTGAGGGAAAAGTTCAACGCTTTGCCAGGTTCTCTTCGTAACTCCTTGACTTATTAGTGTTGTCTAAATGGAATAATTGCGGGTTTGATAAGAGACAAATATTAACTTACATGTGTAATAAATGGCCATTGCAGTCTATACCCATAAGTTCAAGTCTGCCCTGCTCACTCCGTGCCTCTGTTGACATTAGTGGTGAATGTACACACATGTCCACAGTTCCCGAGCAACCTTGTGCTTTGTAGAATGAAGCTCAGCCCCATAAGTTATGCTGTCATGAATGAGGGATGACTAGATGGGGTCATTTGTCACTCTGTGGTCCACAGAGAAAAGTGTGTTGTGACTGCTGGAAAAACACAACCGGAGACCCATGTGGCTTGGGCCGTGCTCCTCGTGAGTTGCTGAGCAATCTGTTGTTTGTCATAACCAGACCTGTCCAGCCTCATGCAGGCAATTCTGTACCCTGGTAACCAGAACAATAAATGGCAGTTGTTTTCCACAGCTCATTAGCGTGCTGTTTTCTGAGCTCTCTGCTCTGTGTTCCCATCACTCTCGCCGAGATAAACTTCACCTTCTGTTTCTGAAATGTAACACCTAGGCAGCAGCAGGCTCCTTTGCAAGTTGCCTGGGAGGCACAAGGACACTGACAAGTTCTTTTGATTGATCAGAGTGAAAAATCAATTATTTGTGTTCTCTGCAGCAAAGGACACTGAAATCACATTTTTACGGGATACCCACCCTATGCATAAAACACAGGAAATGTGTGGCGGTGAATGTCCCTGTGACATCTTCTAACTATGGTTCCCATGTGGGGGGGAGGGGACCATGTGATGTCCAGTCAGGACGCTTACATGAGAGGACACTATTATGCTGTAGACTGTAAACGGGTATAAACTGGCTTGCTCTGGGCAGACCACCCACACCAGAATTATCTGAAATGACTAAATGTGAAGGCCTAGATTTTCTCTTCACTCTTGCAACTCAGATTCTCTGGGGTTGTGACTCAGAAATATTAATAAATGCTTCAAGAGAATGACTTTAGAAGTGCAAATCTGGAAGTTTCTGCAACAGCGTTCTGAAGATATCTTGAAGATTTCAATTAAAGGGCCATTTCTTTCATGCTGTCTTTCGGGAAAGGGGCAGCAGCAATACCACTGCCCCCAAATATATTTAGGTGCAATTACGTGCTTCCTAGATAAAAAGATGGATTCTTCATATACTTAGCAGTGTGTCATTCATGCTAAGGACTCAGTAGTGGAGAGGTGTTGTTTCAAATTTAATATGGAAGCCACAGCCGCTCTATTATGTACTAATCAGTAGAAATCAATTACAATTGATTATTAAGGGGGTTAATGTCAGGAAGTCATGATCTGTTACTAGTTAGTAGTAGTATGTGAGATTTTGTTTCCTCTATAAAATTACCAAGTTGGACTACATGGTTTCTTAGACCCTTATCCAAGGTTGATGTTTTATGGTACTTTAAAGAAAAACCCAAGTGATTAGCAATCAGCTTAGGCCAGACGTAGCAGCACACATCTGTAATCCCAACACTTGGTGGGTAAAGGTAAAAGGATCAAAGTTCAAGGTCATCCTCAGCTACGTAGTGAATTCAAGGGCAGCCTGAGCTACGTCGGATCCTATCTCAAAACACCAAATAAAAACCAGCTACTTTGATGTTACCCATTTTGCCTTAAGAATGCAGAAGTGAGTTTTGGTTTGAGAAGTTTTACATCTGTGTTTTACCAATAGCCAGCCATTGTACTAGGAGTCGTTCTTGACTTGGAAACCGCATTCTTGTGGCAACTGCTCCTGTCTTGGTTTTGAATTCACATAGTTCAGACTGACCGAGAGAGTCTTCTGCTCGAGACCGTGTCCTTCCGTGAAGTTGCTGCAGAGATTTATGCCGCAGTGTGTTGTGTTTTTATTTCCTTGTCCTTCGCTTCCAAACCCTTCCCAAATGACTTCATAATGCATGCTCGCAAGTGATTATCTGCTGATGTTTTCCAATGCTCACTTCACAACAACACGGAGATTAACACTTTGATCACATGAATAAATCATCAGGCTTTGTGTAGAAGAGATTGCCCTCCGGGAGCCGTTCCTGGAGACTACTCTCTACCACTCAAATTCTGCCTTGATGTTCTCGTTCTGTGGCTGCTGTCGGCGACGGCTGGCACTGGCCACCTCAACAGTTACAATGTGGCAAGCATTTTTGACTTTGAATTATTTTGGAAATGTAGCCACCTGTGGCTGGTGGTAACGAATATCCATCTCCTGCCATTTCCCCAGTTGGGTTTTTCAGAAGCAACATTAAGCACCCAATTTTAGCCACTCACTGGCCTAGGCGCTTGATGGCGGCTGTCATTTCCAAGTGTTTCTCTGTCCTTGGCCTCCCTGAGCACTGGTGACACTACCAGCATAACAGTCTCTCTTTGGATAAGAAAATAACAAAATGATATGTAAGGTTTTCCTGCTGCCACCCTGCAGCAAGAACAGGCCTCATCTTTGTTACCCACAAGTCAGGCCCCTCTGCAAACCAGCTCCTCTCAGGCGCATGTGCTTCCCTTACAGCCCAGGGGCTCTTGACCTGAGGCCTGGCCTTCACTCCAGACTCACTGCAGGGGCCCCTTAGGTGACTCGAGTGTCACAGAGCGCTGGCAGTGCCTGACAGAGAGTGGCCTTTCAGCGTGGCTACAGTGTTGGTAGCACCCGCCTCTCTGGCACAAGCATTATTGGTGCTCTGTTTAACAAGTGATTGACAGCTAAGGAGGCGAAAACCTTGTCAGGTTGGGTTTGGGACTACATGGCCTCTCTGCTTCCTTCTGTGTGCACAGCTCTAAGGTAGGCTAGCATTACTCACTTACTGTTTCCTGGCATCTTGCCCAAGCAGAATCTGTTGGTCCTCAAGAAAAATAAACTTGTGATTTCAGCAACTGTACTAGATGTTAAAGCTTTCGACGTGTTTTTAAGATTTGCTTTGTAAACTTATGTGCCTCTATGACTGTATGCCACATGGATGCAGGCTCTGCTGGAGACCAGAAGAGGGCATCAGAGCCCCTTCAGCTGCAGTTACAAGCAGCTGGAAGCTCGTAATGGGATTGCTGGGAACCAAACTTCAGTCCTTTGGCCGAGCACCAAGTGCGGTGAAGTACTGAGCCCTCTCTCCAGCTCCTCAACGATTCTTTTAATGGCTTGATAAGCTAGTGTCATGTTTTCTAAAGTTTTCTCATTATTGCTACCTTAGCACAATAATTGGAATGGAGCTTCCTAGATGAAAACTGTTCTTCCTAAAGCTGGTAATGAAATCATTGTAAAGGTAAACACATGTTGTGTTCTTCACTTGAGGGATTCTTTCAGACAGTCTGTGATTAAAAAAAATAGAGTGAGACCTAGGACGAGCATTTCATCCAACAAGAGACTGGTCTATTCTTGGAGGTGCCTGGGCTTACTTGCTAAGGCCCTCAAGAAAGACTTGTCAACAGTAACTTTGGGGCTCATTTCTGCCCTTCTGCTCATCTCTGTATCCTCTGTGCTATTTATGGTCTAGATGGGAGATGATATTGCCAGTCTCCTCTTTTCATCACACTCAGAAAATGATTTCCAATAGAAAGGGTTTTCAAATTTTAGTTTTTCTATTTTCCTCCACTCCGATTGAGAATTGGAAATCTTCGCGTTCTACAGTTAGAGTACTCTATCCCAAAGAGATTAGGAGAATTGGTGAGTTTGTAAGGTAATTCTAAAATTTTACTCAATAGGATCAGATTAGCTCTTCATGTTTCTTTTGGGACAGGTTCTGGCCAGGCAGCTCAGGCAGGCCTGGTACTTGCTTTTGAGCCCAGCCTGGCCGCAGATTGAGGCAATCCTTCTGCCAGCCTCTTAAGTGTTGGGATTACAGGAGTGCATCAATCAGAAGCTTGTGTGGCTCCAAAAATGGACTTTTCCTTAAGAGCTCATTAAGAATTCAAGGTAAGGACGGATAGGAGAGACAGACCTTAAGTGGACAAAGCACAAGCGAAGATTCTATGCCTTTGCACTTTTGTGTCCCCAGCACCTAGTGATGCACTCAAGTGTTTACTGACAACTTCTTCCTTGACTGAGACAGCTCCCATTGTGCCTGTCCCTTTCACTCTTCTCGGTGAACATCAAGATTCAAGAAACATTTAAGCGAGGTCATCACTGGTAGCTGTTAACTTAGGAGAGTGGTCAAAATCTCTGCTTATTGCTTCTAACCAGAACAAAAAGATTTAGTAGTTAGCAGGCATAGTGATGTATGTTTGTAAGACCAACTCTTGACAGCCGTGGGAAGATTGCAAGTTCAAGGCCACCACTTCTGGACATTTGGTTGTTTCTTAATGAATTTGTTCCCTCCGTGGACTTTGATGTATGTGAATTGTCAGATAGTTTTAAAGGTGTCACTGAATGGTGGCATCGAATGCCTTTATCCCAACACTTGGGAAACAGAGGTAGGCAGATATTTGAGTTTGAGGTCAGCCTGGTTTACAGAGTGAGCTCCAGGACAGCCAGGACTACACAGAGAAATCCTGTCTCAAAAAACAAAAAAACAAAAACAAAAAACCAAAAAAGAAAGAAAGAGAAAGAAAGAAAGAAAGAAAGAAAGAAAGAGAAAGAAAGAAAGAAAGAAAGAAAGAAAGAAAGAAAGAAAGAAAGAAAGAGAAAGAAAGAAAGAAAGAAAGAAAGAAAGAAAGAAAGAAAGAAAGAAAGAAAGAAAGAAAGAAAGAAAGAAAGAAAGAAAGGGCCTGCTCCAGGCATCAGGGATAATACACAACCCTACCCAGTGCCATTATGATTGAGCAGGAGACCCACAGGCCTGCCCCAGGTGACCTGCCCTGGGAGAAAACACAGGTTCATCTGGTACCTTGTGGTGCTGGGTGGGTGGTCGGACACTATTATAATGAGCAAATATATGGTGGGTTATTGGGGAAGAGGGGGGGGGAGAGAGGAGAAAAGGGTTCCTGTCCTGTGGAGAGAGGCAGATCTGAAGAGGTGAAGGTGGTGAGGAGTGGGCTGAGGTTGGTGGTCTGCTCACCACCCAGGGCCATGGTGATGCCCAGGCCTGGGCTGCTGTCTGGGTCCATGGTCCTGATGTAGCCATGGTCTGTTGTCTGTGGCTCCTGTTACCACTAAAGACCTAGAGGATAGGGCTGCACAGAGTTGGTCCCGCCCCTTCCTTGGCTGCAGCATTAGGGAGAGCGGATCTGACACCATTGCCTGGGCAACACAAAGGAGCTGACCCTGTTCCAGGGGGCATGGGCAAGATGGCCCCGCTCCCCTCGCATGTCATGGGGTGGCATGGGTGAGGAAAAGATGCCCTTCCCCCCACCCCTCACCACCTGCAGCAAGTGGGGAGCTGGCCCAGCCCCTCATCAGCTGTAGCACTCAGGAGAGCAGGTCCTACACCTACCCTGAGCAGCACAGTGGAGCTGGCCCTGGTGGGGTAGGTATATGTGAGACGTCCCTGGGGGCCATGAGGGCAGGAGAACCCGCCCCGCTCCTTGCTCCTTGCTTCATGGGGTGAACTAGGCAGGGAAGTGCTGGAGAGCTCACCCTGGTGATGAGGATGGGGGACAGTTGGTGGGCTGACCAATACAGCAACCACCCAGGCCCAGAACCAGGACTATATGGGTTGGCCCAGGCCAACATCTACCCCCATCTATGATCTGCTGGGGTATGTGAAGGAACAAATCTTGCAGATCCAAAGCTGCAGGACCTCCATGACACAGGGCACAACAGGATATCTAAGAGCAGTCCCAGTGAGGGCCCAGCACCAATAGTGTAGCAGAAACCAGAGGCCTCAAACCACTGCAATGACCCCTTGCAATGAACACTTGTGTGACTCACTGTGTCACAATACAGTTTCCACGATGAGATTTTTCTTTTCCATTTTATTTTATTTGAGGTGAGGGTTGCAGGGGGGGGGGGGGGGCAGAGGGCAGATACAAAGAGACAGGAAAGGAACGGGATCAAGATGCATGATGTGAAAGACACATTGAAAAAAACAAGTTCCTTTCAAAAAAAGCCCGTGTCACTATGACTGTCTAAATACTTGGAGCTGCCTCTTAAATATTCAACTTACATAGCCAATGAGGATTCCAATGCCAAAGGTGTGTGTATAGAAATAGTTTTGATGGCATACACAAGTTTTATGATAGAATAGAATGTACTGTTTCTCCCTTAAGAACTTGTCTGACGTATTGTAGAAACCAAGAACTTACTTAAATACTGCCTGTCAAGAGTGTATCTGGTTGGGGCTGGAGAGATGGCTCAGAGGTTAAGAGCACTGGCTGCTCTTCCAGAGGTCCTGAGTTTGATTCCCAGCAACGTCATGGTGGCTCACAACCATCTATAATGGGATCCGGTGCCCTCTTCTGGCATTCAGGCAGAACACTGTATATACATAATAAATAAATAAATCTTTTAAAAAATCTGTATCTGTATATTTCTGAGACAGATTTTTTTAAAAAAAAAAATAAGTATGTGCCTGATCTGTGTTGTAAATCCAAGTAATATGGCCTATTTTTAAATTCCCTCCCTCACTGCCTGTGTGGCTTTGCTTATTTGAGAGCATATGCTCGTGTTGACTGCAGTCACTTCACAGAGCGGCCCAGCTCCAGATGGACTTAATCAGAGCTCCTGAACTGGTTGGGGCAATGGCAGAAAGCTCTTAGAACAGCCACATCTCCCTTCAGTGTTGACACTTGGAATCATGATTTAGTGTATCTGCCTCCATCTGTGTGCTTCCAATTGATTAAAAATGGAAAAGTGCTCGAATGGGCCACTTGCCAAAGCTTAGCTCTACTTGAGAGGCGTTCTATTTTCAGTGTTTGAGGCGTCAACGTGCTGATTTTCAGAGTGGTTGTACCAGTTCCTAGCTTATATTCCCACCGGCAGTGGAGAAAGGGTCTCATCCCCTCCGGCATTTGTTATTGGTTGTCTTAATGGTAACCATTCTTACTGACGTGAGATGGTCTATCAAAAAGGGTTTATTTGCATTTCTCTGTGGCTAAAGATATTGGACACTTTTTTTTCAAATATTTTTTAAATATTTATTTATTTATTATGTATACAATATTCTGTCTGTGTGTATGTCTGCAGGCTAGAAGAGGGCACCAGACCTCATTCCAGATGGTTGTGAGCCACCATGTGGTTGCCAGGAATTGAACTCAGGACCTTTGGAAGAGCAGGCAATGCTCTTAACCACTGAGCCATCTCTCCAGCCCCCCTTTTTTTCAAATATTTAATGGCAATTTATATCTATTTTGAGAGCAATTGAGTTAATTCATGAGCCCATTAATTGATTGAATGATTAGGGTTTGGGTGTTTGACTTTTTTTTTTAAGTTCTCTCTCAAAAAGACAACATGACATTTTCTTCTTTCATATGGAGAATCTGTTAAGCATTACAGCCGTGATGGAAAGATATCCTGACAGTTGGGAGGCAACGATTACCATAAAGTCACACAGCAGACCTTATTGGGAGGGCAAACCCCAGCAGAGCGGCTACCTCTGCTCAGGCTGAGAAGCAGCAGAGAACTGACGAAAAAGAAGACAGGAATTATATAGCATTTCTTGTCGGGGAGGGAGCTTTCCAAGTTAAGGATTGGTGGGACTTCAAGTTTTGAGCTTGGGCTTTTTACTCTGTAGGGTAGGGGCTGGATCCGGCTATTAGGGCAGTTGGAGTGTTCAGTAGGTGGAACCTGGCAGTTGGAGGTACTCAGGGAAGAGGCCTGGCCACTGTGTGCCTCGAGGGGCTTATAGAATCTGTATGTAAGTTTACATATATTTGTGCGTGTGTGTGTGTGTGTGTGTGTGTGTGTGTGTGTGTAGCCCAGAGATTGGCATTGGGTGTATTCATCAATTCTTCCCCACCTTATTTTTTGAGACAGGGTCTCTCATTGAACATGGAGCTCATATAGGGGGAAAGAGACATAAAAGGGGGAGGAGAAATAAGAGAGAGGAATGGAATACATGTGCCAGGAAAAGAGAAGAGCAGAATGGTTGGAAAGAAGGGACTAATAAGAGCGGGAGGGGAGCTAGGAAAGCAGGGGAGGGGGAACAAATAAGGACAACATATGATTATATGCATAGAATTGCATATGTGTAGAATTGCCATCGTGAGGAGCTGGGGAGACAGCGCAGTAGTTTGAGCCCCAGAATCCGTGTTAAACAACAGCAAAACCAGATGTGGTGCGCACATGTACTCCCAGCACTGGAGAGGCGAAGACAGCCAGTCTAGTTTACTGGTGTGATCCAGAGCAGTGAGAATCCCTGCCTCAGAAACCAATGTGGATGGAGCCTGAGCAACACCACTAAGGTTAATCTCAGGCATCCACAAGCATGCGCGCACGCACACACACACACACACACACACACACACACACACACACACACAAATGAACATTCACACACATACACACAGAATAAGAAGTGCTATAATGAAGTTCATTGTATGCTAATTTTAAAAGTTAAAGGAAAAAATAGCAATATAATAAAGTAGATGGAACCTGAGAGCCTTTATCTTGAGGCTACCAGTGTGGGAACAAGATCACCAGTGCTGCTGGCTGTGGGGTCTCAAGAGGCTTTCTACTTTGTGGGGAGTAAGCCCTTTTTCTTGGTCAGTGTGGTAGCTTGGAAAAACTTGGGGACAATGCAGGCTACCTCGTAAGCCATAGTGCCGCATCGGCAAAGGAGACCTCAACCCACCGCCTCGTTTTATGAGAACCCACACTGAGGCTGGAGAAGTGAAGTGGTTTGACCAAGGCCACGAAGCAAGTGAGTGAGAAGATCTGTAATTTAGTCCTGACCGCCCTTCAGGTGGCTCTGTTCCTATGTTGTAAGTAAAGATGCGGGTCACTTGGTGACTCCAAGACTAGGCTCTATTTAGCAGAAAGCAAGGTGGGAGCCTTCCAGGTGCTGAAGCCACGGCTGGGCAGGCTGTCGCCCAGGATGGCTGGGCAGGCAGTGGCCCAGGACAGCTGCTACGATGCGTGTATTTCACACACTGAGTTTGAGCTCCTAGATAGGAACACCACAACACATGAAAAACAGGGCAACGAAAGTGTGACTCTGTGTCCCTTTATTTAGAAACAGGTTGGGAATACTGTGATCCTTTTGGGAGCAGGGAAAGAGGGTTTAGGAGTTTCGGCGGTGGGGGTGGGGTGATTCCAGTAGTTGTCACTATTCAGCACCAGAGCAAATGCTTGGGCATAAGGTCATTCTTGAATCCAGATGAGTCATCGTCTTATATATATGTACAGTAGAATTTTAAGTAGATAAGCTGTTCTTATGGCTTTGTCCCCAGACACACTGCAGTGATGCAACAGAAAACTAGAGAAGAGGGGAAGTAGAAAATGCCCGATGAGCTCACTACACTTCCTTTCTTCTTTTCCTTTCTTTCTTCCTTCTGTCCTCTCTTGCTCCTTTCTAATCAGATGGTCGGAACAGGACTGCTGCTGAGCAGATGTCTGAAAAACAAGCTCATCTGTGGGGTAGGACTGGGCATTAAAGTAAGTCCTGAAGGTGGAGGGAAAATTCACTGTGTTCTTCCTGTGCCCGCCCCCACCGGGGTAGCTGCAGTATCTTATAGCCTAGGTTGTAGCGTGCTTTGGGCTCCTGAACCCACAGCAGGTCAGAAGCCACGCTCCATCTGTCATAGGGCTGCTTTACCATTGTCTCTGGCAGATCTGACAGGGAAGGTTCTTGACAGAAATGGACATCACATTACAACTCCACCCCTGTTGCTTGCCCGAAGGGAGTCGGCACTTGGTTTCAGGGGGCGCATGGGGGTTGCTAATATGCCAAAGAAGCTGGAGAGGCTAGGACCGTACCTGCTGCATGGGGAGCCACTAACCACGGAAATATTTGATAGGAAGCCTTCCTCCTTCACCCGTTAGGGCCCCAGTGATGCCTGGGAAAGTAGAAAATCCGAATCCTTTTATACTCACCAACTTAGTTTCATTTTTTCCCCATCTTCCCTTTCCCAACCTACCCCATTCCCTAAGTTACTTATGTCACTTTCTGGAGCAAAAAGAGCGTTTGCCTTGCCTTTTTTTTTTTTTTTGGCATTTCTGCTTACTTCCCCAAGCTTGCAGCAGAGTTTATGTTCTCATTACATCCTTAACTCACTTTTGGTCATGAGAATTGACCGACTGACTCAATCCCAGCTCCTGCTGGGTATGGGAGAGGTAAGGTAGGGTAAAGACTGGGAAAGACTGAGAGATGGCCAAGAAGGGCTGGAGGTTGGATAGCAGACTCCCCCATTTTTTTTGTGGAAGGCTTTAGGAAGGTGAGGAGGTGCTGACAGAAATGAGGAGGAGATTTAAACCCACTTATGGCTTGTTTGGGCCTCTACCTGGAATGATTCCTGTGTTGGTCATTTCCCATCATTCATAGCTACCGTGGTACTCTCTGATGAGCCAGGATGGCATGTAGGGCCTGCAAAATTATAGTCGCCTGATATATCCACCCTACACTCTCTGCCTCAGAGCAAAACTTAGGTAAAAGTGGATCTCTCCATCCTGGGTCATAAAGTCAGCTTCTTAAAAAGGCCTCATCAAAGAGAGCTCCCCTCATGCAGCCTGAAGTGTCTTAAGACAGCACATTTCCTTTTATCTTTCTTTCCTCTCTCTGGGATCCTCTCTTCTCTTCTCTTGTCCTCCCTATCTTTATTTGCTTGGTTCCTTTATGTGTCCTTTCACGGGCACAAGTGTCGACTGGCTGAAATGGAAGGCATTCATGCATGACTTGTCCTGGTGGAAGGGCTGAGCTCAAGCAGTTACAATGGGAGAATGGAAGCCCTTGTCTCTGGACAGCGATGCTCTGAGAGGAACTTTCTTTCTCCCAGGACGTGTTCCCAGCACCCCGTGTCTTCCATGCACTTTACCCAGTTCTGAAAGAACTGCCCAGAACAAGGAGGCTCCCAGCTGGCTTAGCCTCACAACTTGACTTTGCAATAATCACCACTGATCTGCAGGTGAGCGGGGAGGTGGCTCAACCCCAGCACAAAGGGAAAAGACAGGGTGCTTTCTCCACTGATTGCCATCCAGAAGGTGTATCCCCAAAGCCTCTGAACAAAGGGATGCTTCTGCCAGCGGAGGTGAAGGGCTTTGCCCACAAGTCATAGGTTATGGCCTTCATTCTGCCAGTGCTGTCTGACTTTACCAGGAAAATCAGGAACTTTTATTTGTACCTAAGAGATTGACTCTAAACCTTAGCTGGACCTGCACATTCCCTACACATGATTGGGGAACAGTAGCCCCAAATGTTTTACAGTATTCTGAGAGTCTCCATCCCATCCAGAGAAGCTACGGCCAGACATAACCAGCGTCCCTTAGACTGTTCAAAGGATTGAGCGTCCAATTCTTTGCAACTCTTCGGAGCTTCCCTTTACCCAAAATGGCATGGGCAAAGAAGAACAGGAATTTTCTGGGACAAAACATTTCTACAGGAATCTAACATTTGATTGAGCTTTTGACAAGGCGCCCAAGTCATGAGGGGAGCGGTTGGTTCTTTAGAGAAAGCATTTCAGCGGGGGGTCAGGGAGAGGGTGGGAGAGGGGTAGATGGCAAAACACCACCACCGTATATTCATATTGTGTATGGTCTACTCCCTGGGCTGGCATAGTGGAGGATACATAGAACAGACACGTGCAGGTAGCACCCCCATCCGTATACTAAGAGTTTGTTACATCAAAATGTTCCTCAAGGACTATGAACTGTGAAGTGGTCAGAATGGAGAGAGCCATCCTTTAAGAAGCTCCAGGAGATAGTTTCTCTTCCATTCATGGAGCCAAAGCAAAGCAGCCCTTGGTTGGGTGGGTGATTTCTTTTTAGACAAGACAGGTTTCCGTCTGTGATTCCGTCAGTTCAGGGAATTTCTGGAAAACAGTGTCATCATGCCAGTGATGGGCAGTAGAGCCAGAAGCATGGCAGGCCTTAGGTGGCATTCACCTTGACACAACTGTCCTTTGAATGAGAAGTTAAGGTTCACACTTTTCTATCTGGCCAAAGCGAAGCTGGGTCAGAGTCATGGTCCTGGAGTGGGAAAGAGTTGACAGTTGCTTCTGCAGGTCTTAGTGGCTACACCAAGAAGGCTGCAGTGTCGTTTTAGAAGCACTCAGCCACCTCATCTGGAAGGGAATTCATTCTGGGAGAGTTTGGGAGATAGGAGGCCGCGTGCAAGGCTCTTAGAGGGCCAGAGCTAGCAGGGTGAGGCAGCATCGCTTCTGCAGGTGGCTTATTTGATACGGATGAATGTGTGGACCAAAGCAGAAGGCACCCCACTTCATGGAGTACTCTGCACCTTTCCATAGCAGGGCTAAAGTGGGGGTGATTCTGTGATGCTAAAAAGGTTTGTACGGGTTTTCAGGTTGGGAACCTCCATGCTGAGCCCAGGGCAGGCTATACAGAGAAGGAAGAGGAGCTGGCCCCAGTTCCTTCCCATGGCTGAACTCCCATCTCGCTGCTGAGTGGCAGCTCTCAACACCACCCAGGCAGCCCGGGACCCCTTTCCATCCTGTGTGCTGTGGCTCTTCTTGGCCAGGCACCTTTATTTCTCATCCTCATCCCCCTCACTCATGCTGCTGATGGAGGCTGAGGCTGCTTTGGGTGAGGAGGGGGGAGAGGTCTTGTTCGGGAGCCATGAGAAGGTGGGAGATGGTGAGCGGGAAGGGGACCGGCTCCGGGTTGGGCTGCTCACGGGGCTCTGCTTCGGAGATAAGGCCTGTAGCATCCGGCTGCTTCTCTCCTGGAACATCTGCTTCTAGAGAAAAGATTGAGAGACGGTCTCTGTTAACACAATGATTTCGAGTGCAGTTGTGGAGAAAGGAAGGGCAGGATGGAGAGCCGATTCACCAAAACACCGGCATCCACAGACATTCCATGTTAGCAAAGGCTATAAATAGGGAGAAATGAGTGAAATCTGGGGCCAGTAAGAAGTGACCTGTTACAGTTCCTACTGATAGATGAGACTTTGCTTCTCTTTTATCTGTACAATTTAACTGCCAGGCAAAGTAGCAGTGTCCTAGATAGTGTTAGCGTCTTATAAAACAAAAACCTTTGTCTTCATGGATATTAGGAGAAATAAACAATAAACAAAGCATGTGGTATATCAGACGGAAACGTGATTCATGAGAAAGATAAGGCAAGAGAAGGTACCATGCCAGGCCTGGTGGCTGACACCTGCCTGCTGAGCACTTGGGAGTCTGAGGCAGGTGGAGTTTGAGACAAGCCTAGGGCTACAAGAGACTATCTGAAAGAGCAAGGTTACCACCCTGGGGCGCTGGACTACAATTGCTAATGAGCTTCCCACGGAGGGCCTCGCTGAGGAAACGCTCTCTGGGCGAAGACCTGCAGGAGAGGAGGGAGGAAGGAGAAGCTCTCCAGCAGCAGAAATCAGTGGGAAGCCAGTTCCAGACAGACAGTCTCAAGAAGACAGAAAGCCACCGAGCCAGGAAGAAGAAGCTGACCGCAGGACTGGCTGGGTCAGCTGCCTGAAAAGCATGAGGAAAAGAGTTAGGCGGAGATACTGGAGAAGTAGTGGGGGGCTGTCATGGAGGCTCTGGCAACCATTATGGGATGTCTGCATCGGCCCACTGTGGAGAACCATTCAGGCACGTTTAAAGGGACAGAGGGAGGAGCAAGACTATCCCAGCAACGGAGAGAGCTAGTGGGGAGGGGCGAGTGGGTGGCCTAGGGGAAGTGGTGGGGGGCACTGATTCACACAGGACCTTCTCTGAGGGGAAGAGAAACTTTTGGAGCCTTGCAAGCAAAAGAGGAGCACATTTGCTTCTGTCTTTTCCAGTGACCTCCCTAGCTATTGTGCCGGGAAGAGACTGCTGTGAAGACTGTAGTGACCGATTAATGAGGAACCCATAGCAGTAAGAGTCTAAGACCATGATGGCCCCTGGCTCGGCCTCGTGGCTGGGAAGATAATGAGGAAATGGCCAGCATTTCTCCGCACATTGAAGTTGAGCTCTGCGAAACCCTTCTGTTTTTTGTGCACTTGTGGGAACTCTGACATGTCGTCACAGTTGTGTGACTACCTCTACTCTCTAGGCATAGGGGACTTGATCAGGGCCAAATGCTCTTGGGGTCCTTTGTCATCCATCACCGCCTGTCCTACTCTCAACACAGACCTATTTTCTGTCCAATAAGTTTTGGACATTTACCAGGATGGCATTTTAAATGGGACCCTACAGTATAAGCATGCGGTCTGGCTGACAGGCGGGATGCGGCACATAGGAGGAAGACGTCTCAAAGGTGACTCTAGTTTCTGCTGCTGGAACTGGAAAGTGGCGGTACCATTTGCTGGGTTGAAGAATGCTATGGGATGAAAGGGGAGTTTGGTGCTAAAACTAGATTTTCCTTAATATTTTGGGGGAGAGTTTTTTTTTTTTTTTTTGAGGCAGGGTCTCATGTAGCCCAGGCTGGCCTCAGACTCACTAAAGAACTGAAGCTGGCCTTGAGCTTGTGATCTTCCTGCCTCGGCCTCCTGTGTGCTGAAATTCCAGGTGTGTGCTTGTCCAGTCTCTGAGACTTCAGGTGACGATTGCATGGTGCTTTGTTCTGGAATACTGAGGGAAGCCTTGTCTCATAAAAAGAAAGAAGAAAAGAAGAGGGGGATATAGAAGAAAGGGAAAGGGGGTGGAAATGGTAGGAGAAAAGAAGATAAAAAATGAAGAGGGTATTATAAAATGAACTAGAAATGGCCAGCCTCACTATAGTAATCAAAGGATCAGAATGAGCCACTGCCATGCTCCAATAACTGCGCTAATCAGCCAGGGAAGAAACACTTTTTTACTGTATCAGATTGCTAACGTTTCCTTAATTTGTAATGGTGAGTGTGGATGGGTGGATGGGTGCACAGGAAGGGGCCACGCTGCTGCCGCTGGGTGGACACTAACACACAGTACCTTCCTGGGAGGCAACAGCAAAAGCTTCTTTTCCCCCAAGGGATTAGAGATGTAAGGAAATATTTATAAGTATAGATATTGTAGTAGTATAACAAATAAAAGTGTAAACTTCTGAAATAAATTAGACAAAGGATATTTAACTTCAAGATGATATACTAAACAGCTGACCAAAAACAGGTTCTTTTTTGGGAAAAAAACCAATTTATTCATTTTATTTAATGTGTGTTTCTCTGCATGTGTGTGTACACCACGTGACTACCTGGTGCCCTGCCCTCAGAGATCAGAAGAGGGCTTCAGATGCCTTAGAACTGGGGTTACAGATGGGGATGGTTGTGAGCTGCCATGTGGGTGCTGGGAATCAAGCCTGGGCACTCCACAAAAGCATCAAGTGCTCTTAACTTTTGAGGTGTCTTTCCAGGCAAGAAAGTCAGGCTCTTAAAGAATCCTTACTAATGTGAAAAGTGCTCTGCAAATGCTCTAGAAAACCGAGTGGTTTTAGGATCACACGGCCTGCATTATTCCAGTGCTCGAGAAGAAATGATGGAGATGTGTGTGCCACGGGACGGAGCGCAAGGGAGCTTTTGGTCTCTTAGTCTATGTGTATGTGTTCGGGGTGCTCAGAACTGAACCCAGATCCTCACACTGTGAGACAGGTGCTCTGCCACTAATCTAGAGCCCCATCTCCCCTTAGATTTTTAGACAGGATCTTTCTATGGAGCCTGTCCTGGAACTTACTCTGTAGACCAGGCTGGCCTCAAAGTCACAGAGATCCACTTGTCTCTGCTTCCAAAGTGCTGGGATTAAAGGTGTGTGCCACCACACCTGGCTTTTTATTTTTACTTTTTGAGATAGGGTCGCTCTAATTTGCCCAGGCTGCCCTTGAACTTGCAATCCTCCTGCCTTGCTCTCTCACATAGCTGGGATTATAATACTGTGCCTCCAGGCCTGTCAAGTCATTGCCTTCAGAGTAGTTCTGTAATGAATAAATCCAGTCTTTCATGTGTGCTAGTTCCACATCTGTGGCTTCAACTGTCTGCAGATCAGACATGGCATTTACAATGACCATGTACAGACTTCCTCTAGCAATTGTTCCCTGAACAATAAAGCACAGTGTCTAATGCATTTACATCATATTAGCTATTATAGGTCATCAAAATCATTTTAAGTATATGGGGGATGTGTGTAGTTTTTTTGTGCCAACACTATTTTTATTTAAGGGGTTTGAGCATCCCCAGGTTTTGGTGTCTGAAGGAAGCCCTGGACTGATTCCCCAAGAAATACAAAGCAGTAGCTGCTGCATGTTGCTTTTGCCTTCATAAAACGTATTGTGATAGGAAGAACGAAATTCAAATAGCTGGCGAGGGAGGTCGGGCGGGCATTTCACTAGTGACATAGCCGGGAAACATTAAGACCTGAAGTACACCATTAACTCCTCCCTGCACTCATTTTCCTTCCTAAGCCCTAGTCTGGCACTTTTTAGAGCCTAAAGTTTCCCCTGGAAAATAGAATAGAGAAGCCATGCTGATCACTGAGATTCTTCCCAGACTGAAAATTCCACCTGTCTACAAATACAGCAATTATTAAGAGCACTGATAATTCTGCCAAAAGACAGCCAACCCCCGTGAAATCAAACAGGATAAAAAAAATAGTGCTGTACAACAGCATTACCTGAGATTAAGCCCATTTATGAGACAAAATCAAATGCCAAAAGGATTGGGTAGCCTATTATTAACAGTAACATTAAAAAAAAATCCTTGAACTTCTAGCAGGCACTTTAAAATATGTGTTTTTATTACTATAATCTTTCGGCATATTTTTAGTGGCAGCCATTAGCCCTCCTGCTGTTAATGGATTGTCAGCATTTCCATTAGAAGCCCACTTTCTAAGAAATCTACATCTTGTCTACTGTAGTTTGAATCAAGCTCATAACTTGAGACTATTCCGCCTAAGGGGATGAAAGAATTTGAATCTTTAATAATAAACAGTGGTGTCACCCTTCACAAAATGTGCTACCCATGCAGAAGCAGCCCGGCCTGGACTTGCAGGTTCTCCGATCTGTTTCTGCTGGACTTTCCGGGGTGGTTTCCCTACAAAGGAGCTGAATTGAATCCAATCAGGAGACAGTTCATAATGAGCTTCCTGGGAAGAAAAGCACTTTAGAAATATAACAAATAATGAAGACCATGGCATGACATTTTCAAAGAGAAAAGGTATTTCAATTCAATCTTTTATTGTATTAACGGGTTTCCATTTAGAAAGTTTTCCCCAAGAAAATAATCCCATTTATAGTCCTGTCCATGTGAAAGTAATTTTCTGTTTGCCTCCTACAAAGTTTCCCCTTTTAAGAAGTATTTAGCATCTAGTGTGGCAATGAATATCTTGCTGAATGCCTTTAAAGGCTTTTGTGTCTCCTATACATCCTGGCATGTGAGTCAAAATGAAATAAAAAAAAAACCTAGTATGATCTCACTTGGACCTCTGGTAAGGAAGATGAAAGCCAAGAAGACACAAGAGTTGGTGTTTCCACTCTGACCAGATCGATAAACACCATCTTCTACAGTGACTGAGCCTTCACCGTGGCTGACGTGGTCTTGGTGTCAGGCTGTGTTAGGAAGAAATTGTTATGAAGTGGCTTAATCCTCTTGACAAACCTAGGAGGAGTAAAGCTGACTTTCCCCTTACAGTTGCTGTGACTGAGGTGCGGGGATGCAGAAGAACTTGTCAAGGTGGGCTGGGGTCAGGGCTGGGGCCGGGACTAGTGTTAGTCATGGAACACTGGACTAGCGTGTTTAAGGCACCGAATATACTTTAGAGAAGGAACTCACAAAAAGAAACCATTTATGAAACTAGAATAACCACAAAAGAACTTGCCCAAGGCCACACAGCTAAGAAGTGAGTCCATGCTCGTGAGCACCTCTCCTGTTTCATGGCTAAAGGCTTTCATGTTTATGCAGTCTTTATTTGTATATTTGCTTAAAAATACATTTGTTAGCACTATCAAGTCTTGCGTGGAAAGGCTGGGAATGTGGCCCACCAATAAAGCACTGGCCAGGTTCTGGGCTCAGTCCCCAGCGTAGAAAGAGGAAAATGTTCCCAGTGTGAGATCTAGTTCACACGCACACACTTCATGGTATCTCTTTTATCAAAATCAAAATGATCCTAAAAATTAGCAGTGTGCCTGAAATGATGATGATCACCATGTGACCCAGCAGTTTTGTGTCTATGTTTGTGCCCAAGAGACCTGGAAACGGGGACTCAAAAGGCTATGTGCCGAACACCGAAGGGTTCATTGCAACATTATTCACAACTGCCCAAAGTGGCACAACCCAAGTATCTACCACCAGAGGGATGGACAAAGTAGATATGGTGTGTACCAGGGGGGGGGGGGGTGGTGGTGGTGGTGGTGGTAATATTACTCAGCTTTTAAAAGCTGCTACAACATTGATCCATGCTACAACACAGGTGAACCTTGTATATTTTAAGTATAATAAATACTGTATGATTCAACTTATATGGCTACCTAGAGTCATCACTCAAATTCAGAGAGAAAGTAGGTGGATGTTTTCAAGCAGCTTTTGTGTAGGATGTTTGTGCTTATAAGGTGCAGCATCTTTTTGGCACTGTAGAAACATCCTGGAGATAGATGGAGATGATGCTTACATGCTGGTATGAATGTACTTAGTGCTTACTGCTTGAACATGGTTAAAATGGGACTGGCCGTGTAGCTCAGTGGTAGAGCACTTGTCTAGTATGCATGAGGTCCTGATTTTGATATTCAAGTGTGAAAATAAAAAGTTAAACTGGGCCGGGCGATGGTGGCGCACGCCTTTAATCCCAGCACTCGGGAGGCAGAGGTAGGTGGATCTCTGTGAGTTCGAGACCAGCCTGGTCCAGAGAGCTAGTTCCAGGACAGGCTCCAAAGCCACAGAGAAACCCTGTCTCAAAAAACCAAAAAAAAAAAAAAAGTTAAACTGGGTGATGGGGGTGCATAAATTTAATTCCAGCACTCGGGAGGCAGAGGCAGGTGAATCTCTGTGAGTCCGAGGCCAGCCTGGGCTACAGAGTGAGTTCCAGGACAGGCTCCAAAGTCTACACAGAGAAACCCTATCTTGAGAAAAAAAGTTAAAATGGCAAATTTTATGATGTACATAAATCCATATGCCACAATTTGGAAAAATAGCAGTGGATCATGCAATATATAAATTCCCCACTCCCAAATCACCTCCATAGTATTTTTAAAAAACAACAAATCATTGCATGTAGCAAGTGGCACAGTCTGGCTGGCATGGGATCCACTAGACTAGTCTGGGCCAGAGGATAAGCTCCTGGTCTAAGATAAACTAAAAGTTTCCATTGCACTGGAGACCTTTGTCTTTGGTTGTTAAAAGATTCATATCACTGTAAAGCAACAGGGAAGAACTTTCTTTTCAAAGTCAATGAAGTAATATAGTGGCGGACACCAGCCCATGATTGAGGTGCTAATATTTCAATCAATGTTTCTGCTCTGTGAATTCAGATGCTTCAAACAAAAGTAGTGGAACTGCTTTAAGAAGACCAATACCGGGGGCTGGAGAGATGGCTCAGAGGTTGAGAGCACTGGCTGCTCTTCCAGAGGTCCTGAGTTCAATTCCCAGCAACCACATGGTGACTCACAACCACCTGTAATGAAATCTGGTGCCCTCTTCTGGCCTGCAGGGACACATGCAGACAGAACACTGTAAACAAAATAAATAAATCTTAAAAAAAAAAAAAAAAAGACCAATACCCAGCCTGCATGCTGGGCCAACATCCCTTAACCCAGCATCCCTCACTAGCTGCCATTTTAGAGACAAGCAGCATCAGCCCCAACATAAGCAAGCAAGTGTCCAAGTTAAGTTCATTTAGAGCTCTTCTTCTGAGACAATCAGTTATTAAAAGGCAATCCTCACAAGGAGAGGCGATCCTGAGTCTTTCGTCTGAAAGGTGCTACTGCTTGGATCTGGACTGCCTGCCCAGGTGTCCATGTATTAAGGGTTTGTCCTTGCAGACTGGGAGGCTGGCCAGAAACCTTCCAAAATGAGGCCAGATGAAGAGTCTTCTCATCGTTGTGGCTGAACCCTCCTCCCTCTTCTTCCCTTTTGCCCCCTTCTCTTAGGTGTCACAAGGTGAGTGACTTCATCTCACAAGCTTCTGCCATGAAGGGCTGCCCTACCAAAAAGCCCCAAAGCCCCCCAAACAGTGACCTCAGAGAATTTCTCTCATATTTTCCTCCCTCTTTTTTTTCTTGTTCTTTTCCCCATCAAAATGGCTTTTTTTTTTACTACATACATCCTAAGAATGTATTACACATGTGCACATGTTAAAGACAACAGCTACCATGTATGAAAACTAAGTTTAAAACTTTTGTATAGTTTGGTATTAGCCCTAAAAAGTTCATGTATGATAAATTAAACTCACTTCAGTAGTGTGCATGAAATCAACTTAGATGTTTCATTACAGTAATATAAAACACAGTAACTCAGAAGGCTTCTCTTGTCATTGGGAATGGATTCTAGGCCACCTTCTGAGTATGACTCAAGAAAACTTAGAAAAATCAATTAATAGTAGTTAAATAAATAAAGTGATGTAAGTACAAAAAAGAAAATAACGATTTGGGCCCTAATAGCCCACCAGTCAGGCTGAGTAAGCAGGAATGGGAGAATCTATTATTGCAGTTAATAGGATGCTGGCTTTAAATTGTTAAAATTGTCTTCATGGCAGACAGCCTCCGACAATGCCTCCTAGGGTCCCATTCCTGCTATTTGCATCTTTGTGTGGTGCCCACCCATGACAACAGCTAATTCCTTTGACCCACCTGTGCAGCGTAAATCTATGAGTCAGGTTGGGGGAGGCAGAGGAAGCAGGGGAAATAAGGTCATGAAGAGTTAGCAAGTCTGACTCTTCCAAAAAGAAATAGAAACACCAAGACAACCAAGTCCGTCTGGTTTTGTTTTTGTTGGTCTTTGAGACAGGTCCTCACATGGTAGCCTAACCTGGCCTGGACGTCAGATAGCACAGGCTGGCTTGGAGTTTATCGTAAAGTTCTGCCTGTTGGATTTGATCCACTAAACAGTAAACTGTGTCCAGTGCCATAAGCGAAGGAAGACAGTGTGCATGGCGAGTTTGGGCCTCACCGTGTCCTTTGCAGATGTAAGGAAGGTCTGTGACTAGGCACTTCTCACAGTCCGTTCCCTCATGCAGGTACTCGGTGAAGAAAGGCCCATGTGGAGTACCCACTGTGAGCGACATGCGAAGCCGCACACCAAGCCTGCTCTACCCAATTTTGGACCTTAAATCTTCCTATGTTGCACCTTTCTAAGTCGGGCTGCTTTGTAGCAGTACTGTACTTGCAGGTAACGCAGATCCCCTGTTTTAAGAAATGAGTTCCAGTCACAAATTCACAAATAAAGAATTATTATAATAATAGCATATTCATGAAAAGCAAATTACTTATCATGGCGTTTAACATCCTTGTAACTATTCCTGTACTTTTAATGTCAACAGAAAAAAAGTACTGTCTAAGTTTGGCTGATACAGTAAATTAATGTTAATAACAGTTTTGACACTAATAGCAAGTTTTTCAAAGGAAAAACCTCCAGTCTCTAAGCTGGGTTCCATTTCTTAAAAATCACCTCCGCTCTCTGTCACCAGACTTCCTAAGAACAATTCCAGCTACGTTCTCACCTTTGCCGGGAGCCTAAAAAGCCTGGGGGTAGAAAGTTCCCATGAAATGATATTCTCGCCTTGCCTTTGCTCTCCCCAGGTGCAGAAAGCATCCACCCAGTGAGTCACAACTCGAGGGCTTCTGGCAGAGTTCCCTTTCTGAAGCACGGTGAGCAAATGAGCTGCTATGTGGCGTCATTAAAAACCACTCACTGGGTCTTCAGAGTCAGGAAACTGTGAAGGAGCCAAGTACGGAGGCATACACTGAATCAAAAGGGCGAGTTCAGAATTCATATACTAATGAACAGAGAGCAGGGCGTTCACTTGCTCTGTCTTTGTGCTCTTCCATAGTGCCGTGCACAGACAAGACCGTTAATAAATCTAATCATCTGAACTGAAAATGAACCAAAAAAGCGAGAAGGAACCCAGCGCATGGTTTCTGCTCTCTTGCCAGTCCTCATTGGGAGGTCTTAATGGCTCAGTTAGCCCATCCCTTTCAAGCTCAGCCTGCAGCTAGAATACCGGTGGCTTAATAACAACTTCTCTAACATGGTCGAGTCCACTAGACTTTAAGCATCTCTTCCGACTCTGAGAACGTTGTTCTTTTCCTATACTAACGGAGTGTTTTACTTTTAGATAATCCTATAATGAATGAGCTCAAATGAGCAAAGACACTAGTGACAACCCATCAATAAAACAAGGAAGTAGACATGGATTTCCTTAGAGACTCCTCATATCATAGCAAGAAATCTTGGCTATTTAAGATTAAGGAAAGCAAATGGGATCACTTCCTTGCATTTTCAAAAGAAAGTTGGCTTGAGGCTAGAGAGTCCCAGCAATGTGTCTCGTCTCTCCACACTTAGAATGTGGGCTCACAGCCGTGTACGGGACGGCTGCCTTGTTACACCGGTGCTGAGGTCCAAACCCAGGTCCCCGTGAATATGTAGCAAACACTCCTATTTGCCGAGACAGGAGGGATACTGGTGCTTTCTGGCTTCCATCTTAGCCAAGAAAACAGGAGGCTGTGTTCAGGGAGAAACTCTGATTTAAAGGAATGAGTGAGGGTGATGGGGGAGGACACCTGACATCTTCTACCGGCCTCTGCACACAGACATCCATATCCCATGAATGTACATGTGTACACATAGGAACATATACATAGTATTTCTTTCTAAAAAGGAAGTGAGTTTAAAATTAAAGATATCTATTTGTCAAAACCCTCATCAGCTCTACATCTACAGTTATGAATCACAATTGCCTAAAGAATTTAGGTGAGGAAAAAAATATGCCTCTCCATTCTTGAATCATGGTCTCAGTCCCTTAAGACTTTTGGGACCTATACCAACAACTACATGCCAAAGGGGAATGGTAAATCAAGGTTTTATCGGCACAGTTACAAAACAAGATTCTGCTACTCCTTTTTCTCTCTAGTGACAGAGACCCTGATAACCTGGGGTGGTAGAGTGGCGCCATTCTTTTACATTCTTCTTCCGGGGAGCATAATAACCTCTGTGTACTTAATTAGAGCAGATGCCGAATACCCCCAGGAGACTTTCAATGGCCCAGACTGTTGATACATAGAAAGAGATCATGAGGATGGTCATTAGACCCTCATCCAAGATTCTGACTATCCCTCCCTGCACCTCCCTGCCAACTGTCATTCTGCCCTGGGTACCTATGGTCTTGAGAGCTGCTAGGATATATAAAGCGTGGAAGGCCACCTGAAAGGGAACTGTACCTACTCAGCTATAGGAAATTTGTTACCCAATCTGAGCTGGGACTTGGGCTGATGTACATGTCTTGAAGTCATTCACACACCTGTTAGTAAGCCCTCACTCATTCTCGTTAAACCTGATGAACTCATTGTTTCAGCAAGCCAGAATTGAGCCGAGTCGTTACTTTGGTATGTCATTGGTACTCTATCTGGGGTGAGTACATGTTTTTTCATGTCTCTCCTGGAAAATTTAATACAACACCTCCCCCAACACGAATGCCTACAGTTGAGCTAAGAGCCCTTGGACTTGACTTCCAACACAAGCTCCATGTTGCAGTGACTCTCGTTACCTTTAGCCCTAAGCTTTGCATCACCTCCAGCTGGAAGGCTGGGATGAACTACAAGACCAACATCTGCAACACAAGACACTCAAAGGCAAGTGAATGCCTTCCAGGTTCTGAAAACAGAAACAGAGAAGACCCCACTTCGTGTGCCATTTGGCACCATTCTGAGGGATGAATCAGTAACTGAATACAGACATAGCCTTGGAGTGACTTGAGATGGTGTCTGAGCAGAGGCCACCGAATAAGGGACATCCTTGAGTAGCTCCATGCAAGGAAGATAAGCTGAAAATACCCTCTAGGTCAATGCCAATTAAAATAGCTACATACCCATGCGCCATCTGGCCCAAACAGTTCCAGGAAGTTGCCTATGAACTCTCTTGATTTTTCTTCCCACTTTTGAATTAGGTCGTGACTCTTCTCCTCTACTCTGTTAACAAATTCCTTTGATCTTTCCTCCACATTCTTGACCTTCTCCTTCATCTTGTCCACCTGGTTCTGGAAACGGTACTTCTTCTCCTGGTAAAAATCAACAGGATAGATTGGTTCAAGAGGACAGCAGGGAAGTCCATCTCTATTAGTTATGTTTTATATCAAGTTGGGTTTGCTCCTAATGTAAAGGGTAGATGTCATTTTCCCCAAGAGCTAGACTTTCCCAAGCATGTCTTACACATCGTTCTATTTGGATCTATAAAGGGAAGTACAAACGTACTGTACCCAACATCTGTGAGTTGAAATTGTATGAGAACAAAATACAGGACCACAGAACTACCCTTCATTGAGCAAATACCCATACTCAGTTCTTTTGGAACATAGATAAAATGATGCATTGTATAAAGAATGGTTGATCAGGGTCTGCCTGAGAATTCTGTTTTACTAGGGTAGCGCTAAAACCAATACTGTTTATGTTAAGTTGTCCACTGACTGGATTTAGGACCTATGCCTCATGCTAAAATTGTCATCATATTTTTTATGAGGCCAATTAAACTGCATTGGTTTCCTTGGCTATAAAAAAAGCTTTTATTTTGATCGCTTCTCTGGATTTTGTGCTTAGAGACTTTATACAAGGATGTTGTCTACCTATGTTCCAGGAAACCATATTGTGTTGAGCAAAACAGTAGTCACCTCTGAGCTTCAGTTTTCTCATCAGTAATGGGGTGATACCATCCCTGCCTCCCAGGGCTGTTGTGACAGTCAGGTAAGGTCACGCATGCAGATGTGTGGCTCAAAGCCTGGCATTTGTTTCGCGTGTGTTGGCTCCGTTGTTGTCATAAAGCACCACGGACATTTATCTACATCCCCTACATTTTATCTCAGTGACAAACATAATATCACACAAAGGGTCTTCCCTTTTGATATCTCAATATATTGTCTCCTTTATTTTTTTTCTTTTTGTACTTTAGAATTTTGTAAAAAAAATACTTCAAATATTATGAAACTAGGTCAGAATTCCCCAATTTAGACCTTTCAAAACTGCGTTGCAACCTCAGGGTAGGGTTGACTATGAGCGGTGTGTGTTGCTACTGAGCTATACGATCACACTTATGTGCTACAGGAAGGTACTCTGTCTTCTGTCACCAGCAGTATGGTCTGAGACAAGCTGTTTAATCTTCTAGACTTCTGCTTTCTCACCTCTAAGTTGGATAGCATCATTACATGCCCCCAGTGGGCTTATCGCAAGTATTTCATGAGATAATGCAGGCAAAAAGAAACTCAGATGGGCATCTGATCAGCTCTTGATAAGTGTTAGCTATTGTCTTCATATCGTGTTCTTCCATGTTTTGCTCAGCACTGGAAATGGCTGTTTTGTTTAGTGCTCATGACAGCACATAACAGCAGAGTGAGCACCGGGCTGTGAGGCACGAGATTTGGAGAGGTACCGCCGCCCCACCTCTCCCTCACCCTCCCTTGGCCTTGTCTACTCTCTGGGCTCTGTTTGCCTTATCTCAAAGTCAAGGGACATGGATTGGATGACTGGTCCTCATCAGGTCTCTGCCACTTCTGAGGTTCTGTGATTCATTTACACGCCCATCCAACACATTCAATTTCCTCTGTGAGCTACAGCCAGGCTTGTTGTCATAGAAAGGCAGTAAGCACACCCCCACTGTCCTCACGGTTCCCTGAGCTAAGTGGCTTATCTAAAGACCATTTAAAGAGAGTGAGCAATAACTTTTGGAAATGGCTTGCTATGCTTGGATGGTTGACTGAATTCAATTTAAAAGAACAGACAGTTTAATTTATTGAAATAACCAGGGCTTTATTCTCTCTAAGATACCAAATCATCACGTTAGCTGAATTCTTTTCAGCCACGTGTTTGGGTGCCACTCGAACCCGGCATTTTCCATTTTGTTGCCTGGCTCGTATGAAGTTAGAGGGGCCTGAAGTCCAACACTCCCTGCTTTATCGGGACAATGAATAATCACCGACTTACAATTAATGAGCCCCTCCTATTTTGAAGGTACCAATGATCAGTTGTGTAAGATGCTGGATAATTAGAGCTGCACATAATTATAAATGCCTCCTTTTGCAGACAAATCACCCTTTGAGAATATAGTCTCTATTTGGGGGCTGGAATTCTGTATGCATGGAGAGCGTTTGTTTGGATCAAAATCATGGGCTCCTTGGAAGCCTGGTAACCTCAGTTGTCCAGACTCACTAACATCCCCCCAACCATGCAGCTCCTCTCTTTGCCTTGTAACAGCTTGTTTTGCTTGTTTTAAAGATTGTTTTAACAGCGCTCTATTATTAACCTAACAGCAGCTCTGTGGGAACAATAAGGGAGAAGTACAAAAGGAAGCCAAAGGCTTCAGGCTTTATTTAAGCAGCTGTAATTTCTCCGGACAATAAAAAAACGGCTGTTAAGGTTTCTAATGAGCATCTGTAAGGCCTTAATAAAATGAAAATTGTAAAACGTTAAAACAAGAAAGCATTTTCTCCGGGCTTAACATCTCATCGCTTCCGCCCGCCTCCCTTTCCTTTGAGAAGACAACACTTGCCTTTCCCAAGGGGCAGATGTTCCAGAAACCCTTTGCCATATCTGAAAACTAAAGAGGGGTTCGGGGGGCAGGGGAGGGAAGCAAGGAAGCTCCGTTATAAAATGTGAAGCTGCCTATGCCCCTTGGTTGACGCATGCTCCCTCTGAGGACACTGGTTTCCTTCATTACTGAGCCGGGTAGGTGTGGTGGCGCAGGCCTGTGTATCTAGCACTTGGGAAGCTGAAGCAGGAGGGTCATGATTTTGGGGCCAGCCTGGGCAATACAGTGAGGCCCTCTCTCAAAAGCTAAAACACACCATTGGGTTTTTGATGTGGATTAAATGAGACAATAATGACACTAAGAGCACCACCCAGTGCACAGTAGACAGCAGTCACGATAGTATAATACAAAGGCCCTCAGAGTGCACGAGGAGGCGCACTTACGTTTATAAAGCTGACATTGAGTTCCTTGGCCGTGTATCCTCTCTGAAGATTGCGTCGGGCATACACATCATAGTCACGGACAATTCTGGTGATGATGTCTGATGTTGAGATGCCTTCTGTTCTTTGTGTTGGAACAAACATGCCTGTCCAAGTAAGAATAAAAAGATAAAGGGAAGATCACCTCATTCAGCCTCGTTCCTTTAGTGATCCTTTTTTGCTGGATACAATTGGAGTTTCTGGGTAGCCAGAGAAGCCTTCTTTTCTGGCCCCAGCTGAGTCTTCCAGTCCCAATACCACATACTTCCTTTACCATGGCACTGCGTGGTCATCATCCCAGGCTTGGTCCAGGAGACACCATCCACTCACCCGGCTCCTGACATTTGCTCTCGCTCAGCTCTTCCTTTCTGTCCTTGGCACCCATTTCCCACCCCCACCATCCACAAGAGTTCTTCCTCACCCTTGGCAGTTCACCTTCAAGGCTGTACGTCCATGACGTCTTTGCTGAAATCAACAAGAGAACTCCCAGCATTTGGAAGACAACGGTATCTTGAGTGCCCAAAACCAAATGTCTAATGTCTGTCTCTATATAGACATGGACATTTGCTTGTGTGTTCTTTGTATTTTTTTTTTATTTTTTTTGCTTCTTTAAATCAAAACAGCAATGGACATTTTGAATGCAGTTTTGTCTTAATTGCCTTCGCATGGCCAGTGCTCAGAGCAGTCCACAGGAAGAGGCTCAGCAAATGCAAAGTGAAGGAATAGTAACAACTGAGTCAATGAATGAGTCAGATCCCAGCAAAGCTTCTTCCTTCTGGAAGTCTGCCTCACTCTGTCTCACGTTTTCCCCGCAGGAAAAGAAGGAGTCTTTGTAGTCTCTGCCTAAGGACCTGTGTAAGACATGCTAGATGATCTTATCTCCTTTAAGAATAGCCTACTCGGCAGGGCGGTAGTGGTGCACGCCCGCACTTGGGAGGCAGAAGTAGGCGGATCTCTGTGAGTTCGAGGCCAGCCTGGTCTACAAGAGCTAGTTCCAGGACAGGAACCAAAGCCACAGAGAAACCCTGTCTCGAAAAAAAAAAAAGAAAAGAAAAGAAAAGAAAAGAAAAGAAAAGAAAAGAAAAGAAAAAAAAAAGAATAGCCTACTCTGCATGGTGGTTTCACCACCCAAGACCCTGTCATCTGGAATATGTGGAAAAGAGTAGAAATAAAGAAGCCCAAGGATGCCAAGTTCTAATGGCTCCAAACACAGTAAGAACTGGATCCATGCTCAAAATTCTGTTGTCAACCAAAATCTTGTGTTGGCAATTGAGATCTTTCTAGTCCATATCATTCCAATCACTTAGATCTGTCCTGTATCAGCAGCAAGGTAAGCTGAGGACAAGGGTTCTCAGTTTACAGCAAGTCACTTAAACCTCTGAAGGCAAGCCACTTGGCCTTAGTTTTCCTCACCTAAGAAGTTAGCTAGACAAGGCGATCCGGGCTCATCTGGGCCACTTTTCTTCCCCACTGTCCAATTTCACTCAATGTACAACAAACCTGTTCCTCAAATGCTTCCCTAATTCAACCAGTTTTCTCCATCTTTAGTCAAACCCAAACCACCTTACTCAATCAAAGATTACATCAAGAGTCTCGAAATCAATCCTTAGTCATGCTACTGTGTGTGTGTGTGTGTGTGTGTGTGTGAGTGAGTGTACGCGTGCATGTGTGTGTGTGTACATGCATGCAAGCCATGAATGCAGGTACCCAGGGAGGCTAAATGATTCCTGGAACTGTCATTACAAGCAGTTGTGAGCTGACTGGTGTGGAATGGTAGGAACTGAATCCAGGTCCTTTGCAAGAGCGATATGCACTCTTAACCACTGAACCATCTCTCCAGCTCATGGGATGCCATTTTTGTCCACTTAAACACACACAGCCAACAAACACAGAGTCATCCTTCTAAATGCATGTTGCATGCCTGCTCATTCCTCTTCCTTAGCTGGCTACCGTGTTTAGAATAAAGCCTTTAACTTGGTTCTGCCACAGCTTACACAGTCCCTTCCTGTGCTTCCTCCTTGTCTTAGTCTCATCTCCCAGCCCCTCTCCTCTTTACTCCCTCAGCCAAGGCTCCTGCACTCTACCAAGGAGTGGGATTGTTTTGCTTATAGGCTGTGGCATTTGGAATGTAACTGGCCCCCATAAGCTCATAGGGAGTGGCACTCCACATATGCCTCGGTGTGGAGTAGGTGTAGCCTTGTGGGAGGAAATGTGTCACAGTGGGCTTTGAGATCTCCTTTGTCAAGGTCTACTCTGTGTGGAACACAGTTCACTTCCTGTTGCCTGCAGATCAAGATGTAGAACTCTGTCTTCTCCAGCACCATGTCTGTCTGCATGCTGCCACGTTTCCTTCCATGATGATAATGGACTAAAACCTCTGAAAATGTAAGCCACCTCAATTAAATGTTTTCCTTTATAAGAGTTGCCATGGTTGTGTGTCTCTTCACTGCAATAGAAACCCTAACTGTGAAAAGTCTATGAAGCCGGGCCTGTTTCTAGCAACACCAAACTTCTTCAGTGTCCTAAAACTATCAGCTCTCCTCTTCTCTGTCTGTCACAGTCTCTGTCTGCTTAACTTAGTCACCGACTGGGCTTCAGGTTTAGTGTCGAAGAAATTACGTCTCAACTCTCAAAGCAGATCTTCCTGTTTGTTAGCCCCACTGCTCTTTTCCCTCAAATATTGCAAGGGCTTTGAGAAAACACCTCCCTTAGCAACTGTCTTTCTTGCCTCAGGTCTGTAGGAGGGACAGGACCACACCCTTCTTGCTTTCCTGGGTAGTCTCGTACCAGGTGACCAGCAGGCACTATTAGACTATGTTGCTGAATGAGTGACAAGATGAATACTGATGCTGAGCATCCTTCCAAAGCCAATCCTCTCTGAGTGCGTCTGGCTGGCTGCTCCACAGGGTCCCTTCAGGACCTCTAAAAACACGTCATCTGCACACTCATAGCATCGACAGCAGAGTGATACTGCTGCTCTTGGAGACAGAGCATCGGACTTTGGCCCAGGGCTCAGAGGACAGAGTTGGAGTTGGCCACTAGGCCTGAAACTTCTCTGATCATTTTCTAGAAGAGTGAAACCAAATGCATGAAATGGAAGGTAGAAAGCACAAACATATAGCCACCTGGAGGCAAAGAAAACTCCAACTCGACCAAGTATGGGAGCAGGGCTTTGGCAGGTGGTGGCTCCCTGTGTGACCCCTGAGTCAGCAGGTCTGGGACAGACAGCATCCCCACCTGAACTTGAACAGTTGGAGACTGTCTGCGGAAAACCTATCCTGTCTTTCTTCAGGACTGATGAAATGTGAAGGTTCTTTAGCTACTAATTGATTTTAGCAAGTCACTTAGACACCGGGGATATGATCTTGTCCTGTCTGAAGTCAGAGACTTGGGTCTTTACGACTGAGTAACGAGAGCAGATTTGGACCTGGGGGGATTTGCTTTGGCTGCTTGAGAGGTAGGGCTCTGAAAGAAGCCAAGCCCTCTGCTGACATAATGAGGCACCCAGCTTCCTCCAAATCCTAATTATTGCTCTGCTAAAAATATTCAGTAATGAGCATGATCAGAGAACCGTTTTTATCATGCTTTTCAGAACTGCAGCGTTTGGTTATGGAGGCTATTTTAAGAAGCAGCAAAGCACATGTTAATAAAGCAACTTTCAACAGTAGTAGGCACTATTGGAATGACAATGAGTAACGTGGGCCTCACAGTCTATTTCGTCTCGGCGCCATCTTCCTGTCCAGCTTTGCTAGAGGATTCTGACGCTCGGCTCTGACAAACAGAGCCCAATGTTGTACTGCTTAATTTATACCCATGATGTCTCTGGCTTCTTTTAAAGTGATTTTTGACTTTCCAAATAGACTGCAGAGTAGAGAAGCTGCGTGTGGGTGCTCAGATAATTTCTGAGACACTCTCTTCCGCAATGGCTACTCTATGGCCGTTCTCTATGTATATCCCAACTAGATCTTCCTCCCAGTGAGGAGCCAGTAGAGGAGATTTGGGGACCACAAGGAAGGAGCTCTGTGCAAACGAAGTCACATACCCTTACTTAGTCTCAGGCCCGCACTTCCAAGGAAACAAAATGCCACCTAACTCTTCATTTCAGAAAGTGAACTGTGAAGGGTCACATGGGCAAGCTACCCATGTTCCATTGCATGGCTCCATGAGCAGCACCAACTGGACACAGTGGATTACAGTTTTTAAACAGGAAGAGGACACGAAGGTAGAAGATGAGAGTATTGGGGGCCTTAGAAGGCTGTGGAGAGTATTTGGCTTGGCCATGATCAAGATACATAGTATACATGTATGAAACTCTCAAGGAATAAATTTAAGAAAGCAAATGTTTTAGAAAGAGATACATAATACACAAAAGAAGAATATAGAAAACTAACTCTTTTTTTTTTTTTTTTGGTTTTTCGAGACAGGGTTTCTCTGTGGTTTTGGAGCCTGTCCTGAAACTAGCTCTTGTAGACCAGGCTGGTCTCGAACTCACAGAGATCCGCCTGCCTCTGCCTCCCGAGTGCTGGGATTAAAGGCGTGCGCCACCACTGCCCGGCAGAAAACTAACTCTTAAAAAAGAGGCCCACACTCCTTTGCTCTTGAATTTGGGTTAGCCTCAGTGACTTGCTTATACTTAAAAGGTTATATAGATGATAGCCACAGGAAGCCTTATAGAAACGTTAAATTTGCTTGCTCTCTAGACAGTTGCTCCCAGCCTTCATGAAGCTCAAGTAACATGGAGACAATGTGTTTGTGCCCCAGTGACAACCAGAGCTGAGCTCCTGGCTTACAGTTAGGGGACAGCTCCTTCTTTCAGCATCTAGTTTGAAAGAGTCAAGCAAAAAGTTTTCAGCCTATGGTAGAGGTGGTAGAGGGTTTGCCCAGTGTATGGGAAGCTCTAGGCTTAATCCCCTGTACCACATTTTATAAAAACAACAAGCATGGTGGCCCATGTCTTTAATCTCAGCTCTTGGGAAGCAGGAACAGGCCAGCTCTGGGAGTTCTAGGCCAGCCAAATGTACATAGTGGTTTCTAGGCCAGCTGGAGCTACAGAGTAAGAGTTTGTCCCAAAAAAAAAAAAAAAGATAAAGATAAAAGAAGCATGCAGCCAAGGCTCCTGTTAAGACCCTGCCCCACAAGAATCATGAACAAAACTAGTGTTCTGAAATCACTATCGCCGGGTGTGGTGATGCACAACTTTAATCCCAGAACTCAGGAGGCAGAGGCAGGCGGATTTCTGTGAGTTCAAGGCCACCCTGGCCTACAGAGCTAGTTCCAGGACAGCCAGGACTATTACATATAGAAAACCTGTCTCAAAAAAACAATATCTATATCTATATCTATCTGTCTGTCTGTCTGTCTATCTATCTATCTATCTATCTATCTATCTATCTATCTATCTATCTATCTATCTATTAAAATCACTACCTTGGGAGTCATTTTGCTGTTATTCCTCCTTTACTGAGACCACTCACCCGGGAAGGAAACTACTACCAGATGCTGAGGAGTTCTTGAACAGCAATGCAGTTAACCTTGGGGGTCTCTTAGCTGATCCCAATCCCTGGTCTACGTGTCTGCTGCTGTTTTTAAGGAAGAGTTGTCGTGCTGCTCAGACATTAAGATGGTATTCGTCCCCCATGCCCTGACCCATCATGATGGGACTCATGCACCGAGCAGGTCTTCTCTCCCTCCCCTCTGCCAGCTCTTTCTCAGCTTCTCTGCAGCTTTCCAAGTTGGAAGCGCACGAGATCTCTTCTCTTTGAACTCCTTGCTAGCAAGGTTGCGACTGAAAGTTGGCAGGCCCCCAGTTCTTACCAAGTTCTCCTGAGTTCTGAGAGAGTCCTTGCAAAGAGGATGGTACAGACCTGGCTGCTCCGGTGACAGCGGCTGTCCCAACACTCCGCATATACACGTTGTAGGCCCAGAGCAGCTGTCGTCTTAGGCTTGCCTGCGTGCTGTAGTGGACAGGAAAATGGCTCACCTGCTTCCTTTATATGCTTATAAACATCGTCAGAGCCAGCAGAGGAATATGGGATGTCATCATGAGCCACAAAGTCAATCTGGTGAAGGAAGACCAACAGGAAATTACCACTGACGCGGATGGGTAGGTTTAGAGATTTGGAAAGGGCTGGTGACTCCTCCCCTCTCCACCCCAATGTGGCCCCAGAACGCTGTCCTCTGGGCATAACAAGCCATCACCGTCTCCATCAGAGCTGCTGTGACAACATCAAGAGCCCCTCAAGGTCAGCCTCACAGAAGCAGTCCCTGTCATCTGAGTTGACCCCAACTTCCATCTGGACTTCCTCTCCAAGCCGTCCTGTTGTCTGGTGGGCTGCCCTCTTGGGGTGACTAATTTTTCTTATCAATTCAACAAGATCTAGTCTCACCCTGGAAACATCTCTGAGCATGTCTGTGGGGGGATTCTTGGTTAGGTTAACTGAGGAGCAAGACCAACCCTGAACGTGGGTGGCACCATTCTCTGGCCTTGGCTCCTGAACCAAATGAAAAGGAGAAAGTGGGCTGAACCCAAGCTTTCACTGCTCTCTGCTTCCTGACTCTGGATGCAGTGTGGCCAACTGCTTCCTGCTTCCGCTTCCACACATCCATTCATTGTCATGAGGAACTGCATCCCCTGGACTTTACAAAATAAATCCTTCCTTTCTCCCTCCCTGCTTCCCTTCCTCCCTTTCTTCTTTGCTCTGCTGAGGTACTTTGTGGCAACAATGGGACAAGTAACTCATATGCATTCTTGAACAATTTTCCTCTACTCCTCATGTCTGTTCCCTACCTCACCAAGTAAACATTCTCAGCCCAGATTTTAAAGCTGTTAACTGTGGGCCTTTAGTCCACCTCAAGAAGCAGTTTTGATTAATAGTTTAATTTTCTAAGGTATCATTCCTACCTAGCACTTACAAGTTATAAAACCCATAAACGGGAAGGAGGAAGTTTGGATTCCTCGGTCTCAATACCGGCAGGGGCTAAGTAAACTTGTGGGTGTGTGTGTACAGGTGTCCTGTGCATTGGAAGATGCCGAGCAGCATTTCATACCTCCACCCACTAGAGGTCAGTGGCACTCCCTAGCAATGACAACCGAAATACTTCCAGACAATGCCCTTTGGGGTGCAAATTCAAAGAAGAATTTCTGTATTAAATGGTATGTAACAGTGCTTAAAAATAGAAACCCATGCATGGCAAGCACTCAATATCTATTTTATTACCCTTGTTGTTACTAATTCTCTCTCCATACTCAAGCTTACTTCCCCCTCTTCAGTGCATATTAATAACAACTCAGGGTAGCCATGACATCGAACCCACTTTGTATAATAACAAAGTCCTCTGCATAGTGCTGGGCATATGGTAAATAATAAATGACATTCAGCATGGTCATTATTAATATCCTCTAAAATGCCTGTCATATACTGAATATACAATATATGCTAAGTAAAAAAAGTATGATTGCTGGTAGTAAACCATATTGTAGTTTTTCCTCCTTTCTTTTCATTCTCACCAGGAAATTGTCTCCTCTGCTATTACCCATGCACATTTATCAGTGTTCTCTATTCTCTTCTGCATTGCAAATTTAAAAATAGAAAAGAAAATTCTTAGAACAGCTTAATCTTATTTTTTTTTTTTGTACTGCTTATAAAAGGAAAGAATAGCTCCTAGTGTGGGGCTGGGAGGGAGATACAAAGAACATAATTTGATGCAGATCAAAAGAATGTCTCATGTTTTCAACTAATAAAATTCTTATGTCAGTAGGAACCTCAGAGTCACAAAATCATAGCTATACAGTTCTTTCCTTAAAGCCTCACCCCTGACCTCCCAGGTAAGATGTGTGTACATTTGTTCCATGCCTAAGGATGCCCGTAAGTGTGAGTACCAACAATGATGCTGTTGATGGTAGTAACAATGGCATCCTTGGAGCGCCTGCCATGGACAGCCAGCTTTCCAAGTGTTTTACTTGGATTTTTTTTCATTAGCTCCTTAAAATGGTACCACAAGGAGGACAGAAGTCTCATGCAGTTCTGCAGATGAAGTGGCAGAGTCCAGAGTGGCTAAGAATCTTGCTCATGGTTCTTTAGAGAAAGAGGGAGGCAGTATTTGGACCTGGCTAGCCTGGCTCTAATACCTGCACCCAAGGCAAGGAGAAGATGGCAATCCTTAGCTCTGGACAAAAGAGAAGTGTTACATCAAGTGACGCCACATGTCAGCTCCTAAAGCTTCCCTTTCAGAAACTGGGAGAGTCTCCAGGTTTCCTGCAGGCTCAGTTACAGAGCCAGAGCCCCTAATCTGGTTCCTGGAAGAACATGGAAGGAAGAGCGGTACCTTGTGTTTTTCCAGGAACTCTGGCGTGAGAGTCCATGGTGCGTCTCTGATGACTTCGTCCACGTAGCGGCAGTGTCTCAGGGCTTCGTATCTTTCTGCCTCATTCATCACAGTAAAACCTTTGAACTTGTGAGTAAGGTCATCACTGCAGACTGAAACAGGCAAAGGTATTAAATGCTGTTGCCACCCACCCTGTGGTCGTTCTGGTTTCTTAGGCAAAACAAATGGAGTGTGCTTTCACTAGGTGCCTGACATCAGTGAACTTGGGCTGTTTTCGCTTTGTTGTTATAGGAACAAAGGATTATGAGAGGAAAGCAAACCTAAATCCACTAGGAATTCGGAGTTTCGTTTTACTGCTAATTATAGCTGCATTCTCTTCTGAGGCCTTTATCAAAATTATTCTGCACGCTATCTAATATGACTTTACTATCTTTTCCTCCTCCTAGCTCACCCTTTGGTGAATGTTATTATTCAGAAATGAAAGGGCCATGGGAAACCAGATGAAGAGACAACAGAAAGAGAGAAGAGGAGCCAAGAAGCCTGCATCAAGGCTGGACCAATCAATTTCAATTCCAATTCTTTCACAAAATTATTGTACTTAGTAACCCAGTTAGGACAGGGACACACACACACACACAGGAGGGAGGGAGGAAGGCAAAGGGAGAGAGAGAGAGGTCCCTGGATAGAGATCCAGTCACTACACATGACTCTCTCTCTCATCCACATTAAGCTACACAACAGAGAGGTGAAAATTATACACTAGAAGATCTGATCTAACAGAGTTCAGCCTTCCCATAACTTCCCGTCCTTCCTGGATATAAAGCCCTTAAATGGAAATAGTCATTTCCTTTACCTTCAGCCTTAGAAAGGAGTGAGGTTTTTTTATCTTTTGAAGCTTTATTAAAAATGTTTTAGGCCAAGAGGTTTGCGTGCCTTTAATCCCAGCTCTTGGGAGGTAGAGGCAGGTGGATCTCTATGAGTTAGAGGCCAGCTTGGTCTACAAAATGACTTCCGGAACAGCCAGACCTACACACAGAGAAACTCTGTCTCAAAAAAAATTATTTTAAAATGAACTAAACAAAAATCATACTTACTCGCCTACATTTTGGTTAGCTAAGTCAGATTTCCTAATGTTTCCTGTGTACCAGGAAGAAAGGTCACAACAAGTACAGGTCCTGCTGAGCATCTTGCTGAAACTGGTCAGAGTTGCCCTCACAGCTTCTTGTAATGAAATTTTCCCACCCTTTGTAATATTATGTACACATAGTAAACTCTCTGATCTTAAGGGTTAAGGTGACATTTACAGACAAAAGTACCTTTTTTTCTGGAACTAAATCTGTTCTGTCCCCTGAACCAAATCTGGCCACAGAGTAGTAGCCACCTGCCATGCTCGGCATCCAGAAAACTTGCCTTTATAGCTCCTTCGCACATCTAATGTCCAAGTTATCATTTCTGGAAATATTCCTCTGACCCTGGTGCTCTCGATCAAAGGATGCAAAGTTTCAGTTAGACTGGAGGAACACATTTTAGGGATCTCATGCATTGCATGGTGACCACTTGATAATAAAGTGTGGTCTACTTTAAGATTGCTAAAACAGATTCTAGACACCCTCATAACATCAACAAAAAAGCAAGACAGGTAAGGTGATGGATATGTTATCATATGGATATAATTGCTATATAATTACCTTGATTTCTATCATGTACATATAGATCAAAACATCAAATTGCACCTAATAAATATACACAATTATTATGTCAATAATAGTCATGTCTCTTAATAACAAGGGCAAGTTCTGAGAAGTGCATTGCTAGTTGATTTCATGGCTGTGCAAACACTGATGCATGCATTTATACAAACTTAGATGGTACAGATCAATAACTAGATTCTGCCTTTTGATGCAACCAAGAGACACAGTAAATGCAAGATGCACAGGGCTGCCCGTATAAACTGAATAATGATTTACAGTAAGCTATTTAAACAAGTAGGTATACTCTAAATTAACAATAGAAAATAGAGTCTAGCCAGGGTTTGGCAGTATATACCTACAATCCCAGGACCAGGGAGGCTGAGGCAGGAGGATCATGAATTTAAGGCCAGCCTGGGATACAGAACAAAACCCTGTCTCAAACACAAATAGTTGTTTTATACAGTGTATAGACTTTATTTTTTTAGGTGGGAACTCAATGTGTAGCTCAGGTTGACTTTTACCTTGAGGTCCTCTTGCCTCAATCTTCGAGGTTTTGGGATTATAGGTGTACATCACCATGGCCAGTGTGGCTGTTTCAGCTTCTGATGAATAGTGCCTGGCCATAGTAGGTTCTTAACAAAGATTTCTTGAGTACATTAACGGTGTCTGATGCATAAAGATGCTCAATAAATAAATTTTTATCAGCAGGTACACTTTAACAACACATATATGTACATGAGACTAATGAATCTGGAGGTATACACACAAAAAAGCTACATAGCTCCTATATGTTCATATCCTCTGTAAATACTTCCTGAGATGCTTTCTGTTGTAGCAGTTTAAGTGATCAAAACATCGCTGCATGGCTGAATCACCCATGGAGCTTATTAAATAGAATGGTGTCTGAGTCAGCACTCTGGAGGCAGAGGCAGGAGGATCTCTATGAGTTCCAGGCCAGCCTGGTCTACATAGTGGGCTCTAGTTCAGCTTGGGCTACATCCTGAGACCCTGTCTCAAAAGATAAAAATACCGGTGTGATCACTTATTTATCTCCCATTAATTCACTATGATCCTTTGACTCCGAAAGCCATTTCTCTCTGTTTTGAAGATCTCAGAGGAGTCAATGTCAGTTGACCAAAACCACTTTGTTTTGGTCACTTACAGAGGGCCAACATCAAAGCCATGGTGCAGTCTTTAAGACTGTACAGCTGAGTGTGCAGCAAAGGAAGTAAAGTAGAAGCAGTTAGCAGGGGTGTTGCCTATGGGCCAACATTGCTCCCTTTGTCGGTGTGTGGGATTTTACAGTCCTTTCAATCAAATGGGAAAACAATTTGCTTTTTTTTTTTGGTTTTTTTTTTCGAGACAGGGTTTCTCTGTGGTTTTGGAGCCTGTCCTGGAACTAGCTCTTGTAGATCAGGCTGGTCTCGAACTCACAGAGATCTACCTGCCTCTGCCTCCCGAGTGCTGGGATTAAAGGCGTGCGCCACCAAACAATTTGCTTGTTATCAGTGTTTTAGGGATGTTCTATTGGGAATTCACCAAGGCCAGCTGGCCTGGGTCCGAAAAAGCATGGGATAAAAAGGGACTCGCTGAACATAGAGGACAATGAGGACTACTGAGAACTCAAGAACAATGGCAATGGGTTTTTGATCCTACTGCATGTACTGGCTTTGTGGGAGCCTAGGCAGTTTGGATGCTCACCTTACTAGACCTGGATGGAGGTGGGCGGTCCTTGGACTTCCCACAGGGCAGGGAACCCTGATTGCTCTTAGAGCTGATGAGGGAGAGGGACTTGATCGGGGGAGGGGGAGGGAAATAGGAGGCGGTGGCGGGGAAGAGGCAGACATCCTTAATAAATAAATAAATGTAATAAAAAAAAAGTCACCCTGGAGTGAAAACCAGTCTATAATGGCTATGTCTGTTGTAGCATATTGCCACAGCTACATGTATCATGGAATGTTCTTTAGCTGGCCAGCGTAACCTAGAGGCAGCACTTCTTTACATGGTTAAATAAATCTAATGAGTATTTTTAAAAGATTCTCTCTCTCTCTCTCTCTCTCTCTCTCTCTCTCTCTCTCTCTCTGTGTGTGTGTGTGTGTGTGTGTGTGTGTGTGTGTGTGTGCACGCACGTGCTCCTCGGGAGTCTTAATTCCATGGGTCTCTGGTGAGATCCACTCAGCTTGTCTTTGACAAGCTTCATACAGGATTCTGATCCTTTATAACACGTGCAAGTCCCCTGAGGCATAATAGGAACAACTCGAGCGAAGAGACCAGCTTGCCTCTAAAGGGTCCACGTGCTCAGAGGCAGTAGAGGGTGTGTGTGTGTGGCGGGGGGGCAGGTAGCAGGGCCATAATTACTATGCATTGACTCACTGATTGTATCAGCTTTTGATTCCATACATAGGAACCATATATGGGCCAGACTATTCTATTTACAACTAGACCTAGGAGTTTTTCAATATTCTCCCAGAACTTTAATAAGATACTAACTCCATCAGGAATCATGCTGAGTAGAAATGGACTTCAGATCTGTCAGTTTTATCTTTCAGAGAGCCCAAAACTAGGTCTGACACAGATCCCCCCTTTTTGAACTGCACCTGAGCAGTTTCATATGACTTCTACACGCCCACGATAATGGCCTCCTGATAGAGCGCAAAGAAAACAAACATCCTGTTTGTGGCAACACACAGCTTCTCTCACACTCGGGAGTGACCTCAAGAAGCAGCTGAGCGCGCCAACCCCGTATTGTCTAAACACTAATTACGCCCAAAGCAGCATTGTTGTCCTTGAGCCTTGGCAAATGTACTCTGACAACCAGATGGAGGACTCCAAGCGGTGGGATCCCATGGATGAATTCATGGCACTCTCTGGAAGCTCGGCTGCCGCTAACCTAGCCTGGCAGCTCACTGTGCTCCCAGTGAAGCACCCTGCAGGAGAAAAAAATAGCATAGGACTTGGATTTGGAACCCCCAAAGACTCGGATTCTAATCCCGGCTCTGCTCCTCTCCTACAGGGAAAGTTCTTCTAATAGTCTGGTCTTTGGAATAGGGTGAAATTTTGAGAACTCAGTTTGATGATCCACATGAACGAAGAGTGATGCTTGAAAATATTAGCCATTTATTAATAATAGTAGTAATATAGGGCCATTAGGAGAACTATTGCTTTCGTCTTTGTGCTCTCTTTCCCTTACCCTAACTCCAATTGCTTGTCTGGGTTCTGGCTACAAACCCCATGGCGAAGTGCTAATGATCAGGATGCTGGAGGACATTGGCTTCCTGGCTACAGCTCCTTGGCAGACTTGTATAGGGGAGAAGGTAACAGAAGAGAAGGTTCCTTCAAGCAGTGAGCAAAAGGTCAAATGTCTATGGAAACCACAAGAAGCAGGGCTAGTGGCAAAACCTAGAGAGATGTGGGATGAATGTCTCTAGTAATCAGTGTTCACATCTGGGTGCAGGCTTTAAGTTCTTCCCTTTGCTTGAGGGAGAGGCTGGTGTTTGGTGAGACTTACCCTTTAAAAAAATGTTCAGGCTTGACTCTGTGGATAAGAGAGCACTGGTTGTTCTACCAGAGGACCCAGGTTCAATTCCCAGCAGCCACATGGCAGCTTACAACCACCTGCAACTCTAGTTCCAGGGGATTTGACACCCTCACACAGCTATACATGCAAGCAAAACACCAATGCATAGAAAATAAAAATAAATAAATAAATCAAAAAGAAAAATGTTTAGGCCTAAAGAAATCTTATTTGCTGAAAAATTTTAATTTATTGAGCTACACCTTAATATTAAAAATGGATTAAACAGTACTTTGTAAGTAGATATTCTCAGTTTATTAGAATGCTGCCAACATGGTAAGATTGTACAGAAAAATTTTTCCAAACTTTACTGGTTGTGTGCTTAAAATTATACATGCAAGTATTGTAATCGTAATGAAAATATGGAAGTGTCTGTTACTCAAGCTGAAAAGTAAACCTCAGCATTTCTAGCTTCTGGTCCTTTAATGCATTATCTCTGGAGACCAGTGAAGTGGCTCCGCAGCTAAGAGCAGTTGAGGCCACACCTGACAATCTGAGTTCAATTCCTGAGACCTCTATGGTAGAAGGTAAGAACCATCTCCTGCAAGTGATCGTCTGACCTCCACACATGTGCCATGGTGCACACATGTCCGCATGGGTATGCATGCACAGACACACACACAATAAATAAATAATTTCTGCTGAACACCAAAGACTGCCACCAAGAAGTTGTCCGTGTACTTGGACAAACGCAGTGGTTTTGTGAATGAAACCTTAGCTTAGCATCACCGGAGGAAACAGCAGATGTAATTAGTAGGACCCACCCTTGCAGTTTGCCACAAGCCTCTTTATTTGTTCACACATAAACTTGAGAGTCACCCATTCAACCAACGAGACAGAATAGCTTTTCTTGCAGTGCCCTAACTTTCCTCGGGCTAGAGCAGTCTGCTGTTAAGTTAGCCTGTGGCACTCGGAAAACATAATCAAAGACAAAGGACTCCTTGTACCGGGTACACAGAGCCTCAAGGGCCTGCAGAGGTGACCGGGTACTTGAGAACAGGGAGCTTTAAAGGAGCCAATGTCCAGAACATCAACTTCTGGCAGTATAATTTCTTAAAATGAATATGCCAGGGAAAGTCTTTAGATCTGAAACTGCCTTCATCACAGCTAGGAAAGAGGCTCATGCAAACCTCACTATGGAGCGTTGCAAAGGGAGAGGAGCAACACAGTAGCACAAACCTTAAAGACCTTGCTAATGCTGTGACCCTTTAATACAGTTCTTCATGTTGTGCTGACTCCAACCTTACAATTTTTTTTTTTTTTTGCTAATTCGTAACTGTAACTTTGCTACTCTTACAAATCGCAATGTAAATATCTGAGGTGCAGGCTATCTGCTGTGCACTCCCTGTGAAAGGGTCCTTCAGCTTGTGAAGGGGTAGTGACCCACAGGTTGAGAACCACTGCTCTAGTGCCTCCTTGTCTTTCCCTCCCACACACATTTCTATTACAGGTGAAAGCTGGTGTTAGGAAGCAAACAGAGTAGAATGGAGAATGATGCAAATTTTGGCCTAACAATTTTGCTTCTGCTTCTCTCATGTATTATCAAAGAACACATGGATCTTGAGGGGCAAAGTCCAGGAATTCAAAAAGCAAAAGGAGCACTGGAAAGAAATATTGAATGTGAAAAATAGCTTTTTCAGGTAGTTAACGGTAAGCCTTTTCCCAGCTATTCTCAACACTCATATTGAATTCTAAAAGTGGCTTTTCTCTTGTAGTTAAGAGTAAGCACTTTTTCCAGCTATTCACTTCAAAATCACTTTAATAAGCCAGAGCTGTATGGGCTGGATCTCAAAAATATATCTGGGATATTTCCAGAATTGTAAAATTTTTAAGATACACTGGAATAAAGGCTTGGGTATATCTTTATATGCATTACATTATCTTTTACATGCATTATTTTAAAGGAAGATAAAAACCTATTTTATTAATTCCCATCATAAAATATTTCATTTAGAGATAGACTTTACTGAATTTCACCTTCTAAAATGTTTCTTTCCTACCTCCTCATGATAAAAAATAAAGTTACTTACAATTGGTTTTTAGTAATATGCCTCTTTCTCTCTTTAAATAGGTAGGAAACTTTTAATCATGGTACCTAATAAAGATAATTATTTCTGATTTTTATATTTGATTTTATGGAATTATTCCTGAAAGCCAAACATTACAATAACACACACACACACACACACACACACACACACACACACACACACTGTTTAAAGAATGACTAACATGCCTTTTATTTTACTTTGTTTTGTTTATTTATTTATTTGAGATAGGGTTTCTCTGTGAATCTCTGGCTGTCTTAGAACTCATTCTGTAGACCAGGCTGGCCTCAAACTCAAAGATCCACCTGCCTTTGTCTCCCAAGTGCTGGAATTAAAGGTGTGCACCACTATGCGTAGCTCAGAATAACATGCCTTTAAAAAACATATTTCTCACTGGGTGGTGGTGGTGGCACATACCTTTAACCTTGGCACTAGAAAGGCAGAGGCAGGTGGAGTTCGAGGTCACTCTCTTCTACAAAGCGAGTTCCAGGATAGCCAGGACTACACAGAGAAACCCTGTTTCTAAAAACCAAAACTGAAAAAAAAATTTTTTCGTGTGAGACTCTGTCTCCAAGGTGAGGGAGGGGGGCAAGCAGAATGGAGAGATGGCTTAGCAGTTAAGACCAAGTACTGCTCCTGATTCCCAGCATCCTCATCACCTGGCTTACAACCGGGCTTGCAAACACCTGTAACTTCTGCTCTAGGGACATGCATCACCTTTGGCTTCCACAGGTGCCTGCTCTCAGGTGCACACTCCTTTCCCCACCCCCACATATATGTACACATCTTTAAAATAGGAAAATAATTCTTTAAAAAAAATCTATATTTCTCCTTGCATAAATATCCCATAATCTTATCTGTGAATTGTATCACATTGCAAAAAATTAAGGATGCTGGCTCATTGTCTTGTTTATAACATTTGTTGATTTTATTATTTTATCTTAAATGATTTTATTTTATATAATATATGTTATGATCATTTCTCAGTCTTTTTCATAAGGCTTCCTGGAATGTATTAATATAGTTGAATTAAAAGCCATTATGTTGGTTTCCATATTTTAGTAAATCTGATAGCAAGGGCTCTGTTGTGGAATATTTGTATATTCTGTGAAGATATACTGCTGTGATTGGTTTAGTAAAAAGCTGAATGGCCAACAGCTAGGCAGGAAGAAGTTAGGTGGGATTTCTGGGGACAGAGAGGACTCTGGGAAGAAGAGAGGTAGAGAGATGCCAACTCTAAAGAAGTTAAATATATAGTACAGATCAGAGGTAACCAAGCCACAAGGTAAACATAGATTAAAATATGGGTTAGTTAAATTATAAGAGCGAGTTGAGGAAAGGTCTAACCTAGGGCCAAGCTTTCATAATTAATAATCAGTCTCCATGCCATTATTTGTGAGCTGGTGGCCCAAAGAAAAATCTGTCTACAGGACTCATTTTGCCAATTAGATGAGAAGGTATGTTCTGCAAATTCAGTAGGCTAAAATCCCAACCCCAACACTTTGATTTTTAAAAAAAAAAATGTTTTAAAAGTAAATACAAAAAGACATTCTTTCAGCAATTGTTAGATCAGCAATGGTGTAACACAATTACCAATACTTCCATTTCTCTCTCATTTTGCATGTATCTGCTTGAATAAGTTGCTTTCAAGTAAAGACATAAGGGTGATAATTAAGAGCCGTTTGATAATTCTTGATAAGACCTATTGTTATAAATTCCCATAGAGGGAAAGAACAAATGATTCTAAAAGCTTATAACAAATCTCTTTGCAGGTCAGAGCCATTTTCAGTCCATTCTTTGCGACAAACAAATAAGACTGCTTTTGTGACAATAATAATAAAATTGTTTTTGTGAGTTAGGGAAAATACTTCAAGGAGCTGAGTGATATCACTTTAACCAACTCCTTGCATTCCTACCTGGACATTTGTGGGAACCAATATTTCAATACTTAGTACAGTAATGGAAACATAAACAACATTCTTGTTATACTTTGCCTCAGTCTGGCAATAAGTTTTGTTCACCCACAGGTACATCCATAAATAAGAATATCCTATTCATTTTAAGAACAAAATTGCTGATCAAATTTATCTTTATGCTTAATGATCACTTATGAAAATGCATTCTGTGGTACTTGGTTGTACTCTGAGATACACACATATTTCTCTTCTAGAGACTATGACAGAGGCAACTAAAGGTTTACAAGCACTGAAGTATCACACTAGGAATATTACAGGCAAGAACAAATTTGAGGAGAAAAAGGGAAATTTATAAAGTATTCAAAAATTACTTTTTTTTATTCTGTAAATGTATAATGGCACACTTCAAAGTTTTTAGATTCCACTGGAAGCATTTAAGTGATTGAGAAACAACTTTATTTAACCAAATTTCATTGTTTTTAGATATGCAGGTTTTATTGAGTAGCTCAAACTGGCCTGCAACTTGCTACATAGCCCAGGCTAGCCTAAAACTCATGATTCTCCTACCTTAACCTCCCCAGTTCTGGGATTACAGTTATGTACCAGCATATCTGGCTCTGTGTGGAATGTTAAAGAGTTTAAATGTCATCACAACGTTGTTCAAAGTATATATATATATATATATATATATATATATATATATATACACTCAGGTGGACCCACAGGTCACATAGTAAATTGTGACCTACCCATACCAAACCACATCTGAATTCAGATCCTCTAAATGACTTGAGCCCACAAGCTGCAGACGTCTTCCCAGGGCTCCAAGTAGCCCAGAAGATTCCAAGTGGCAATACTCTTTCTGGAGACAGGACAAAGGTAAGTGGGGACAAAATAGTTTCTCCTTTGGGTCCCTTCATATGACTTGCCTATTAGCCATTGCTTTTACCATTGTGTCAAAGAATTCCATCCAATAGTCACATGGTTAGCCCCCTTAGCAAAATCTGCAAGTTTTCCCTCTGAAATCACAAGAAAATAGTTTAATACTTGCATAATATAACATGATATTAGATGCTAGAATGTCCTGGCTGTACGTGTTTTTCCCTCTTGGAGATCTCGAGGTGCCTAGTCCAGTGCAGCACCACAGAAACTGATCCCAGCAGATGGATATGAAACTAAACGGATGTACTGCTTCAAGAGCTACAGAAGCAACGTGCAAGTCTTCACAGTCAAATGCTACATTCTCACCAAAACTGGAATAGCTAAGCCTTCTGGAGGATGAAATGTTAGTCCGCATCAAGCCATGTTTCTCTTTCTATACTCTTCGGAAGTATGTCAGCTCCTTCATTGTGAACCAAGATGCTCTGGATGTATAAATCTCCATTTCCTTATTACACTGTACTTCGTTGTACAAATAGATAGGCCTCTCTTATTAGCACGACGCTGTCCTAAGTGCTACAGGTCACACACAAGTAAAATAGACAACAACTTGTGCTCCACCAATCATCCTAAACCCTTCTAGTTCTCCAAGATTTGAAATCAGAATAATACTACTTTTTCCTTCATCCTCTAGAAAACTTTAGAAGCATTAATTGGATCATGTCACAAATACCAGTAGAAAGGCATTAATGGAAAATATGAGGTGGCTACCCTTGGCAGTATCATTAATCTCTCTCTCTCTCTCTCTCTCTCTCTCTCTCTCTCTCTGTGTGTGTGTGTGTGTGTGTGTGTGTGTGTGTGTTACAATGGTACACAATATCATGATGTAATTTCTCCTATAGTTTTAAATGTCATTTTAAATTTCAAGTAGTGAACAAGTAAGGAGGTATAGGCTGAACTTGAAACATTAACAATGTCAGATTTTATTGATGGACATCTGAAAGGGATATTTTTCAGGAAGCATATTATAAGGAAGGGTCTGGAGAAAGAAAATGCACTTCTTACCTCCTACCAACAAGTAGCTGTTGGGAAACAGTGTTTTTGCTTGCATAAGTGCCCTTGCATGACCTGAGTGGAAGAGGTCAAATATGCCATCTGCATACACTCTAACAGGCCTGTCAACTGTGGAAGAAAGAGACAGGGTTAACACAAATGCAGGATAAGGAAGTCCCAGACCTTTCATCAGTACAGTGCTATAAGTTTGCCTACAGAAGACACAATATCCACACGTTATCAGTTTAACATTAGTGCATGAAATTGACTTCTTAAAAATAGACTTTTCTAAAGGTGTCAAAATACAACAAAAAATTAAGAACCCAACACACAGTGTTATCTTCCGAGGAAGATAAAGAGAGCACTGGCAGTTCTCTGCACCTCAGATAGACTCTAGATGTCTTGTCGACAATATTTCTGTCCTGCCTCAGATAGACTCTAGATGTCTTGTCGACAATATTTCTGTCCTGCCTCAGATAGACTCTAGATGTCTTGTCGACAATATTTCTGTCCTGCCCAGTCCTGTAGCCATTCAGTCCCAAAGAAACATACAGAAGCTTATATTAATTATAAATTGTTTGGCCAATTAGCTCAGGCTTATTATTAACTAGCTCTTATAACTTAAATTAAGCCATAATTCTTATCTATGTTCAGTCATGCGGCTTGTTACCTTTTCTCAGTAAGGCATTCTCATCTTGCTTCCTCTACATCTGGCTGGTGACTGACTCTCTGCCTTTCTTCTTCCCAGAATTCTCCTAGTCTGGTTTCCCTGCCTATACTTCCTACCTGGTTACTGGCCAATCAGCATTTTATTAAACTAATACAAGTGACAAATCTTTACAGTGTACAAGAGCCTTATCCCACACCAATATCTGAACCAGTGGAGTTTACCTGTTATTGGGAAAACTGAGATTCCCTTTTAGAGTTCTTTATCTTGTCAATTAAAGATTATAGAAATAACTTGGAAGGAGACCTGAGGATAATTTAGAGTTTAGGGAGAAATCCTGTCAGCCACCAGGAAGATGGATGGAGAAGTAGTCATGCATTTTAAGTGGAGAATGGAATAGAAATAGATGATTATTAAGAAAGGAAAAATCACCCTCACGAATGGAAGTGAAGGGCTGGAGAGATGGCTCAGAGGTTAAGAGCACTGACTGCTCTTCCAGGGGTCCCAAGTCAAGTCTCAGTAACCACATGGTGACTCACAACCACCTATAATGAGATCAGGTGCCTCTTCTAGTGTGTAGGAAAATATTGTATACATAATAAATAAATAAAATATTTTAGAAAAAGAATGGTAGTGAACTAATGTGCTGAATAGAGACCCCAAAGTATCCAACCATGTAGCATATGGTCTTTTTGAAGTTCCCTCCCCTCTCATTTGTATCTGAGGCTTTATTTCATACAGGCTCAGTCCCTTGGATGATGGCAGTGGCGGGGTAAGAACAGGCTTCTAATCTTTTTCTGCAAACTCTGTTTTTCATGTTAAATTTTTTATAGATTTATTTATTTATTATGTATACAACATTCTGCCTTGATGTATGCCCACACACCAGAGGAGGGCGCCAGATCTCAGTACAGATGGTTGTGAGCCACCATGTGGTTGCTGGGAATTGAACTCAGGACCTCTGGAAGAGCAGCCAGTGCTCTTAACCTCTGAGCCATCTCTCCAGCCTTCATGTTAATTTTTTAGATGGGATTTTTCTATGAAAGCTTGGTTGGCTTGGAACTCACTGTGCAGGCCAGACTGGCTTTGAACTCACAGAGATGTGTCTCTCTTTGCCTTCTGAGTCCTGGGATAAAGGCAAGTGCCACCACATGCAACCATGTTTATTTGGATATAGCTTTTAAAGTTCCTACACTTTCTCACATATTTGTTGGGAACATCAAGGCCTCAGGAATGGAAGAATTTGAAGAAAGACCTGAGTCCTATTCTCAAAGACAGTGATGGTTTGGTATCTTCTCTGTGCTCAGATTGTTGCTCAGTTTTCTGTCTTTTGGTGGCTTATGTGAACTGTGATGGGAATGTTTTCATGCCAGAAATAGGCTCATTTCACCTCAGAAGGCAAAATGTGTCCCAGCATTTTGTGGTATAAGAGAAAAGGGGAGTCATCACCCAGACATAGAGGAAACAAGATGAGAATGCCCTACTTAGAAAAGGTACCACACCATGTGGCTAACACAGACAAGAATTATGGGTTAATGTAAGATATAAGAGTTAATAAGAAGCCTGAGCTAAAAGGTCAACCAGTTTATAATTTAAAAAGAGAAGGAGAGAGAAAAGGGGAATGTGGCCCAAAAGAGAAGGCAGTCAATGTATCAATTTTGTATATAGGCTGTATATAGGGTTGGTGCTCTGGGTTAGAAACAACCAATCAGTACTCTAGTCTTTTCTAGTCCTGTAGGATGCTATTGCTGAGGCAGACCAGAGACCCATTTTTTCTTCTAATGCTGAGTGGTTGGGTTTCACCAACATAGTGTATAAAGTAGGCACAAAATGGTTCCTTTATCCTCTCACTTCCACATGCACACTGTGACATGCATCCATGTACTCTCTCCTTTTGCCTCCTACTCCTTCCTCTTCCCCACTCCTCCTCCTTGGCCATCAGGATGATGATACCAAAGAACAATTTTGGTTCTTATGACCTCATTGTAGAGTGCCTGCTTCGCATGCACAAGGGCCTGAGTTCAAACTTCAGCACCACACACCAAAAAAAAAAAAAATGAGGAATCAAAAAAAAAAAAGGAACCAAAATTGTTCTTTGGTATCATCATCCTGATGGCCAAGGAGGAGGAGTGGGGAAGAGGAAGGAGTAGGAGGCAAAAGGAGAGAGTACATGGATGCATGTCACAGTGTGCATGTGGAAGTGAGAGGATAATGTCAGAAATCAGTTCACTCCTACTGGGTTTCAGGGCTCCAAATCAGTCATCATGACAATGCAGCATGAATCATCTCACCAGCCTGCTGATTTTCTGTATAAACCTAAGAATCCTACTGGCTTTTAAAAATATAAGCATTTATTATATTAATGCTATCAAATAAAATATTTAAGGGATGGAGTATGGCCTCATTGTAGAGTGCCTGCTTCGCATGCACAAGGGCCTGAATCCAAACTTCAGCACCACACACCAAAAAAAAAAAAAATGAGGAATCAAAAAAAAAGGAACCATTGCAAAGTTCTATTAAATGATTTAGGATTTAGATTTAAAATTGTGATTAGTTATTGATATAACCCAACCTCATTAATTTAGAACATAAAGAAATATTACATTAATAGATTCAGATGGTACAATGTTGCTAATAAATTAAATTTCTCCAATAAAAAATATGGAGATTTTTATGTCAAATTGAGAACTGCAACTATTTTCAATTATATCCTATTTTGAACAAACAGAATTGCTTTTGCAGGATTATACTGTATTCTAAATAAGTCGCAGTAAAACAGAAAATGCCCTGAAATAACAAACTGTCTAATGAGGGAGCTCAGATTTCAATGCTCTTATTCAATTGCGATTCAATTGAGGAAAATTTGTTTTAAGATCTAAATGCCACAAGAAAGCAGATGGCAGTTTTGTGGAAGTTTTTTGTTAATGATTCAGAGGTGATCAGGATAAATGAATTCAGGAAGCAGAGAGGAAGAAAAGTGAAGAAAGATGACATAATTACTGGGGAAAAGGCCATTTAGTAAATTTGAAGACTATCTGCAGAGTTGATTTTGCAGTAAGATCACTTTTTAAAATTGCAATGTGTCAGCAACTTCCTGACTGGGAAACTCCTAAGGCAAAGAGAGGAACCTGGTTTCCTGGTCTCTTCAAGGGGGGGGGGGGGGATGGGAAAGGAAGGGGGGGCCAAAGACAGAGGGAAGGAGGGTGGGGGGAGAGAGACAGAGACAGAGAGAGAGAGTTGAGAGAAGTTGAAAATGCAGAGCAAACAGTTACAATGAAAGCATTGTTTTTCTGCTGTATCCACACAGCTTTAGGCCTACACCTTTGGCCTCCAGCGCCAGGCCTGAGCCTGTTTTCATTCAGCCCCAAGGCTAGCTGAGGTCAGCACTTCACCTGGAAGGCCCTTCAACTGACTCAAGTAGTGGTTTGAGGCAAAAAGGATTGGAAGTCCTAGGTCCGCTCAGTTATGTCATACACCAGTTCTCTAGTCTTCTGGGATTTTTCAAAGATTAGAGGAGATAGGGGACAGGACAGCCTATCAAGTAGAACAGAAACTTAAGGTCCTTTTCTGCTCGCATTTGAATCTTATCCTTTAACTTCAGGTCAGTTCTGTTTGCCACGTTGTTGTTTTCATTTGAGTCTTTCTTCACCTCGCCTGCCCCCACCCTCATGGCCCACATAGCTCGTTTGTTGAAAGCGTGGTTCCCAGACCACAATTCTCTTGGGAGGTAGTGGAAACAAGGAGGTGAGGCCGAACTAAATCTTTCCTCTTCCTAACTCCTCCTCGGGTAGTTTATCAGAGTGATATAAAGCCTACACACCCGAATTTTCTTTTGAAACTCATTTGACATTTTTTGCTGGGCCAGTATTTCTCAGTATATCCTCTCTAAGCACCAACTTAAGTATCCTCCAGGCTGTTTGTTAAAGATGCAGGTGGACACCCCTTATTCCTGGTCTGAGGTCAGAGGAATGGCGGAGACTAGGGAAACTCCTTCAAGGATTATTTTTATTATAGGATTTATGTGTGTGCACCTGCTTGTCTGTATGTGTACCGTGTGCATGCAGATGCCCATGAAGGTCAGAAGGGAACATCAGATCGGCTGGGATTGGAGTTATAGACAGTTAGGAGCTACCATGTGGGCGCTAGGAGTTGAACCTGGGTCCCCTGGAAGAGCTCTTATTGCTGAGCCATCTCTCCAGTCCCTTTGTGGGATTCTTTACACACTTAAGTATAAAAATGGATGAATGACCTCAGCACTTTTGAGGAATGCCCTTAGAAAGGAGGCAGAGTGTCGTGGCTCAGAGGGTCAAACTCTACAGCGTTCTGGAGCCGACCCCCGGTGCTACTACTCAACAGGTGTTCACCAAGTAGCATCATTAGCTGGGAAGTTGCTAGAACTGCGGCTCCTTGGGTCCCACCCCATGTGAACAGAGTCAGTGGGGAGTCGCAGCCCTGTGTACGTTCACAAGTGCTCCTGGTGATTCTGCCGCAGGCTCCAGTGTTCAGAAGCCCTGGCACTGACCAGCGGAAATACCTGGCGCAGTGCACAAACTCGCTAAGCCTTCGTTTCCTTAAGTGTGAAATACTGAAAGCACTGGCCATGTTGAGTTGGGAGAGGAAAATGGCAGGAGACACATGAAGACCTTCGCACCTTGTATATATCTAATAAATGGCAATCACTATTAGATAATCCACTGCCCCTTACCCATTGATTCCTTTAAGTTTAGGCTGGTGGGTTTTGCAGTGGCGGCCTCACTCTGTTGTGCCATCGTATGTCTCAAAGCCTAACTCACTTGCCTAGTCCTCTTTTTCACTCCACCCTAACCAAAGGAATGATCTACCTTTACTGCTAGACAACTGTCTCTTGGGCTTTCCTACACTGTTTCTATTCTCCTGTCCCAGAATAACTTTCTGCTTTCTGTAGACATGACCCAAAACATCTCCCAGAAGAACCAGCTAGCTTCTGCTCCCTCCCTGAGGTCTTGCCCCACCTCTCCAGGCCACGTGACTCTGCCTGTCTCTGTGCTGTCGCTTACCATCAAGCTGTCCATTCATACACGTGCCTGTGGCTTTTCCTTACTGTCTAATTGGCTTGGCTCTTTAATTAACACGAAAGCCCTTGGGAAGCAGAAATGGTAATTTATGGTTGCTTTTACATCTCTTCCCCCACTGGCCTTCTGACACTGGCTAAAGGGATGAGTGGAGCTATAAACTTCTAGGACAGAACTGTCTCTTTTTTTAAGGGCTCACTTAAAACGTAAAATGAAGACATTTCAGAAGAGTTACAATTATACTGGCTTAGTTCTTCAACACCTTGAAAAGTGGTACTTTTAAAAGAATCTACCTGTCACCAAAAACCAATGGAGCAAGACATTGTCCCTGTTTTGCCAATGAGAAGATGAATCCAGATCTTTTTCATGAATTGCCCGAGTCTGTAGAATTCATAAATGACAGAGCCGGGGCTTAAGCATTTATATTCTCCCCCATTTTTGCCTGGGCTACTTTGATTTATATGCAAACTATTGCTGTTTTGATTTTTTTTAAAAGTGGGGTCTCACTCTGCACCCCAGGATATTCTGGAATAGTCACTATATAACCCATGGTGGCCTCAAACTCACAGTGGCTCTCCTGCTTCAGTCTCCCCAGTGCTGAGATACCAGTCGCAAGGGACCATCCCCAACTGGTCCTCAGCATTAATAAAAGTGCACAGTCCTCGTGCTGGGCTAGAATCACAAAACTCCACCCTGAAAGTGAGCACTGCTCACATAATGCTTTGAGATACTTCAAATGTCAAGATGAAGCCCATTTGCAAAATGAGAACAACAGCCTCACCTGGTGTTCCTAAGCGGGCCTGGGCAATGGTTAGTTTTTCATGAGGCGCTTGGCACTGGCAGCTGGATTCATCTGCGAAAGGAGCCGGTGCAGTCAAGGTCTAGAAGAGAAAAGAGAGAAGGGGAACGAATATTGTCTGATAAATAATTCTTCCGCACCATCAACCTCCCTTGAAGCGTGCTGTTTGGTAGATAGGTATGACCGAGAATAACATAGCAGGCCAGGATGGCTCACACCTGTCGTTCAAGTGTTCAACTCAAGAGGCCAAGACAGGGGGATCACAGTGAGTTCCTCAATATTCCCCCAATGGATCAGGCTTCAAGGAGTGAGGCCCAAGGGGCTAGGGGAAGTAGTGGAATACATCTGACGGGCCTGCCAGAGCAACATTGCGCTCCTAGAAACCAAGCGTGGGCACAGTCCCTTCCCCCTCCTCTTTAACTGATGCATCAGGCATATTAAGAGCAAGTCCGGCATGGTGACTCACACACGTAATCCCAACACGCAGGAGGCTGAGGCAGGAGGATGGAGAGTTCAAGGCCAACCTGACTAAGACCCTGTCTTAAAAAATAAGAACAAATAAAATCAAAAGAAGTCCTAGAGCTGCGCAGTGCCTACCATATGCCAGGGGCTGGATGAGATGACCTGGAGCCATCATCTCTTTCTGGCCTCCCAACACACTATGCTGCGTACACAGTCCTATCCTTCCATAGGATACCATCATCCTGGGCCTATTTTACAGAAAAGGCAACCGAGGCTCAGTAGGATTAAGAAATATGCTAAGTCATGCCCTTGGAAAATCATAATGCCCGGCTTTGAGCATCTTCCAAACGACAAGGGCAGTCTTCAGATATTTAGACTCACCCACACCCGGGACACTCGGCTGAAAGGAGCCTCATATTCGGAAGCGTGGCACGACATCTCCTGTAATTCACACACGCACACACGCACGCACACACACACAAGCCTGGCCAATCACAAATGCCGATGTCTCTTCAATGCAAAGGCCAAGGCTGATAGCTGCAACCGGAGAGAGCCAAAAAGCACAGCAATTCTGGCGGGCTGCAGATAACTGCTCCTGTGGTAGCTTCCCCAGCTACCAATGGCTAGAGGCCCCGCCCCAGGCAGCCTGGGCTGACGCTCTGGGGAACGCTGTGAGAAAGATGTAGTCACTTGGAAGCTTGCCCAGGAAGTGGCCCTGCATTTTTTAGTCAGCCTCTTAAAATGAAAACCTCACTCTTTCCAGACAGAGGAAGACAAAGCGGGTGGTGTTTTTGTAAACAGGGCAATCCAGAGTTGTCCGTTTGCAGGCTTTGAGCTATGTCATTACCACAGTCCCCACTAAAATCTTCCTGGGTGCTTTGGTTTTGTTTTCCGAGCCAAGGTTCACTTGTCAGTGTAAACACCGGGCACAGCGCTGCACGAATTGCTTATCAGAGCTGGAGACAGGTGCTAGTCCTTAGCTTGGGAAGATTTGATTGAGGACGGATCTAGACATTCGAGCAGGGGATGTGGCTTACTTCTGCCATTCACTCATTCATATTTCTTTAATCACTCATTCATTCACCCATATAGATGTCAGGTGCTATACTAAAATCTGAGGTAAGATGTACAGATAAGACTAGCCTATCCTTGCCCTTAAAAAATGGTTTTTAAAGATAGGGGCTTGGGCTTGTTATATATCCCGAGCTGACCTTGAACTCAGAATCCCCACGCCCGGTCTTCCCGAGTGCAGGGCTAGCAGGCATGTACCTTCATGCCTGGAAGTTAGTCCTTGCTCTTGATGAGACCATGTTCTCCAAGACACAGGCAGAACCCTGCCCTGGCCCCTATCCTATAGCCCCATTCACACCACCTTCCGCTCTGCAGTAGGAATCCTGCTGTAGTTTTGTCTGGAGATCTCCCAGTTAGCTGCCTGAGACTTCCGAACCTCCCTCCTGTCCTTCAGGACTCTGGAAGCAAACCAAGACTTGGGGAAAAGAATTGGGAAATGTGATTCCATCTCTTTTGTCCTCAGATACATTGAGGCGACTTTGTGGGCTCTAAAGGACCAGAGAAACATGTGGAATGAGGCACAGGAGTTCCATCTGTGTTTGTAAGACTCGTGTTCAAATATCCTTCGTAGCCCCTACTGAGTGCACACACTAATTAGACTCTTCCGGCTAAAAACACTCACTAAAGGTAGCGTAAGAGATGGGGCCTTATTTTAAGGCACAGAAGTGGAAAGAGGGAGTAGGCAGAATGTGGCCTCAGTGTGCCAAGAATTCTGCACCAACCTGGCTGTTCGAGCATGGGCTTCTTTCTGCTCCATTTCCATCCCTCTGCACCCTTCTACCACAGTCAAGTCTCTGCTTGCTTTCTATTCCCCAGAACTTTAGCTTATACATGGCTCCCTTCATAAGTTCCCCCAAAGACTGTTTTATTTATTTGCTTGTTTGTTTGTATTGGGACAAGGGCTTGCCAGGTAGCCCAGGCTGACCTTGAATTTATAATCTTCCACAGTAGTAGATGGTAGGTGGCCTAACAAAGCCCTGGGTACCATCTCCAGTACCATTAAAAAAATTGTAAAGTAGACTCTGTCGGGCTAAGTGCATATTTTCTTTTCTTTCTTTTTTTTTTTTTGCAGTTTGAATCTGAGTGTATTTTGCAGCTCTCAAACGAGGGTTTTTATACAAGAAGAACGGGTATTACAATTCTTAAAAGATGTGTTCAGTAAAGCAGTTACAAAGAACAAATTATCATAATCACCCGGCACAAGAAGGCACAAAACCAATCAAGTATTACATTTCCTGGTTAGTGGGGAAGCTCATATTTTCAAATCAGGTCACAACCAGAATTGTTTGGAGCTGTGGCAGGTATACTCTTGGGTCCAATACTTGTGGCACAGAAAGTCAGGGCTAACCCAACATTGCCCCGTTAGAGCTAGCCATACGTGTGGTGAGAAAGTTCTTTGACTTTGTGTGTTTCTAAAAGCAAGTTCTTTAACTTCTCTGAATTCAGTCTCATCTGTGAAAGGGTCACTATCTCGCACAACTGTTGTGAGAAGCGGAGCTCACAGGCACATTCTACCACTCTATTGTCCCTGCAGTTGCTGTCCTTAGTCCTTACTCAGTAAACCACACACGGCACTACGTGTCTCTAGACAATGGTAGATAATGTAGGTCTCCATACAACCAAGAAAAACGACTAATGAGTGCATTCTGACAACACAACCCAAAGTAGCAAAGTGGTTGCAAATGAGTGTCTTTATGTGCCTGTGCGTGTGCTCATCATGCCCATGTCTGTGGGGGGAATAAGCCACACGCTTGTAGGAGCCCACGGAAGCCAGGAGAGGGCAGTCAATCTCCTGCACCTGAGTTACAGGCAATTGTGAGCCTCCTGACAAGGGTACTGCAAACCAAACCTAGGTCTCCTGGGAGAGCAGCAAGTTCTCTTAACCGCTGGGCCATCTCTCTAGACCCAAATGGGAATATCTTCCATTAATGATTCATTACTTGTTTCTGGTTTGTTTTTGCTATTGTGGGTATTTTTAAAGATAGAGTCTTACTATCTTTCTAGGCCAGCTTAGCTGTAACTTGCTAGACAGCCTAAGCTAACCTGGAACTCATAATCCTCCTGCTGTACTCTTCAAATGTTTGGATTATATGTGCACTCCACCATGCATAGTCATTTCACTTATGTGTTTATACAAACAGTGAATCTTTATCAGATGATCTAAAATAAACGACTTTAGAAATATTTTATGTACTGGTCACAAATCTTATTAGACAAAGCATTGTCATAGCATAAGGAAGGTGTATTAAGAAGGTGTGGCATTTAAACAGAGAGAAAATTTTGAAATAACCTTTACTGAAAGACGAAGATAGCGTTTATGGGTACTGTGCAGTTTGCTGTTGATTCTCGTGACTTGGAAGCAGGGAAATGGGAGACCTGAAGCGATGGAAGACAGACAGAATCCTAGGTGCAGTGCAAGGGTGTGCTTGTGAGTGCAGCATGCGCACAGGGGAGCACCTGCAACAGCAGCTGCCAAGGAAAGGGCCTATGTTCTGTAATATACAAGACAACTATGCTTGGAACAGGGACAATGTGAAACTAAACAAGTGGTAGCTCTGCTTCCCGGAAGATTGCCTTTCAAAGTGATGCAGAAGAACCCTTGGGTTGAGCATTAAACACTCTACAGGAACAGTGAGGTGGCTTAGTGGGGGAAGGTACCTTCCGTGCAAGTCTGGTAACCTAAGCTCACAGTTCCCAGAACCCACGGAAAGGGAGACAGAGAGAACTGCCTCCACAAAGTCGTTCTGTACAAGTATGACCTCTACACCCACGAATTAATAATGGTAATTGCAGATTTTAAATTAAAAGTAATTAAACTCTATATTCACCAAGACTTAGTGAGGGCCTGGCAAATACCAGCTACCTCCTGTGACTTCAGGTAATATTTGTTCAGTCTGAACACTTCAGACTACATTTTTTTCTTTTCTTTTCTTTTTCTTTTTTTTTTAAAAATCCCTTTTCAGGAGTGGAACAAATCATTTGTCTACTAAGGAATGCTCATTAGGTTTTGTTTTCTCCACGTAAAAGCAATAGACCAACCTTAGAACAATTGGAAATAAGATGTGTGGGTCTCCTAGGAGGAGGGAGGATGGGGACAAACTGGCCCTTGAACTATCTAGATGGCTACAAAGGACCAGCATCCCTATTTATTCCTCAGCATTTACCAAAGCCCAAAAGCTTACTAGGGTACTCCGGATGTATTCCAGACATAGGCCTGACATAGGTAAGACATAAAAGCCAGGCCCAATAACACAGTAAAACAACTAAGTCTTTGATTGTATACATAGTGATTCATATAAAATGTCAAATTGGTCAAATTTGCTCACTAGTTTGTACAACAGCTCTGTAAGATTTGTCCAGTTTCCCATGAACTATACAGGACCTGTCTTCAACAGTGATGCCGACTGATGACGAGAAGCAACAGCAGTGGTAGACCCTTGCCACTCAGTTGTCTTTTTGGCTCTCTCTGAACTAAGGAAATGCTCAAGATTCTTAGACAGGACAAGGAGACCTCTTAGAGAAGATACTGAAGCTCCTGATAACCAGGAAGGGCAAGCCTCAGCAATCAACTGAAGGAGTAAACGCATGTGGCCGATGTTTTTACCCCAACTTAGAGAAGCATGGCAGATGTCTCGCATGTAGCCTTTGTGAGCCTCATCTTGGACCAACTCTAAGGCACCCAGATTCTGTTTTCTACTGTTTATTAGCACAAACTACACAGCTAAGAGATACATGATTGTCCAGAAGGTAGATTTAAAAGAAGGAACAAATAAAGGCAGGAAAGAGAAGTGACTCCGGGCAGCAATCCACCACAGTGAAGAGCGGCCCTTTCAGAAGAGCAGAAGAGCATAGCTAAAGAGGCACACACAGCTTTCGGTCATTTCATAGCTGGAACCAAAGTCCCATTCTTGTCAACATACAAATCTTAGAAATCAAGTGACTAGAATAGTGGGGGCCATTGGAACCATAGCTCATGCCTCCCTGGAGAAGCGTGAGCCAAGCTGAAAGCTGGAGAGACACAGGAGATTGCTGTTCAGCATAAGAGTGAGGACTTTCAAGGAATAAGGAGCCCTGGCCCAGAGTGCTGAACCTCACACATACAAGGGCCTTGTGAGACCATAGACTTGGTGCTAGGCCACAGTCAAAGTTCTTCCTGCTCAATTTAAGATTTCAGAATACCCAATCATTGCTTGTGAAAATGCTTCCCTTTCGTCGCATGCTCCAGTTATGTAAACTATACCACAGGGTCATAAAAAGCCATACTCCCAAAAGGCTTTCTAAGGGAAGGATATTGTATAGTGGACATTGCTTGTGTAGAATCTCCTTGACTGAGACTTGTATAGAAGAGAGTATTCAAGAGACGGAGGCAGGAGGCTCATGAGTTCCCAGCCAGACTAGATCAAATAGGAGTTCAAGGGTAGCTAGGGCATGTGCAGGCGTGTGTATATGCACTTGTGTGCACATGCTCTTGCACATGAACACAGACATACATGCACACATATATATAGAGAGAGCTATTAAGTGTACAATACAGCTATTACTCAAGTGTAAAAAATGACACAAAGTACCTGTACTTATGCATTGTGCATCATTGACTGACAGCAGATTGAGAACCACAAATTGAGAATTAAAAGAAGACTTCATAAAAAATTCTATTTTCTCATCTCTGACAATAATTTTAAACCCATATTTAATTAATCACAACAGTTTGAAGTCTTTTTGAAGATAGAAAAGAAAGAAAACAAAACACCTAACAGTTGACCAGAGGTCTGACATACACAAGTCACTAGATTTTTGAATTGGATCATTGATTATGGAGACGCCTACGTCAGACAGCTTACCAGTAGAATCCCATGGAGTGGAGGCTAATGAGGCCCAGAATATGGCTCAACACCCAGAAGTATACATTTTCTCATTCTGTGAAGTATAGTGTATACATATTAAGAAGTAATAGGCACCATTGCAAAGAGTGAAGCAAATATATATGTGTCAACAAGGAACTATCCCTAAGATATTTCACTGAATGCAAATTGAAAATCCATACACAGAATAAATGCATATTAATACTGTATAATATTATTTTATGATAAAAAGCGGGGAAAGAGTGATACAGAAATATATAAGAATTATACTGGCATGATTATGCCATTGTTCACATGTGACTATTTAAACTAACAGGATACTTAAAATGAAACAAAATTTAAAACAGAATCTCAGTCATGCTAGCCACATTTGAAGTATTCAGTAACCACATATGGCCAATAGTGATATTGGGCAGTGTAGACAGAGAACATTCTTGTCATCATAGAAAGTACAACTTAGCCTAGGAAAACCTCAGACACTTAATTACCTCTTTAGAGAGAAAATACATGCTGTTATTTTGCTTTGTTCTTATGACCAGAACGTAGTCATGCAATTTACAAGATATAAAATAAATTTAAAGTATTCCCTCCTCTGTGATTTCAGAGTTGCAGCTAATTTAATCAAGGGTCAGTTATCCTGAATACAGAGGAGCAGGTCTTATAGGAAAGAAGAGCTATTAACCTATTATCTACAAACTAGCTGATATAATCCCTATGTATAGGGAAGTTTTAGAACTTGTTTGTGCTCTTGAAGGATTTAAATCACTGTCATAATATCTACCCATTATTTATTTGCCCAACATTTTATAGCACTTGAGTAATACTTGTGTGTAAGTAGTGTTGTGAATTCTGAGATCACATCAGAGGCACAACAGCCCAAAATAGAGTTCAGTAATGATAAACAATGAAAATAGCATAAAATATCTAGCGTGTTAAGTGGTGATCACATGCTATGTAAAAATAAGGTGAGGAAAGGCAACAGGGAGCTCAGGAGCAAGTGAGATAGAAAGAAAAATGGCAGGCCTGGAATCTCGGTTACTGGAGGCTGAAGGTCAAGATCTGCCTGGGTTCAAAGTGAGTTCAAAGCTAGCCTGGCCCATTTAGTGGGACCTTGTCTCCAAACAAAAGTAAGAAAAGGCTTAGGAAGTACCTTAGTTGTAGCGTTTGCCTAGGGAGGACAAGAGTTTAGGTTCAATTCCCGGTAGAAAAGGAGGAGAAAGAAGAAGGAAGCAAGCAAGCATGACCTGATCTTTTTGTTTACGTAGGTGTGTGAGTGTGGCGTATGTGTGGAGGTGTGGGTGTGTGTGCACACCTGTGGTGTGTATCTGGAGGTCAGAGGAGCATGCCCACTGTCCTCTAACATCCTGTGCTGTGTATCTGGAGGTCAGAGGAGCATGCCCACTGTCCTCTAACATCCTGTGCTGTGTATCTGGAGGTCAGAGGAGCATGCCCACTGTCCTCTAACATCCTGTGCTGTGTATCTGGAGGTCAGAGGAGCATGTCCACTGTCCTCTAACATTCTGCCTTTTTTCTTTTAGCCGGGGTCTCTCACTGAAACTGGAGCTGGCAGCTAACAAGTCCTAGTAATCCTCCTATTTCTCCCTCCTAAGGTACTGGATTCTACGCGTGCATGTAACAACCTCTGCTTTTGTTTGCTTGCTAGTTTTAACACGGGTGCTGGAATCAAAACCCGAGCTCTCATGTCTGTGCAGCAAACACTCTTTCCCAATGAGTCATCTGTTTAGTCTCTGGCCTTTGTGCTCTTTTTGAGACAAGGTCCATGTACCTCAGGCTGGTCTTGAACTCACTATCTGGTGATGGCCTGAATTCTTGATTCTCTTTCCTTAGCTTCTCCTATGCTGAGATTACAGGCATGCAGTACCACACTTTAGCAGCCAAGTTGAGAATAAACTGTTAAGAGCTCTAAGGTAGAAACAAAACCAGTGCAGTAGAAGTAATAAGAAATCAGAGTTTACACAGATTTTGGATAAATTAAATTTGATGGGGAGCTAGGATGATTCCAAAGTAACTGGGCAGAAGAACTGGAGCACCTGGATTGCCATTCTCTGGATAGGAAAGGCACTAGAAGAGGAAATCTGTGGGAGGACCGATTCTAAGATTTGGGGTTCTGTTCTCCCTCACTTTGATATTCCTGTTAGATCTCCAGGTAGGTAGGGATGTCAGGCCTGTATGTACAAGTCTGAAGTTTGGGAATAGGAATATGACTAAATATAAGTGATAGTAAGAGTAACTGGAATAAATTCACATTATAACACTTAGAAGCATGAGTGCAGGTAGAAGAGGGGTTCGAGTTGGCAAATGAGGGGACACTAAATTTGTAGCCAGTCTTTCCCCACCATTACGGAAACTCCAAGAAAGCAAGGACTTTGTCTGCCCTTTCCCCAGTGCAGTACCTGATGAAGTAGACCCTTAACAAACACTTGTTGAATGATAACTGGAAAAAAGTGATTACGATAAAGACAGAAATAGGCAGGAAACTCAGGAAGGAAGCACACATATTAACAGTATGCTATAAGAATCTCTTATCATCATAGTATACATTTTAGAAAACTAGGGAAAGCTAAGAGAAGAAAACAAGTCTTCAATAATTCTGTTTTCTGGAGTCAACTGCTGCTAATACTTTTTAGGTTTCGTTTCAGCCTTTCTGGGGTGCCATATTACATAGTAACAACTTCAGAATTTCACTGCATAAGCCCTTTACCACCCAGCAAAATCATAATTTTATCATATCACTTAAATAATTTTCAACCTCACTAACTTGGAAGGCAATAAAATATTACACTGAATAGAAAAATCATAAATAGAGCTGGAGAGATGGCTCAGTGTTTAAAACTGCAGACTGCTCTTGGCAGAGGACCCAAGTTCAGTTCCTAGCACCCACATCAGACAATTCATAGCAGCCTGTAGCTCCAGATGCAGGGAATTGGATAGCGTCTTCTGGATTCCATGGACACTTGTGCGTACACATGCACACACCCATACACAGACATGCACACATACACATAAGTAAAAATAAAATAAATCTTTAAAAAAAGAAAAGTCAACCCGGGCATTGGTGGCACAAGCCATTGATCCCAGCACTCGGGAGGCAGAGGCAGGCAGATCTCTGTGAGCTTGAGGACAGCCTGGTCTACAAAGCAAGTTCCAGGACAGGTAGTGCTGTTACACAGAGAAACCCTGTCTTGAAAAACAAAAACAAAAATAAAAAAAGAAAACGACGAGAGAAAAGGGAAGAAAAGAAAAGCCACAAAACCATAAATATTTCCTTATTGTTGAGGGTTAATTTTAATTTTTTTTCTTAATTAAAGTAACATTCTAAACATAATTGTGAATCTCTGATTATTTTATTTGGATAGATGCCTTGAAGCTAAATTATTCAGATCAATGCTGTAAACATTTTGAAGATAAACATTTGAAAAATGTTTTAACATATATTGGTAAATTACCTTCTACAAAAGCTGAATTATTTACACTCACATTGCAATGGATGAAAAAAATGCCATCTCACTTTGTCAATTTTATAGACCAAAAACGGCATCATGCTGTTTCAATTTGCATTATTTTGATTAGAAGAAAGATTGAACAACTTTCAAATGTTTATTAGCCATTTGTATTTTCTTCTGAGAATAACCTATCCTTTGCCCATTTTTCTATTGTTGGGAATAAGTAGGCTGAAACTGTTTAAAAGCAAAACAACATAACACAGTTAAAGAGTTACCTGAAATATCTTTTAAAAATGCATTTGCAACTTTATTTAGATTTGCCATGTAAGAGCTCCATTAAGGAAAAACCCACACAGCTACTTCATTGCAGTCATCTGGACATCTGAGGGTTGTAGTTATGAACACACCGTGGCTGTGCGCTCATGCACAGAGCTGTGCAAAATCAAGGCAGATAAAGTCCTGGCACGAACTGGATCAGGGAGGGAGTCCCAAAGTATCACCACTACCTGAGGAGCTATTGACAGTTAATGGCTGCGGGGAGATGGGGAATTGGTTTTCTTCAGGGATGCAGCACCTAAGAGCCTATTTATGCTTCAGTAAATGGTCCCATGCCCATGTCCACACAGGCAGTAAGTACTAAGTGAACTCAGTGAGCTTAAAAATAAGAAAGCTCATGAAGTTAAGAGGGAAACATGCTGAAGGGGATGCGGGAGTCATTGGAGAAGAGGGCATGGGGGATGGGGGTGAGTTCGATAGTTTGGTTTTTAAAAGCATAAAAATTAGGGCAGTTGTGTGTGGTGGTGCATGACTTTAATCCCAGCTTGAGAGGCAGAAGCTGGTGTATATCTGTATGTTTGAGGCCATCCTGGGTTACACAAAGAGTTCCAGGATAGCCGAGGATACAGAGTAAGACCTCATCTCAAAAACAAAACCAAACCACAAAAAATAAAAAAAAAAAAACAAAACAAAATAAAGTGAGTGTCTAGGCACATGCATCTAAGTCAGACTAGTAATCACAGCCCTCTGCAGATCTGGGGTGAAGCACCCCAAGGTGCGCTTACAGGGAAGATTCTAGCCTACGTCCATCCTGGGTCGGAGCTGCATCACGTCTGCCCGGGAGAGGGGAGTATGGCATCTTTCTGAGGCATCTTACCTCACTTCCTCTTCCTCCCAGCATTCTGTTCTGTTTACTCCACCCACCTATGTTCTAACCTATGAGGGCCAAGCAGTTTCTTTATTTTTTAACCAATGACCTTCCTCCATCACAATGCAATGGACAGTAAGTGACTCCTGCACATATATATATATATATATATATATATACATATATATGTATATTTCCTTTTCATCTCAGTAGTCAGGAAAGGCAGCATCACTAATACCTAATTCTAACATATGAATTTATACCGGCATTCCATCCCTGTCGTGGTAAATTCTATATATAGTGTCTGTGGCAGTTTGAATGTAATTGGCCCCCATAAGCTCATAGGAGTGGCATTATTAGGAGGGGTAACTTTGTTGGAGTAGGGGTGGCCTTGTTGGAGGACGTGCATCACTGTGGGGGTGGCCTTGGAGGTTTCCCTTGTCCAAGCTTTGCTCAGTGTGACACCCATTTCCTGTTACCCGCAGGCCAAGATGTAAGAACGCTCTCATTTCCTTCTCTAGCACCATGTCTGCTTACATGCTGCCTTGCTTCCTGCCGTGACAATAATGGCTAAGCCTCTGAACTGTAAGCCACCCCAATTAAATGTTTTCCTTTATAAGAGTTGTCATGGTGTCTCTCTCTCTCTCTTTTTTTTGGATTTTCGAGACAGGGTTTCTCCGTAGCTTTTGGTTCCTGTCCTGGAACTAGCTCTTGTAGTCCAGGCTGGCCTCGAACTCACAGAAATCCGCCTGCCTCTGCCTCCTGAGTGCTGGGATTAAAGGCGTGCGCCACCACTGCCCGGCTCTCATGGTGTCTCTTCACAGTAAGAGAAACCCTAAGTCAGTGTCCTAAGGGGAGAGTTCAAATTGGATGGCCTGGCTTGTAGTTCACCTAGGCTTTGATCGACGCCCTTGTGGCAGATACTCCCAAGAGCAGCTAGTGGCTTGAAACATTTCCTGCAATCAAGGCCTGGAGAGATGGCTCCATGGTTAGGAGCCCATGCTGCTCTTACAGAGGACCTGAATTTGTTTCCCAGCACCCACATCCAGGCAGCTCACAGATGCCTATATCTCCAGGAGGATCCCATGCTTCTGACCTCTGAGGGAATCCACATTCAGGTGCCTATCCCCCACATATACATAATCCAAAATAATGAGTCTTTCAAAAAATATGTATTATAACAAAATAGAGAAGCAAAAATAAAAGCAGCACAGGTGAAGAGAAGAAAATGGTAGACCTTAGATTGGGGACGTAACTCAATTGGCAGAGGACTTGCCTAGCATATACAAAGTCATGAATTCCAATCCCCAGCATCACACAAAACCAGGCTTGATGTCACATGCCTATAATCTCAGGACTGGGGAGGTACAAACAGGAGATCCAAAGGCCAAGGTCATCTCTGCCTATACAGCAAGTTGGAGGTCAGTGTCTTAAAACAAAATAAAATGAAACAAACAAAAAATCAATGAGCCACAGAGGAGAAAAAAAGAAGAAAAGGAGGAAGAAAGACAGAGGCTACTCTTACTCTCTGTATGAGGTCTGCATCAACCACATGGTTAGGCACAACCAATGATAACTTAACGCCATCTGACAAGAAGACAGCTGAAATGAAAATTAGTATGCAGAAGATTATTAGAAATGCCAAGATGCTCCAGTTTGAGCATATATCATACTTCAAGATATCAGCTAATGGAGGAATAGAAAGCTATTGTAATTATCACAGTACTCTAAAATGAAGCATTCAGAACATGAAGACAAATGATTCTTTTAAGTTTCATGTTTCAAGTCATGGGATACTCAACCCAACACTTTAAACATACTGTCATATGTAATGATAAATATTTAGAAGTAGTTTTTCAGTTTCCTGTAATTTCAAAGAGAAAAAAGTCTCTTATTCCTGCCACAGTAAAACAAGTAACTAACATGTAGGAGGGGGAAAAAAACCCTATGTCAAACTAAACTGCACTCTTTTGTCAGAAAATATGTTTAGAAGACATATAGAAAACATTGCTGAGGATTGGAAGAAACAAGCATTAGAACAAATTATGTAGTGTAGGAGGTTTGCTATGCACTCAGATTGAGCACAGCTATTTCTAACGTGTCTCAGCTTGAAGCATGTGCAAGATCGAATTTTAATAATAAAAGTGCTTTTCTAAGCAATGGACAAATATGCTCCAAAAAAAGACAGACTCTACAAAAAATTAAAATAAATTAGCCAAAGCTAATTTATGATTTTATGGAGAAACAATGGAATTATCAATGAGGTGATGGTGTTGTCCTTGGCTCCTGATCACCCATTTATATCAGGAATATCATTCCATTCTGTCTTCCTTATGGAAATCTTCCTCTATTAGCCCTCAAAATGTTGCTCCCAGGGTTCCATCCTGGCAGACTGTGGGAGTGAGGAAGAGGGATTTAAGCAGAATTCCTGCAGAGACAGGTGGATGTGGGGAGGATTAGACAGCCTTAACAAGCGAGTGCTCTTTGGTTTTCCCCTCTAAGCCTTTACTATCAATCCATCCCATGCCCCTCCTATTATGCTGACTTCTAACATCACTGGTGAACCGTGTGTCCATCTTCCTTTGTATTTTATGGAAAGGAGACTATGTGCTACATATTACATCATGTCTGACTTGTGAGATTTAGCTGCATTCTGGCTGGTGATTGTCTGTTCTTCTTTCTCATTGCCATATTACTAGAACATATTTACCAGACCGTTTCTACTGAGCATTTGGGTTAAAACATACTAGGGAGTTGTGGGGGGTGTGGTCATCTGTACAGGTTTCTTTGGAGAGGAATTACTGGGTCAAAGTCTTTCCTTTGGTACTGGGATGTAGCTCAGTGATAGACCACATGTCTAAAACGAAAAGGCCCGAGCTCATTCTCCAGCATTGCAAAAACTAGTACTCTGAATTTCTAATTGTCCTACAAAGTCTAGATATCAGATTTGATTCCCACCCCCAGTCCTGAAAATTAAAAATGTGCCACGGAAGGGTTAAATACAGCATTCTCTCCAACTACAGTCACACACGTTGTTTCTGAATCATTGGGGGCTCGAGCAGATAACTTGTGGCTCACTGGTTGAGGCGTATATGTAGCTTAGAAGTCAGACAGATTCAATTTGAAATCCCTGCTTAATCCATTGGTATCTAGTGTTTGGGATTTTTTCCCTTGATTTTCTTATAATGTGGGGGAATGGTGGTTCTTATTCCACGAGTCTCTGGCCTGTTTAAATGTGTTGAACACACATAGGGCATTCAACACAGTGCCGAATATAGTGTGACTATGTGACTATGAATGGCTATACCATTTCTCCATCACCTACAGAGAAAAATGAGTAAGACCGCCAGCCTGGAACCAGCATAGAACAATTACCTTATAACTAAACAATTTGGCGCTACAATACACTTTATTATGTGACTGTGCCTACAGTCACTATTAGGCATGCTAGAGATGAAGCATAGAAACCTGTGTGTCCTAGGAACGTGCTTTCAACATCATTCATTTGGCAATAAGCTCCACACATCATTCACGATGTTTCTATTAACCTATTATTGCTGTTGTTATTTTTCTTAAATGCCCATTTAAATAACCCTCAGCGTCCTTTTACACTGATGTCAGGTTCAGCATGCATGAATTACGGAGTGGAAAACAAAAATACCAAGTCAAAGACTTTGGCTGGAGGGAGGAGATTATATGAAAATGAATCCTGCTCAATAGGCTAGCCCTGTGGGGCCCTGCACATTATTACACAGGCTTACACTACCAGGGCTTGCTGCTTTACTTTCTAATCACTGTGTTTTCAAGTCCGCCTTCAAGAGCATTGAGTGCTAAACTGTCTTTCCCCAAGCAGGGTCAGCTTCTCTCAGCCTCCCTTATAACCCAGTTCATGCTGGGATAAAGAGGAAGGTAGGAATGTTAAAACAATAATACTATGGTCCGAGGCCAGCAACGGGTAATCAGACCCTAGCAAGGTAGACGCTGTTACCTGGGAGATTATTGGAAGAAAATAGGCCCCGCTTGCAATGCCTTAGCTTGCTTCTACCTTCCTCCTTTACTTCTTTTCATCCTGCCCCCTGTGACCAGAGGAAATAATTCTTTTTCTATGTATATTTCTCTATGAGTCACTGAGAAGCTTTGCTCGGGCTTTAGCTAAAGACACAGGAGCTTCAAGACTATTGCTTTTCCTGTTGCTGAATTTTAACCCCAAGCACTGAACTTAGATGGACAGCGTCTGTTAAGAAAGCTCCTCGAATTCAATGTGATACTGCCAAGCCTCGAAGAAAGCCAATGTTTCAAACCTCAGTATTATGAAACAGGTAAATTAGGAGGTTATTGTTCACATGAAGAGAAGATTCAACATAGCTTTCTTTAAACAATGAATAGAATATAACAAATACAATTTGGAATACATTCAATCTTTTGAGGAGGCACCTGAGACAAAAAAGCAGAAGTCAGAAGTGGTTTGTGCAAGATTAATGTAAAATTTCAAAGTACTTTGTGAATATTTCTTACACTTATTTAGCCAGTGTGTCTTATCATGAGATTATTCAACCTATCTTGGCCAAAAATGAATAAAATGAAACAGAAGCGAGGAGTGGCAGAGGCTTTTGACTCAAGTCAAACACACCTACCACAGTGGCTCCCACTCCACGGCAAACAGTCGCCTATTTCCCTCATCTGGGCTGCTAGAATTGGAGTATAGAAGAAAAGTGATTTGCTTAGGTCCACATAATAATTGCAGGACAAAACTGTGACCGAACGACCCAGCAGGCTTTAGTGAGTGAAGACTAGATTTCAGCTTCACCAGCCCGCAGCTCTTTCACTGTGGGCCAGTCCAGCTCCCTCTGGCTAATCCTAGGTTCATCTTGTTGGCAGCTGATGGAGCTCCAGAGGTCATGAAGGACCAGGCTTGCTCTCATCATTCTGCCTTATCAAAACCCAACATACCCTTTCCCGTCTCTCTCTGTCTCTGTGTGTGTGCGTTTGTGTGTGTGTGTATGTGTATGTGTGTGCATGCACGTGCGTGTATGGAAGTCAAAGGTTGATTTCAGGCCTCCTACTTAATCATTCTCCACTTTGGTTTTTGTTTGTTTGTTTGTTTAATTGGTTGGTTTGTTGGTTCATTGGTTTGGTTTTGAGACAGAGTGTCACTCTAATCTTAGAGCTTGTTTAATTGGCTAGATTAGAAGGACAGTCCCAGAGAGCTTCTCACTCCACAGAGCTGGGATCATAGGCTTGTGCCGCTGGGCCCAATTTCTGGATCAAATGCAGATCTTCATGCCTGTGTGGTAAGTATTTTACCAAATGACCTGTCTCTCCAGCCATTTCTACCTGTCCAACTCCTGGTCTGACAACACTCTGTGACAGGACCCAACATCCCAGAATACTACAGAATGATACTTTTGCACCTGCCAGAACCAAGCCACTATTACTTTCCCTCTCCCCTTAGAGATGCTATCAGATAAGAGGGACCTTCAATTTTCTCTGTTCTTTCTCCTAACTTAATTGAGCCCAAACATTCTTTTCCTACCTGAAGCCAATTTTTCTATATTGCGTGGGTGCCCGACCTCTTGAGGCTCAGGGGAATAGCATCCATTGTTGTCTATGCCGCCTTCGCCTTCTCCCTCTTCCACTGTCCCTTCCCCATTTACATTTAAGTACGAGTTCTGTCATCTTAAAAGAATGACCCAATCAAAACCTTTGGCATCTTGGGTGAATGGAAGGAAAGAAAACCAGAAGAAAAAGAAAGAAAGATGGAAGGAGTGAAGGAAAGAAGAAAGAAGGATAGTTTCTCTTGCTTCTAAATGCTTCTTTCCCCTCCTCTGGACACAACAGATTCTATTTGCTTTCCCCCTCAGTTAAGCATCCCCTTCCTCTAAAGTGTCTTTAGCCTAATGCCTGCTGTCTGTCCTCTACTCACAGGGCTTTACCAAAACATAACCACTGACCAGTTCTGGAATCCAATGTGAAATTCTTCCTTCTGTCTTTTAACCTCATTTGATCTCTCTGCTGACTTGGGATGTTCTCTCTGGGAACTTACCCTCCCCTTGATACCCTGATCTCTCAGTCATTTAAGCAATGTATTTCTCTTTCCTTTCCAAAATCCTTCCTCTATTGGCTTTTTAAGTGTCTTCCTTGGGCTTCTGGCCTGGAAATATTTGGGGATAAAATTAGGTTAAATTTAGCCATATTTCATGTACACACAGGCAAGAATTAGGAATATTCTAGTAGATTTAATTACAGCTCTTCTGTTCTCCTCCCCAAGAACACACAAGGATGTTTTAGTGTGCATTGATCCTGTGCTGACTGGTTTTCTGTCAGCCTGACACAAGCTAGTCATCTGAGAAGAAGAAACCTCAATTGAGAAAATGCCTCCAAAAGACTGGGCTGTGTGCAACTCTGTGGAGTATTTTCTTGATTGACTAATGTAGAGGGGCCCGGTTTGTTTTCTAAGTGATTTATGAGGGAGGGTTCACCCATTGTCGATTGGGACACTCCTTGACTGATGGTCCTGGGTTCTATAAGAAACCAGGCTGAACAAGCCAGGAAGCAGCTCACCTCCATGGCCTTCGCCTTAACACCTGCCTCCAGAGTCCTGCTTTGGCTTCCTGAGACACACTGTGACTTGGGATATGGGAGCTAAATCAACCCTTTCCTCCCCAAGTTGCTTGTGGTCAGGGTGTTTCACCCCAGCAATAGTAACCTGTAGTGATAAGGCACGGCGGGCCTGTTTTTCGTCCATCTGGCTCCTGCACAGCTAGCTTTACACCCAAAATAACAACACACAAATTGAATTCATTTAAACACTGCCTGGCCCATTAGCTCTAGCTTCTTACTGGCTAACTCTCACATCTTGATTAACCCATTTCTAATAATCTGTGTAGCACCACAAAGTGGTGGCTTACCGGGAAGATTCTAACCACCGTCAGTCTTGGGTAGGAGAAGCACAGTGTCTGCCTGACTCTGCTTTCTTCCTCCAAGAATCCTGTTTGGCCTACTCCACCCACCTAAGGGTTGGCCTATCAAAAGGCCAAGGCAGTTTCTTTATTGACCAATGAAAATAACACATAGACAGATGACCCTCCTACATCAGTAACCCTGACTAAGACAAGCCCCTAGAGTTAGCCTTGTCACAGGGCTGTCTAGGGTGACCAATGATTGGTTTTGGTTAGATTTGGATTTTGTGTTATTGTTTGGTTAGCTGGCTGGTTTCTGTTTTTTTTGTTTGTTTGTTTGTTTGTTGTTTTTTCAAGACAGGGTTTCTCTGTGTAACAGACCTAGCTGTCCTGGAACTTGCTCTGTAGACCAGGTTGGCCTTAAACTCACAGAGATCTATCTTCCTTTACCTCCCAAGTGCTGGGATTTAAAGGCAGATACTATCAAGCCTAGTCCAAAGCAAATCTTTTGGAGGCATTTCTTAACTGAGAGTCCCTCTCCTCAAATGACTTCTATTTCAGTCAAGTTGGCATAAATCTAGCCAGGACAGCACCTTAGCCTCCAAGTGCTGGTATTACAGGAGTGAGTCACCCACCATTAATATTATCCTGAGGCATCTTTCCTGATAATTATTTCAATACACTTCCTTCGAAATCCAGAAGGTGACCCACTTTCACTGTTATCAATTAGATGTCCATCTCTTCTATGCAGCTTCTACAATTTCTACCTTCCGTTTAAAAGTCTCCCTGGAGCTCCACAAACACTGACTAGATAATAATAAATGGAAATCCCCGTGGTGTCTTTCATATCACCCACACACTCTTCCTTCTTGATGCTTCCCTGCAGTGATGGTACCTGCTTGCTGGATCTAGGAAAACTAGTCTTCCTTGACCCTGCCACACTCTTAGACTAAATTATCAAATCCTGATGCATTGTCTCTTTAATATCTCCCAATTCTGTCCAGTTCTTTCCCCACTTACCCCCATAACCTCAAACTCATTAGCTCCCATCTAGATTACTGTTATAGCCTACTAACTGAAACAGAATAGGTTAACATAGAAAATACAAGAGTATAGAATGAGAGGTGATGTTCAACTTTTCTTCTGGCTACATGTATGTATGTGTATATTAAACACCGAAGCTTCCTCTTTTTTGGCAGTACTGGGGTTGGACCTAGGTCCTCATGGATGCTAGGCAAGTGGTCTATCACCGAGTTACAATCCCAGCCCTAAATGAACTGTACACTATAAAAAGTACTTATTATTGTGAATTCTCAGAGCTCATCATAAACTGGACTGGGCAAAAAGGTGTCTGAGTTTCCTCTAAAGCTATATGCGGCCACTGTGCCCTTGAAACTCTATTCTGAATTGAGATGTATCTTAAGTGTACTGGATTTTAGACTTTGCATGAATAAACAGTAACAAATGGCTCAGTGGGTAAGAGTACATGTTACCCAAGCCTGGTGGCCTGAGTTCAGACCCCCAGAACCCATGTGAATGCTGGATGTGGTGGCACATCTCTGCCATCACATGTACCAGCTCATGCACCTCACACACAATCATGTACACACACACATCATATGCACACAAATATATACAAATAATTTTAGATGGGTGGCATTTTGACATAATAGTAATTAATGATATATGACATTAAATAAGATATAGTTTTACAATTGATTTTAGTTTTTAAACTGTGAGTGCTAGATAACTTTAAATTATATGTGTGACTTGAATTATATTTCTATTGGATAGCACTGCTCTAAAGGCTGGCGTGTGCCACTCACAACAGGTCAATGAGACCCTAACAAATAGACTTATCTTTTGTGTGTGTGTGTTTGTGTGTGTGTGTGTGTGTGTATGTGTGTGTGCACATGTGAGGGTACACTTGTAGGTATGGAGGCCAGATATTAACATTGGGTGTCCTCCTCAATTGCCCTTCACATTGTATTTTGAGATAGAGACTCTTACCAAACCTGAAGATTACCAGTTCAGCAAAATTGGCTAGCCAGCAAGTCTAGGGGATCTTCCTGCCTCCACCTTCCCAGTGCTGGGATTATAGATGTGTGCTACCATGCCTAGCTTTTACATGGGTGCTAGGTATCAAACTCAGGTCTTCATGTTTGCAAGGCAATCTCTTTACCAACTGAGTCATTGTCTTAGCTCCAGACTGTTTCCTTTCTTGTCCCAAAATATATACGGCTTATATAAAAGAGAATCAGGAAATAAAATCTTTCCCTCCAATGGTGGGACTTTTCTTAACTTGGGGATAAGGTTAACAGAGTCTTCCCTGCTGGGAAGTACTGCTCAATGGATAAAATATAGCTTTTAAGAAAGCCCAACCAAGGGCTGCAGAAATGGCTCAGAGGTTAAGAGCATGGGACTGCTCTTGCAGAGGTTTTTTTTTTTTTGTTGTTGTTGTTTTGTTTTGTTTTTTCTTGCAGAGGTCTTGAGTTCAATTTCCAGCACCCACATGGTGACTCACAACCACCTGTAGTGAGATTTGGTGCCCCCTTCTGGTCTGTAGGGACACGTGCACGCAGAACATTATACATAATGAACAAATTCATCTTCAAAAATTTTTTAAAAGAGAGCTTAATATATTAAAGTCACACTTACAAAAAAATGTTATTTTAAGGGATTTCAGCATCCTGGCATGCATACACATACCAGACTACTGTCTTATAGTAAGTGGAAGTGATCTTTAAAGGTGGGACCTGGAGTCACTTATTTCTCTCCACATCACCTGGTAAATTACTGTATTTAGAAGTTGCCGGCCCTTGACTGGCTGTGAATCTGCTTGGTAAGGGATTGAGGTTTCTCTATTACTTTCTAAAGTCCTGTATTATTTGGATGCTTTAACTCCCAGCTATCTGAATGATGACCTATGCATCCTTGTGATTTCTATATGCCCAAACGCCAAAATAAACCAAAGTACTGATCTTTTATTTGACTTAAGCTTTTTCTTCCCATAAGGGGTCTAGCATTAGACAAATGGGTGCTTGGAAGAATATTGAGAGTAATAAATTCATTGATTCCATGGGCAATAATACACCTGACTACTATCAATCTGTAAGAAATGGATGTTGCATTTGTACAGGGATCCAGAAGGAAGATGTCTAACTATAACCTTGGGCAGAATTCCAGTTGGCCAGAGTAAACAACCAAGGAAGCTTATGGTCATTTATTTCCACCAATACAGCACATTAAAAGCCTCTTGCTCTTAAAATCCATGCTCCTCTAAGTGGCTAAATAGATGATGATACTAGTAAAGGAAACATGCTGGTAGCTGGAAGACCAGTCATCTTTTTGAGTACCAGTGGGTGAGTATCTACATCCCAACTGACATAATGCACCTTCTGCAAGACAGCAGTCTCTTGGCACTACTCCACTTTGAAGTAAAACCCCAAATGAACTCCTGCTAACGTGGCATATTGAACCAGCCATTTTTTTTTATTTCCAAAGCCTTCTAAGCTGATCAGTACCACATCCATCTTCATGGAACTGACTACTGCAGGCTAGAATTACAGCTTCCTTCTACCATCAGAATGGACCCCTAGAAGAACTTGACCAAGCTCATTAACTAAATCCTCAAGCAGACAGCTTTTAGGACAGCTGGTCCTTGTTTCTAGAGCCCCTGCTGGCCCCAGAGGATTTGTCTAGGCATAGTCAAAGGGCTAGGGAGACTTGAGGACAGGCCATGCCTGAAAGAAGTGCTCCTCCCTCAGGAGTTAGGTTTCCAAGGATGTTACATCATATTACCTAAGGCCACTCAGTTTTTCTTCTTCACATCCAAGCTTCTGAGTCCCCTTACATCATATTTTAGCAGAAAACATTAAAAAGCAGAAAACCAGTGAAGAATAAATATAATAATGAAAAATTCTTAGAAACATCTCTAACTGTATACTATAGTAATAAGGGCAATAAGGTTATACTCCTGAAATATAAACTACCACAAAAGTGAAATAAATTTCAGTGATTATTTTTTTTTTGTTTTTTTGAGACAGGGTTTCTCTATAGTTTTGTAGCCTATCCTGGATCTAGCTCTGTAGACCAGGCTGGCCTCAAACTCACAGAGATCCTCCTGCCTCTGCCTCCCAAGTGCTGGGATTAAAGGCGTGCACCAGTATTGCCGGGCTCGGTGATTACTTTTATAATTTCTTCAGCAATGCTAATTTATTCTCTTTAGTCTTTTCCTTTTGAATTTTTCTGCAATGTGGACTAAAGCAGCTTGGAAGACTATGTGTTTCTCCCTTCAGAAAAATTTCACCTTGAGTCAGGTGGTGGTGGCGCACTCCTTAATCCCAGCACTCGGGAGGCAGAGACAGGTGGATCTCTGTGAGTTTGAGGCCTGCCTGGTCTACAGAGTGAATTCTAGGACAGGCTTCAAAGCTACACAGAGAAATCCTATCTTAAAAAAGGAAAAAAAAATCACCTTGAAGTATGTTTCAATAGCATCAATACCATTATAGATTTGCACCTAAAATGATATGGATCCCTTTAAAGCCTAGTTTATTCAGGAGATGCCAGCTTCTGTCTTCCTTTTGATGACTGGGGAATTTGAGTATGGAGTTTCATTCCTAAGCAGACCTCCCTCAAACCATTCATGAACTTTCCAAAGATACTTAACACAACCCAATATCCGCAACAATATCTGTTGACAGATGTATCATGAGTGACCCACATATGATCAGGGGTCATGGATGAATGGAATGAATGGAGAAACACAGACTTTATAGCATTTGGATAACAAAGTTATTAGCAGTGCTTCATGATCAACAGAAAGAACTAGGTAACATGAAATGGTAATTTCCCATTTTACTGCGCTCCTCCTCCTTATCATCATCAAAAAAACTTCAAGTAGCATGAGCCTTAGTTACTGAAATAAAATCCCAGGTGAAGGAAGTTAGTTGTGATAATGAAATGAAAATGTAGAAGATAGCAAACTAGCAAGGCGGTGGTGGCGCAGGCCTTTAATCCCAGCACTTGGGAGGCAGAGGCAGGCGGATCTCTGTGAGTTTGAGGCCAGCCTGGTCTTCAAGAGCCAGGACAGCTAGGGCTGTTACACAGTGAAACCCCATCTCGAAAAACAAAAACAACAAACAAGAACATAAAAAACTAACTCTACAGTGATCAAAGTTTGTTCCTAAGAAAAATGAATTTTCATAAAATTTAGTTTAAGCAGGAATTTAAACAGTCCATTTCAGCAGCCCATGGAAACTTTTTATCAAAGTAGATCAAAACAATTATTTCAACAGCTCAGTTTTGGTACCTGCCGCTCATACCTCTGTTGTGTTTGCATCACACACACCCCACCACCAAAAAGACAGAAGAGACTGTATCTCCCTTGAAGAGTATGTTCTACAGGAATGAGTTTATACTCTTCAGGTAGATTGTTCTGGGCTTAGTACCTAGTGGGGATCCTTCAACATGTCAAAAAAGTTACTTATATTCTCTGAAGGAATTCTCTCAATTCCTTCTTTCTGAAAAAGGGTGGAAGGTGAAGATGTGGTGCCTGAGAGAAGCTGTGGAAAGAGAACGTGGAAAAGCAAAGGGAACCTGATTATCTGGCCCACCTCTCTCAGGCCAGCAAACCATGGAGCAGAGTAGCTTAGAGATGAAAGGGGACGAAAAGAAGGAGCAGAACTGGTCCTGGATCATGCATTTCTCTCCACTGCCCTCTCTGTTCAAACACAGATGGTTTCAAGTTTGTGTACTGCATTTACTTAAATACATATTTATATGTCTATATAGTATATATATTCTGGGAGATTTTGTAACAGACCTTTAGTGGTCAATTTTTTCCCCAGTGCTAAAGTGTAAATTGTTTAGTGGCTCAGAGGAATCCTTTAGTAAGCAACTTATCATAACAATTTACATGACATAAGTGCACAGATGTACAGGAGACATCCCATCCAGGCGCTGGATAAAGAGATAAGAAGCTGCTAATACTAAACTACCAAAACACATGCTTCACAACATAAAAACTGCTCTGCTTATAGCATCCCGTTTTTCTGATTTCAGAAAGTTGATCCAAGCCTGCCTTCAAAACCTTATTTAAAGAAATAACACTTTCATAATGGGCTAGCATTGGAATCTATAAGCACAGATTATGGGGGGGGGGGGCTCACAGAAAATTCTACATAAAAAAATATCCTTTTAAAAAACCATCTCTCTAGTCTCTAGACTCCACAGCCAATGAAAACATTTTACGTTTAACTTGGGGGAATCACTGAAGAAAGAATAACTCCTGTGTATGTCTTGGATTTGGGGGTTCAAAGAGCAGTTTCCCCAAGTGCTATAGGACTTCAAGCCACAGGAAAGCCACAACCCATTTGACATATTTTTAATTCCTTGAGGCTACTTTGCTAAAGTGTTTGAGAAGAAACTTCCCCATTTATCTAAGGGATCAGAACCAGTAGCAAAGAAGCTGATCAATGGGGCCGCAGTTACTGAGAAGGAAGCTCGTACCCTGTTTCTGTACTTTCATTCTTAAAGGCATACAACCCCATTCTAAAGAAATGTGGTGTCTCCAGGTTGCCGGTGCCTGACGAGAAACCTCCAGTACCCTCCAAAAAGGTTCACGCTTCATTTTAAATGCAAATTATTTCTAGATGCATCCTCGATGCACTATTTATTCTGAAAATATCAAAGGAATAAGGGAGTTGTGCGTCCATGTCATTTTAATTTTTTCCAAAACAGGCATTAGATATAAAAAGAAGAAAAAGAGAAGAAAGAAAGGAAAAAAAAAAAACAGTCGAGGAGGACAGATCATTTCCAAGCTAAAATTTAGAACTTCACCAGGGAAGCAGTCCAAGGTTTGTGAAGAAAAAAAAAAACATTTTAAAAACTGTACTGTAGAATTTTTGCCTCTAGATGACAATGCACCTACAAGGGGAGAAAAGATCATTCTTTCTCCTCCCCAAACCCCCAAAACACAACATATCCCGAGAAGCCCGTTTCCTACTCAGCCAATACAATAATGCCTTGTAAGCTGAGAACTGTGTCCGGTATAGGAGCTAAGTATAAACAGCTGCGAAGGATTAGGCTGCCGCTCCATTCTCATTTACATGAAAATCCTGTCAGCATTGCTTTTTCCTCGCTGGCTGCGGGCACAGAAGGAACTCTTTTGTGCCATAGCCACGCATTCATTTCCACCCTTTGTCTTTACTTACCAGTCGAGGCTGTGGGCATGTGTGCTCTATTTCCTCCATGGTTTCTGAGGGAGGCTCATTGGAAAGGGATTTTGGGATACCTGTTTCTGACTCAGCATCAGTGGTAAGTACTGGCATGGCCAGCGAATGCTCCCTCCAGCTCTACACCCTCTGGGAGTCTCCTCCCAGGCAGAGAATGTTTTCTTTGTCACGTATTTTTCTCTTCCCTACCCATCCCCCTTCTTCCCTTCTTTTTTGTCTTCCCTGGGGGGAAGTAAAAAGGTTACCCCCCCCCCCCCCCCACTTCACACACACACACCACCCCTTTCTTTCTCAGGGAAGCCCAGAGGCAGGGCCTCAGTTTATCACTATAACAACCAGACAGCACTGGAGCGTCTGGTGCGGATACAGTATCCTCATTTGCATGGAGCGCGCTGGTTGGTTACTGTCATCGTAGTACCACTCCACCTGGGAGCGGCCCGGGCCCATTGGCTGGCCTGCTGTACCCACGGGGCCTGAACTTGCTTTTGTTTTTTGTATTGAATTCACTTGTGAAGGTCTCTGTCCCTGCCTGGTAAAGACTCCCTGCACTTCCTAGATAAGATAAAGCTGTTTCCTGAGTTGCCCCAAATGCCTCGCTAAAGAGCATAGCTATAAAGGACCGTGTCCCTGGCATGAGTGTGTGATGCAGTTGTAGTCAGAATATTTGCTAAATAGGAGTCACTCTGAAGACAGCCCCTTTAAAGCCCCAAGCCCCAAACCACTGGGCCAATTGCCAGCTGCCTCTGAGAGCTTCTCAGGGAATTCACCGAGGGCACCTGAGTGTTCACCTTTTGGACTGCATTAAACAGGAACGCTGGCAGATACCTAAAGCCTGTCGTAATGGTGGAGTCTCTACCTGGGGCTGCTACAAGAGGAACTTTGAAGGAGGTAGCTTGTCTTTGACAGCTTGCCTACCAGGTCTGACTGCCCTTTCTTCCTCCCTCAGCCTCTCTTTGCTTTCCTCTCTCTGTCGTTCGTTCTTCAGTGAACTTACCCAGCATCCCTATAGGATAGGACCTATGCTCTCATTTTATCAGTTTCAAGCCCCTTTTCCTAGGCACCCTGGTCTCGTCCAAGTGCTTATGGCAATTCGAGACAAACCACAGAATGATGTGCCTTAGTGTTTACATTGTCCTAGAGCATCAGTTGAAGAGGAGCATGCTGAAGACACACGTTCAAAGGACAGAACTTGCAAAGCTATTTGTTCTAGCGAATGGCCGTGTTTTAATATTAGTAAGAAATAAAATCACTAGTTTTTATTAAGCCCAGATGCAGTGCCAAGTACTTAACTTAGATCTTCCTTAATCTTCATAAGAACCCAAAGCAGATCCTATTATTATCCCCACTTTATAAGTAAGGAAATTGCAACTTAGAGTAATTGCTTAAGGTCTCAGAGTTCATAAGCAATGGAGCTGACGTCTGAAGAATGCAGAGTGGGGAGCAGAGATGCAGCAAGTACACAGAAAGGGAACTAAGGAAGACTCCACACAAATCTTATGCTTCGAAATCTTTCATTTTTGTCTCTAACCATGATTTTCAGCCAAGTGTGGTCCCAGACCAGCAGTGATAACATCACAGTCACCACCAGGGAATGTTTGAGAAATGAAAATTATTAGTCCCATGACAGAACCAAAACCAAATTTTGTAGGTTTGAGATGTGGCCTGCACTTGCATTTTTAATGAACTTCTTGGTAATTGTGACAACACCAGGTATAGGGGCCATAATTTGAGAAACAGTACTTCAAAGGGTGGAATGAAAGTAGCCAGTGCTCAGGAGGCAGAAGCAGGTGGATCTCTGTGAGTTTGAGGCCAGCCTGGTCTACAGGGTGAGTTCCAGGACAGCCAGGGTTGTTACACAGAGAAACCCTGAAGAAAAAAAAAAGAAACCCTGTCTCAAAACAAAACAAACAAGAGCAAACAAACAAAAGTCTTTTTCAAGAATTGAGGAGGATCAAATGGATACATTATCATCCTCCATGAATTCAAATGTGCCCTGCTAATGTAAAGAGACACTGTTTTTATTACCCCTCAAATAACAAAGAGCTAGCCTTAAAAGAAGAAAAATGGATACTACAGCAGAGTATTACTTAAATTGACTGTTAAGAACCTGTTAATCTAAGCTGGTGAGGTGGTGCTCACCTTCAATCCAGCACTCGGGAGGCAGAGACAGGCAGATCTGTGAATTTGGTCTATAGAGTGAGTTCCAGGACAGCTAGAGCTACACAGAGAAACCCTGTCTCAAAAAAATCCAACCAAAACAAAACAAAAACCTGGCCATTTAAATCAGGAATACATCACTTGATAGCATATTACCTGTGCTTAAGAGAATTCTAGGGGCTAGAAAGACGGCTCAGTGGTTAAGATGACATACGGCTGCTTTTGTAGAGGACGTGAGTTCAGCTGTCAGCACCTACACTGGACACCTCACAACCACATGTAAATCCAGCTCCAAGGAGATCCCATGCCCCTGGCCTCAGCAAGCACTGTCCCTCACATACATACACCCTCCCCTCCTCAGATATATGTATACACAAACATTTAAAACTAGCCCGAGGAGAAGAGAACTCTAGCTATGTGAAAAGCCCAGCAACTATTGAGTCATCTCAAGAGGGGTCTTTTCCTTCCGATTCTACCTGCCCTGCTAGAAGCACAGACTCCTCAAGCTACAGGTTTCATTATACTGAGGTGATCAGTGTGTCCGAAGCAAACCCTGAACTGTATTTTAAAGTAGAAATTGCTTTATTGTAGTGAACTCACAAATAAAAACATCATACAATTAGATTAAAGTAGCCACTCAAACAGCCGGTCCCAAACTCTGTACATCTCAGTGAATTTCTATATGGTTAGAACAGTCACTCTGAAACCCTGGAGCTTCAGTTAGGCTTTTACGCTTTCCTTTTGATTTAAAAGCCCCTTTCCAACTACGGTGGATGACGTGAAAATGCCATCGTCATTCTTACTCTTGATAATATTTTCCATCTGGATTTTTTTTTTTTTTTTTTTTTTTTGCCTAAGGGAAGTGATTCTCAAAGTGCTGTCTCCTGAGGAGCAGTCACAAAAATACTGACTACTTGTCAGACACTCTCACCCATCTCAGACTGAAGGAGAAACTGAGGTAGTGGAGGCCAGGAATCTGGCTTTTTACCAGAAACCCTTGGTTTAGTAGGTATTGTAACACGCTAAAGTTTGTGGGCATTGAGCTACAATCACATGTTCACACTGGAAAGCACCTAACTCCCAGGGCATTCTGGGTCACTGAGATGCCAATTTGGTTCTTAACTGGTTCTTGAATTCCCTCTCTAGAATAGGAGGCTCACCATAGGGTAGGAAGTTTGCTTGTTCTGATGTCTAGCTGGTTCCTGAAGCCCTCTTGTTCCAGAGCCTGGACTGTAGCCTTGTACTCCGAGCCTTTTCTGTCTCAAGATTGGCAGATACCCTTCCCTCTCCTGTATTTTTCCTGTCCCAGCAAACCAAAGGCTGCCTCTCCACAAGGTGCCGATCTTCACTGAGTAACCTATGTCAGACTCTTATCCATCCTTAGGTCTTGAACCTGGAAGCTCAGGCTTCTAGTTGCCCTGGGAGTCAACTGTATAACCATGGCCATGACTACTCGTCCTATCCCAGCCTGTTCTTGGCTTTTTCCAAACCCTTTCCCTGCAGCTGATATCACAGCCGTGGGCCACCATAAGCAGCTACATTGCCCTTGTAATTGGGACAAGTAACATTCCCTCCTTCTAAAAGGCATCAAGAGCTAGGAGTGAGGCAGGATTGGTTAGCACACGTGCAACTAGAAAAACATGTGGATCTCAATGCAAAGAAATAAGAAAGCTAAAGTAAGGGGGAAGAGTGTGACTTTCTATCTGTAATTACCAGAGGCAGAGGATGCAAACTGGGGCAGCTTATTAGAAACCTCCCCCTGAGGCACATCTAGATTTTATAAGCTCTCCCTCTCTGGTTGAATTGCATTTGAGTCACATCCCCAGGTGTCCCTCTGTGGCTCAAGGTGAAGGGTTAAACCCTGACAGTCTAGAGAAAACCAACCACATTAAGTAATGAAATTCACACACAAATCCTTTTCATCCACTCCAGGAGAATGATGGTAATAAACACGCTCCACAATGGGGAGCATTTCGCGCTTTTTGGAGTGCTTCCCCTCATTAGATGATATCATTGGAGCACAAAATTGATTGTTGAAAAGTTTCAAATGATTCAGACTGATTAGGTGACTTACCCAGCAATTACATAGGAAATGATAAAAGTCCCCATTAACATTCTTGCCCACTAAGCTATACCGGTTCACTGTTCAGTAGAAACCTGATTTACTTTGTCAACAAAATCCCTGGGTGATTCCGGTATATCTCTTCATCCATTATATCCTTTATTCGTCTTCTACTGAAGTCATGAGACAGGAAACACTCTTCACTTTGATTCATATAGTTCATTTCAAATTGTACGCCCATGGATCTGAACTTATTGTGGTGCTCGCGTTTACTCATGATAGAAAAATCAAACATTTTTGTTAAGAGCAAGGTTCATACAAGACCATGATCCATAAAGGCCACCGGGGGGTGGGGATGTAACAGAACTTCGAAACTTTTTTTTAAAGAAAAAAATTCAAGAAGATAGCATTAAAATGCTTGTTTTCTTCTTAAAATGTATTTTCTACTTTTCTCAACTCCAATAGTAACCAAGAAAGAGTTAGCCTTCACTCATTTAACCAAAATATCCTGATTCTGAGTGCAGTTTTGTGATACTAAGGAGCAACTACATAAACCCCAAACCTCAAACCTACTGTATAATCAAAATGTGGCCAACTACCTCTGATCTAACATCTAGTCTCTGAAAGAAACAGGCTGGCTCAGTAGGTAAAGGCACTGCCAAACCTGCTAACTTGAGTTCACCTGTGGGTCTCACTTGGTATAAGGAAAGAACAGCTCCCTCATGTTGTCCTCTGACTTCCACAACATGCTGTGGCATGTAAGTGACAGACGGAACCATGTGAACATACACACACAAACACATACACCTCATAAGTAAATGTAATTAAAACACTTTTAAAAAGCCCAAATATTTGACACCAAAGGGGACAGAGAATAATGGCTGTACCTGTGTTTGAGAAAGTCTTGAAAAGAAATATATTTTTTTCTCAAAATACAATGCAATTCTCTAAATACTGATGATTAAACTCCATAGACGTATCATCTATTTTGTTTTGCTGTTGTACACCAGATATAATGCGGATTTGGGTCAGAAATTAGAGTTGCCATTAGCTGTAAAAAAAAATCATTCTTACTGACATTAGCAGCTGTGTAGTCAGTAAAGAATTATTGTTGCTATCACTTGGTGGTATTTATAAACACTTTTCTATTCTAAGTGCTTTACAATCACTTATTGTCTAATTAATATCTAATCATCTGTTTACAAGTAATAATCACACATGTAGTGCAATTTAATCAAAACTCCAAGTGCTGCCGCCATCACACTCAGAATGTTGTGTAAATTTTGGTCTCTCCCTCATGGGATTTGAGTCTAACATGACTGAAACACTTAATATTATAGAGAAAAATGGGTAAAAATTCCCCACTTGGATTTGTGTATACTTTAAAGGTAAAACTAGGTAAGGCTTTTGCATACTAAATTCACTGACTGGATGTCAGTAGAAGTCTTAGTTAGGGTTTCTATTGCTGTTAAGAGACTCCATGACCACAGCAACTCGTATAAAGGAAAACATTTTAATTGGGTGGCTTGCTTTCAGTTCAGGGTTCAGTCCATTATCATCATGGTGGGACATGGTGGCATGCAGGCAGACATGGTGCTGGAGAAGTAGCTGAGAGTTCTATATTTTGTAGGCAATAGGAAATGATCTGAGACATTAGGAAGTATCTTGAGCATATATGAGACCTCAAAGCCTGCCACCACAGTGGTACACTTCCTCCAACAAGGCCACACCTACTCCAACAAAGCCGCACTTCCTAATAGTGTCACTCCGTTTGGGGGGCATCTTTTTTCAAACCACCACAGTAGACAAGTAAAACTCTAGTTTTCTACACATAATAACTTCATTTCATGAATCTATGAAATTTTTGTTTGCTTAACCCAAGATATTGAATGGTAGGTGTGGCATGATTAATAAAAACTCAGAGACTGATACTGGGGTTCAACCTGAAGACCCAAAAACCAAAGCAGCCAGCCACTGGCTCTTAATTAGACCTCAGTCTAAAAATGACCATCCTGCCTCCGGAAATCTCAGAATGAGACTATGACTAGGAGCTGTTTCCTCCCGTTTTTTTTTTTCAATTCCTGTCTTTTTATTTATTCATACACTGCAGGCCAGAAGAGGGCACCAGACCTCATTACAGATGGTTGTGAGCCACCATGTGGTTGCCGGGAATTGAACTCAGGACCTTTGGAAGATCAGGCAATGCTTTTAACCACTGAGCCATCTCTTCAGCCCTCCTCCCATTTTATAATCCTCTCTAGGGCTGGGATTAAAGGCATGCACCATTGGGAATAAAGGGATGCACTGTCTGGTTTCTATGGGAACTAGTGTGGCTACAGGGATTAAAGGTGTGTGTTACCACTGCCTGGCTGTAAGGCTGACCCGTGTGGCTATTTTACTCTCCCGGTCTCTAGGCAAGCTTTATTTATTAAAATACAATGGACAGCCGGGCGGTGGTGGCGCACGCCTTTAATCCCAGCACTTGGGAGGCAGAGGCAGGCAGATCTCTGTGAGTTTGAGACCAGCCTGGTCTACAAGAGCTAGTTCCAGGACAGGCTCCAAAACCACAGAGAAACCCTGTCTCGAAAAAAACCAAAAAAAAAAAAAATACAATGGACATGCCACTACAGGTAGTTTCAATAATTGTACAACGCCAGAGAGCAAGTTATTGCAACCACTAGTCACAGTCACAGTGATTTTAGTGAGAATCAAATCTACCAAGAGTGGGTGAAGGGAATTCAACCAGGTTGTAGTCTGGACAAAGTGACAACTGGTATGATCACCTGCCAGTCTTCATTATTTACTTTAAACGGTGTACTCTTGTCTTCCTTCAGTATCACCCCAAGTTACTCTATATGCTGTCATGGGAACCATGAAAGGATCAGAGTACATGAATGGTATGGATAGTAATCTAGTGTTTCCTATTCCCGTGGTTTTTCTCATAAGTAGAAATGTTAAGTCAGAGTGCTTGCCTTCTCAAGGCTTTTGACTTGTGTTTTTTGATACTGTTATCAAATTATCCCCCCAAATGTTTGATCACATTTCATTCCCTTATATCCACTTAAACAGCTGTCTTTCTTGTTTAGAATCTGCCTTAATCGGTTTTATTATTATTTTTTGTTTTTGTTTTTATGAGACAGGGTTTCTCTGTGTGTAGTCCTGGCCATTCGGGAACTCACTCTGTAGACCAGGCTGACCACAAACCCAAAGATCCACTTGCCTCTGCCTCCCAAGTGCTGGGATTAAAGGTGCGCACCACCACCTCCAGCCATCTATTCTTTCTTTTAAAAAAAAAAGAAGACAGGGTCACACTGTGCAGTTCAAGTATGAACTTCCTATCTTACAAATAACCTAACCCTACTTCTTGAGATTTGGTGTTACAGATGTGCGTTATAGAACTCAGTTTCCCAATACTGCAGCATATACCCTAGAGTCCCAAGGATTTTCCCAGGAGTTATCCAAGTATGACATGAAGGAGTCTTACAAGCAATAAGCTATCAGGACAAGATGCCAGGATAGATGCATTCATTTATAAGTAGATTATTGTTATGGTCCTTGGATTTATACTAACAGATTTTTAAATGACCTGGTTTCCAATGTGACCAACCGTCTTGCAAAATCTGACTCAAAATCTTTGAATGCTCACACAGAGTGTGTTGAATTTTCTGTTAGTTTTCTATAACTGCCATAACAATTTATCACAGAGTTAATGGGTTTAAATATACAAATTTATTATCTCAAAGTTCTGGACCAAAGTAAAAAAAAAAAAAAAACTGAAGTGGGCCTTCCCGTATGAAAAACCAATGTGGCCACATGAATGCGTTTCTGGAAGCTCGAAGGAATAATCTGGTTCCTTGCCGGTCTGCCTTCTACATGGTGCTCATGTTTCTTGGTCTGCTTTCTTCCATGAGCAAAGCAGCAATCATATCTCTCAAGCCTCCATGTCAATAATCTCATCTTCTAAATCTCCGGCGCCTCCTTTCACTTAGGAGGACTTTGGGGATGTCCTTGGGTCATCTGGATAATTCAGAGCTTCTCTGCCCATCTTGAGATCTTAACTTACATCTGCAGAGTCCCTGCTGGCGTGTAGGGTAATGTAGTCTCAGCTTCTGAGGACTAGAGCAGGCATCTTTGGGAGGCTGTTGTCCTCTCATTCTGCCTGCTGCACATTCCTTAGTGGGAGCCTGACCTGATACCGCATATTGAGATAGAAGAATACACGGCTTGTAGTTTCAATACCTAGTAATTATAAGACTGTACTCCGTGTCAGGTGCAGGACTATGCCCAGTTTGCAGATAACAAGCAGCACTTGGAGACATTAAATGATTTTCCCAGGGTCTCAGAGCTTGTGCAAACCTGAGTTTGAAGTTCAGGGCTGTGGCACTTCAAAGCCTCTGTTCACTGCACACGGCTTCAGCGTCTCAGCGTTTGCAATGCTCTGATCAGTTTGCTCTCTTTGGATAGCCTTTGTATTGAAAGCTTTTCATTTGGTTTAGATGACATTTAATGATACAAATTAGCCAGATAAAAGCTTTTAGGAAGCCCCATATATCTCCTATTTTACTCAATCAAAAGATATTACTGTAGAACATCATTAGGAAACACACATTGAAGATGATACCCTGACTGGGGGGTGCAGTTCAGTCTCAATGGTACAGCACTTGAGTGTGTACTAGCCTCTGAGCTCTAGCCACAGCCAGGAAAGGAAAAGTGCCTTCATATCCCCTATAAGTCTCTCAGAAAGTGACATTGCCATCACCACAACACGAGTTACTCTGCACTGTGAGCTGAAATGGATTCATTAGGCCCTCTTCTCTATGAGTGGTGTGTAAATCTCCAAAAAAAAAAAAAATAACTGATACTAGCAAAAAATTTTCTTTGCCCAGCCCCACCAGTATACCAAATGCCCTGTTTTTGTTTGGTTTGGTTTGGGTTTGGGTTATTGTTTTGGTTTTTCAATATAAGGTTGTTCTGTATCTAGCTGTCCTGGAACTCGCTCGGTCGACCAGGCTAGCCTCATACTCACAGAGATCTGACTGCCTCTGACTCCTGAGTGCTGGGGTTAAAGGCGTGCGCCACCACTGCCTACCAAATGCCCTATTCTTTTTTTATTTTATTAAGAATCTTTTAATAAATCTTTTCTCATTTTACATAGTTTTCCCCATTCCCACTCTCTCCCCTCCTCCTTCTTCCCCCATCTTCCCCCCCCACTCCACCACCCACTCCTCAGAAAGGGTAAGGTTTCCCATGGAGAGTCAACAAAGTCTGACATTTTACTTTGAGGCAAGACCAAGCCCTCCCCCAATATATCTAGGCTGAGCAAGGTCTCCCTCCAAAGAGAATGTGCTCCTAGTTGCCAGGTCAAGCACTAGGGATAAATCCTGGTCCCACTGCCAGTGACCCCACAGACTGTCCAAGCCTCACAACTGTCCCCCACATTCAGTGGGCCTAGTTTGGTCCTATTCAGGTTTCCCCCGCTATCACTCCAGAGTCAGTGAGCTCTCACTAACTCAGGTCAGCTATTTCTGTGGATATTACCACCATGGTCTGTTGAAATACGAAGCGGCGGGCTGTGTCCCGCCACCCGGCTAGCTTTACCCGAAATAATTACACGGAAACTGTATTCTTTTAAACACTGCCTGACCCATTAGTTTCAGTTTCTTATTGGCTAGCTTTTACATATTAATCTAACCCATTTCTATTAATCTGTGTAGCCCAAGAGCTGGCTTACCAGGAATGATCTTAACCTGCGTCTGTCTGGAGTGGGAGAATCATGGTGACTCCCTGACTCAGCTTCTTTCTCCCAGCATTCCGTTCTGTTTACTCCGCCTACCTAAGGGTTGGCCTATCAAATGGGTCTAGGCAGTTTCTTTATTAATAAGAAATTACTCCCACATCATTTCCCCTTTTTCTGTTTAAACAAAAAAGAAAGGCTTTAACTTTAACATAGTAAAATTACATATAGCAAAACAGTTATCAAGTAAGAATTACAGTTTCAATATTTATATCTATTTTATCTTTTATCATAACTAAGGAAAACTATAACTGTCTATTCATTCTTCAACTCCATCAAAGACTCCAGAAGGATATAATACTACCTAAGTAAACAAGAAATAAGAAAACTCTAGAAATGACAGAGACATCTTGCTGCCTGGACAGTCACCCAAAGTTCTTTTGTACGGTTGGGGCATCCATCTTCAGCCTTCAGGCCCATAGTATCCAGCAGACATTTTCATGAAGCAGGAAATTTCAAAGACAGTTCAGTCACTATCTGCTGTGTTCTGCAGAATGTCTCGCAGACTCTTTCATGAGTCATGAACCCCAAAAGACCGTCTCACCTTTAGGCAAGTTCAGCAGTCCTCTCTCTGCGGGTTCTCTGTGTCCATTTTATGCAACAGTCCAGGCAAGAGCAGTTTCTTGCCCAAATGGCTATCCAACTCCATAAGGATCCTCTTCGATGCCCATCTTCCTCTCGAAGTAGATTGGTGCCACCAGGAGCAGATATGTCTCATTGTCATGAAAAGTCCTAAGTTATTAAAACATTAAATGCCATATTCTGCAGTCTTTGAAAGATATGAAGAATGTCTATCTAACTGAAATGTATCTCTATATATCTAGAAAATCTAACTAACATGACTACAAGCTTTACTATTATCGATGATTAACCATTAACCTATATTTCTTAATTATACATTACATTTTTAAATGAACTACACAATCATAATACCTTAATCAAGATCAGAAATACATATACATATAACAAAATTGACTGTAAAATCCACACCAATGCAAATTACTCATACCTATATCATTTCCCCCTTTAAATGTAAAAGAACATTTACAAACAATATTTTGGGAACATGGGCGCAGTTTTTTCTCTCCAAACTGCTTCCTGCTGAATGGGGGCGCTGTTAATCAGATCATTTAGGGTGTAACCTGTGTGCCAGGTTTATCTCAGTTGCCAGTTGAGTGAAGTAATTTTTTGAGGGTGTTCACAGGAACTTTTCGGGAGGTCGTGGTCTATCATACCATATCAGGATAGATGCAATCCATAGGGTCTGGTCCTCTGTGAAAACAAAAGAAGACCCTTTCCAAAGCATCATATCCTTAGACCCAAATTCTGAAGTCATACCCTCATGATATCCGTTTTGGTTCCACTTGGCAGCCCATAGAATGAAATGTCTCTCTGTACGTAGCTCCTTTACAGTCAAAAATTTTAAAGAAAACACAATGTACATAATCCAGACTCTTTTCTTTTCTCTCTCAAGCCTATGTACATTCATCCAACAGTGTGGTCTTTTATGTCTGAATCTGTTTTATTGTGAATCTGTAACATCTTTTTACTATCCAGGAGCATTTTTTAAAATGTTAAGCAGTTCTTAAAAACTTAAGTTGTGCCATGTACAGGTAATACGGTACCGCCTGTGTCCTGCCCAGTTGAAACCTTAACTGCGCTGTTTTTATGGTAATTACGGTAGTTCCTGCCTGAGACCAGCACAGTTCAGCATGGCAGAGCTGAGCCAAGCCGCTCCTGCCTCAGAGCCATTTGGTGCCCCTGAGCCACACACAGTTCCAGGCACACAGCAGTCCACATTGCCATCAAGCAAGCCATAGAGCTTTACTCCAAATGTTACATTCAAAAGCTCTGTCTCCCACAGGAGCCAGACAGAGATCGCAATGGCGGCACAGCCCAGAAAGCCGGCATTTTAAAACAGCCAGTTTTTTCCTGCTGCTGAGTCAGGACAATTTCTTTGCGGCACGCAACCCATAAACAGCAAAAAGCTATCTTAAATTCTCTCTCTCTAGTTTTAAGCCCTCTCAGGTTTAACGTGGAGTTCATTAGCATGTTGGGTGCCACTCTGTTGCAATACGGAGCGGCGAGCTGTGTCCCGCCACCCGGCTAGCTTTACCCGAAATAATTACACGGAAACTGTATTCTTTTAAACACTGCCTGACCCATTAGTTTCAGTTTCTTATTGGCTAGCTTTTACATATTGATCTAACCCATTTCTATTAATCTGTGTAGCCCAAGAGCTGGCTTACCAGGAATGATCTTAACCTGCGTCTGTCTGGAGTGGGAGAATCATGGTGACTCCCTGACTCAGCTTCTTTCTCCCAGCATTCCGTTCTGTTTACTCCGCCTACCTAAGGGTTGGCCTATCAAATGGGTCTAGGCAGTTTCTTTATTAATAAGAAATTACTCCCACATCAATGGTCTTGATCTCTTTGGTCATATTATTGTTCCCCCCTCTCTTGCGCTGGTCTCGGGTAACTTGGCCAAGTGTTTCACTGTAGATCTCTGTATCTTCTTCCATAAGTTGCTAGTTGAAGGGTCTATGATGACAGTTAAGGTGGTCATCAATCTGTATAGGCGTCCTCTCCACTGTTGCTTAGGGTCTTAGCTGGGGTCATTCTTATGGATTCCTGGGAATTTTCCTAGTGCTATATTTCTCGATAGCCCTTTAATTGCTCCCTCAACCAAGGTATCTCTTTCCTTTCTCTCCCTTATTTGTCCTTCCCCTTCTTGAGCATCCCATTCCCTCATGTTCTCTTTCTCCCTCCCCTTCTCCCCGCCTAATTATCTCAGGAGACTTTGTCTGTTTCCCTTTCCCAGGGGGATCCATGTATGTCTCTCTTAGGGTTCTCCTTGTTACCTAGCTTCTCTGAGATCATGGATGGTTATCCTTTGTTTTACATCTAATATCCACTTATGAGTGGTACATACCATGTTTATCTATCTGGGTCTGGGTTACCTCACTCAGGATGTTTTCCCCCCTAGTTCCATCTATTTGCCTGCATATTTCAAGATGTCATTGATTTTTACCACTGAGTAGTATCCCATTGTGTAAATACACCACATTTTCTTTATTCATTCTTCAGTAATGCGACATCTAGGTTGTTTCCAGGTTCTGGCTATTACGAATAATGCTGCTATGAACACAGTTGAGCAAGTGTTCTTGTGGTATGAGTGTGCATCCTTTGGGTATATGATCAAAGTGATATTGCTGGGTCCTGAGGTAGAATGATTCTCAATTTTCTGAGAAACTGCCATACTGTTATCCAAAGTGGTTGTACAAGTTTGCACTCCCACCAGCAATGGAGGAGTCCTCCCCTTACTCCACATCTGTTGTGTGGAGTGGCGGGCTGTGTCCCGCCACCTGGCTAGCTTTACCTGAAATAATTACACGGAAACTGTATTTTTTTAAACACTGCTTGGCCCATTAGCTCTAGCCTCTTACTGGCTAGCTTTCACATCTAGATTAACCTATTTCTAATAATCTATGTACCACCACGAGATGGTAGCTTACCAGTAAGATCCTAACCTGTGTCTGCCTTGGAGAGGAGAATCATGACGACTGCCTGACTCGGCTTTCTTTCTCCCAGAATTCTGTTCAGTCTACTCCGCCTACCTAATTTTCTGTCCTATTAAAGGGCCAAGGCAGTCTCTTTATTTAACCAGTGAAATTAACACAAAACAGAAGACTCTCCCCCATCACACATCCTCTCCAGCATAATCTATCATTGGTGTTTTTGATCTTAGCCATTCTGACTGGTATAAGATGGCATCTCAGAGTCATTTTGATTTGCATTTTCCTGATGGCTAAGGATATTGAGCAATTCCTTAAGTGTCTTTTGGCCATTTGCAATTCTTCTTTTGAGAATTTAGGTATGTACCTCATTTTTTTATTGTATTATTTGGTAATTTGATGTCTAGTTTCTTGAGTTCTTTATATATTTTGGAGATCAGTTCTCTGTCTGATGTGGGGTTTGTGAAGATCTTTTCCTATTCAGTAGGCTGCTGTGGCCTTTGCCTTACAGAAGTTTCTCAGTTTCAGGAGGTACCAGTTAATAATTGTTGCTCTCAGTGTTTGTGCTACTGGTGTTATATTTAGGAAGTGGTCTCCTTTGCTCATGCATTCAAGGCTACTTCCCACTTTCTTATCAGTGAAGTTCAGTGTGACTGGAGTTATGGTGAGGTATTTGATCCATTTGGACTTAAGTTTTATGCATGAGGATAGATATGGATCTATTTGCATTCTTTTACACTTTGACTTCCAGTTATTCCAGCACCATTTGTTGAAGATGCTTTCTTTTTTCCATTGTATAATTTTAGCATCTTTGTCAAAACTCAGGTGTTCATACATATGTGGGTCAATATCAGGGTCTTCCATTTCAAGTGCTGGAATAGAGGCATGACCCACCAATGCCTACCAAATGCCCTGTTCTTACAAAAAAAAAAAAAAGAGCCTAACACTTCAAGGTTTTAAGTTCATTCCTAAATAAAGCTTTGCATCATCTCTGTTTCACTCCCTAAGGTTCTTATAATATTCTTAATTGTCAACTTGACTACATCTGGAATCAAACTAAAACCCAAATGGCTGGGCATACCTGTGAGGGAATTTCCCTTAATTAAATCATTTGTAGTGGGCAAACCCATTTCTAATATGTATCTTTTAGGTGGGAAGACACCAGCTCTTTTGAGGTAGAAAGATCCTTTTTTTCTTTTTTTCAGATAGGGTTTCTCTGTGAAACTTAGCTGTTCTTGGTTGTCCTAGAATTCAATCTATAGACCAGCCTGGCCTTGCAGTCACAGAGATCTGCCTGCCTCTGCCTCCCAAATGCTGGGATTAAAGGCATGTGTCACCATGACTGGGAAAATCCATTTTTATTCAGGGCTACACCTTCTGCAGGCAGCTTATATAAGGAACATGTGAGAAGAACACTTGCTGTCTCTTTGCCTGCTTGCTCTTGCTCTCCCTAGAAAGTTCGTAGCTTCATTGGTATCAGAGCTTACTTCTGGATTCTGGCATATACTAAACACCAGCTGAGACATCCAGCCTCATGGATTGAACAACTGCTGTATTCTTAGACCATCTCATTTTAGACAATGGCTATTGTTGGACTAGCTGGACCATAACCCATAAGCCATTCTAATAAATATTCTCTCTCTCTCTCTCTCTCTCTCTCTCTCTCTATATATATATATATATATATATATATATATATATTCATGTTGCTCTACAATGGTGTTGCTGAACCCCTGTGAACTTGGACGAAATTACAACATATGTGTGTGTGTGTGTGTGTGTGTGTGTGTGTGTGTATATATATACATATGTATATACAATGAATATATATATTCATTATATAAGTTATGTTCCTCTAGAAAACCCTGATTAATACAGTTCTCAATCTTGATTATAAAGAGAATTACTTGGAGAGTTTTCAATGACACAGAGGCTTGTTTTTATTTATTTATTTTTGAAAATAGGTTTCTCTGTGGCTTTGGAGCCTGTCCTGGAACTATCTCTTGTAGACCAGACTGGCCCCGAACTCACAGAGATCCGTCTGTCTCTGCCTCCCAAGTGCTGGGATTAAAGGCGTGTGCCACCACTGCCCGGCTCTAAGGCTTGGTTTTTATGCCCTAGAGATTCTGGTCTAGTATACTTGGAGCATAATATCTGGCAATCAGACAGGGCAATAGACACCTGTAGCTCCATACTTGGAAAGCTAAGGCGAGAGGGTTGCTGCAAGTTCAGGTCTAGTCTGGCCTATGCTGTGATTTCCAAGCCAGCTTGGGCTATAGCACAAGACCCTTTTCAAAACAAAACAAGCATGGATTTAAACACTTTTTACACTTATTGTGTGTGTGTGTGCTCACATATGCTTGTGTCACCATGCATACATGGATGTGACAACTTGTGGGAGTTGGTTCTCTCCTTCCACCAGGGGGATTTCTGGAACTGAATTCAGGTTTTACTCAGGTTGGCAGTCTTAATGGCAAGTACCTTTACCCTCTGAGCCTTAACCCCAACTGTTAAATTTTTTCCCCAAGAATCCTCATTATGTTTGCTTCATCAGAAAATAGCTATTATTATTTGTGTTTCCAAAAGTTTTCTATATAAAACGTTTTAATAGGCACCAAAGCAATAATTTAAACACATAGCCTACTAAAGCATTAGGAGGAGCTATGTAAAATAACTCTCTAATCATGAGTAGAGTAACTGTATGCAAGCCAGTGGTCTTCTGCAGAAGCCCATCCTTGCTATAAGCATTTTTCATATATTTTATTTATTTATTTATTATGTTTACAATATTCTGTCTGTGTGTATTCCTGCAGGCCAGAAGAGGGCACCAGACCCCATTACAGATGGTTGTGAGTCACCATGTGGTTGCTGGGAATTGAACTCAGGACCTTTGGAAGAGCAGGCAATGCTCTTAACCTCTGAGCCATTTCTCCCACCCAGCTATAAGCATTTTTTCTTGAGTAAGTAAATAAGTGAGAATGGGATAAACATAATGTCAAAGAAGAGAAATCTTTTATTCCTGCAAAATAATAAATTGAATAAATTCACTATCATTCAGCCATAGGAACTCACAAGGAAGAAAACCTACCATTGTTTTCTACACTTTAGAAATGAAATTTCCATCATGGCAACTCATCAAGGTGACTCATGAAAATCAGAGATTCTAATTCAGTGGACCCATCAATTTGAATTTTGTCCAGGTCCACATGTGTTCAGCAACACTGTTGTAAGCAATGATGAAAATATAGTAAGTACAGAGACTCGGGAGGTAAACCTGCAGATAACGATGCTCGTGAGTATCATATATCAATCCTTTTTAAAATGATAGAAAATGGCAAAAGAACTTAGGATCCAACTTGAAGAGACGTCTGCTAGCCAAGATAGAAAAGTCAAACAACAATAAGAAAGAGCATTGTGACGGATTGAAGCCTACCAAATCAGTTTAAGTCCGCAAGTTCATAGTAATGTCTCAAGAAAAGAAGGGGCACAGAACAGCTGCGGTTGTCAGTCACCATATTTGCCTGGTGTGATGGTGCAGCTCTATCTCCCATCACTTGGGAGATAGACAAAAGGATTAAGAGTTCAGAGTTATCCTCAACTACCTACTGTGTTTTCATCCAGCCTGGGCTTATGTGAGACCCTGTCTCAGAAACAAAAAATGAAACAAAACCTTCACTTGTCTGAACTGAAGTGCTGGCTATTTTGAAACTTGGAAGCTAGAGAAAGAATCAAGTGTTTTGTCTTTTGTTATGAACCTTTTCTATCCTAACTATTCCTCTGAGTCATCAAATAGGGAGGAGGAGTCATCAAATAGGAAGGAGGAGTCATCAAATAGGGAGTTAGTGACACCAGCCCTTCTTTGTTTTGCTGACTATGTCACTGATAAACTCTCTGAATCTAAAAGTTGCTTATTGCATTTTTATCAGTCAAGTCAGCCAAACCTTGGCCTAGCTTTTGTGGTCCGCATGTGCATGGCAAGTATCCCACCCGGAACATCAATAATATAGAGGTTGAGAATCCCCTAAATGAGCAGGACGGGCTATGAGTTGATCGGACTGAAGCAAGACAGGGAGCACTTGCACATTAAAAATGGGAACGTACAGCATTCTCTAAATGTGCATAAGTTTGAAACTTTTCTTGAACAAAAATATATTCTTAATTTTTTTATTTAAAGAAAAGATAAATCCTTGGGGTGGGAGAAACGGCTCAGTGGTTATAAGTAGTGCCTGCTCTTCCAGAGGACCCTGATTTGGTTCCCAGCACCCACGTGGCCGTGTACATCTGCATGTGACACCCGTTCCAGGAGATCCAATGCTGTCTTCTGTCCTCTGCAGGCACCAGGCCAGAGTGTATATTCATATATGTAGTCACTCACACATACACATAAGATAAAAGCAAATTGTAAAAAAGAGAAATACTGGTTCCTTGGCTTTATTAGGTCTCTGACACTCTAAATGCATATATCCAGGCAATGTGTATATATGTGCAAGAGCTGCCGCCAGGCTTCTACTAAGTTCCAAAATATCTGTTCTTGAGCATATCTCTTAACCTCTAGAAACTTCAGTTTCATCGAGATGAAATGAGGTTGGCAACGCCTCTGAGGGGCTTGTGGCAATTAGTGAGAGGCTGAGTATTTACCCGAGTGCCTTCTGTGAACACCTTACTAGAGCTACTTGTTCTTTCTGTCTGGTGCTCCCCAGTGCAGAAATACAAAGAACCCTTTCATGTGTCTGGGTGAGTGTTTTTGACCCAGTCCAGTTCTTTTCAAATGGCTCCATGGAAAGTCGAGATGACCCTGTTATGAAGTGTTTTGTTTTGAGCCTTGAGAACAGCAAACACTCTAAGGACCCATGGGATGGAGGGTAAGAAGGGAGGTAGTAATTATTTCAACAGGTGATGCATTGGCAGTTTTGCCCTAGGAGGGACATTTAACAGTTTCCAGGGACAGTTGGAGTTGTCACAGCCTGATGAAGAGGGATTCTACTGGTTTTTAATGGTCTGAGGCCTGGGATCTTTTGAAGCATCCTGTGACGCACAGCATCCTGTGACACACAGCCATTCCTTGCAATACAGAATTATCTGGCCTCACTTAGCTGTAGCAACAACAAAGAGAAAGCCTGGGTTACGGTGACTGAAATTCTTTGATGAAGCTTTTCCTTAGTACCTAACTTTGCCTTTCTTTGTTCTTTTTTCCCAACATGAGCAGGTTAGCAGAGGCATGCTCATTCCAAATGTGATTACTGTAGCTTGGTGGCCCTAAATTGTTATCATGTCTTTGTGAAAAAAGAATCTGAGTGCTGTTCTGATTCCATTGCCTTTGAGTTTCAAATTACCAAGTTCCAAGCTTACACCGCTTGCCTTCTTAATTAATAAACTGCGAGAGCAGGGCAGCTCTTCATTAACTAGTGGCAAGGATGCTCTTTTCCTGACAGCTCTGCAGTCTTTGTCTTTGCCAGTGGGGAGAATTCGGATGAACATATTCATCACCGCAAGGGTTGTATTTCTTTTTTTTTTTTTTTTTTTTTTTTTTGGTTTTTCGAGACAGGGTTTCTCTGTGGTTTTGGAGCCTGTCCTGGAACTAGCTCTTGTAGACCAGGCTGGTTTCGAACTCACAGAGATCCGCCTGCCTCTGCCTCCCAAGTGCTGGGATTAAAGGTGTGCGCCACCACCGCCTGGCAGGGTTGTATTTCTTTTGTTTAAATAACCCATTTCAGTCAGGAGTAGTGGTGCACACTTATAATCCTAGCACTCAGGAGGCTGAGTCAGGAGGCTTGCCATTAGTTCAAGGCCAGCCTGGGATATAGAGCAAGGACTTGTCTTTGGGAAAAAAAAATGTAATCTCCATTTAGATGCTGGCTGCCTACCATGGTCACTATTAAATAGAAACCATTATATATCATGTGCCCTCCATCCCTTTTTATAGTCAAGAAGCTTGAAGTTAAGGTCTATAATACTATATGCCCAGAAAGAAAGAGGTTAAATATGTATTCAACTCACAAACAGCGTAGCCTTAAATGTGAACCGTGTCTTTAAAAAATGGGTCTTTGCAGGCTGGAGAGATGGCTCAGCAGTTAAGAACACTGGTTGCTCTTCCAGAGATCCTGAGTTTAATTCCAAGCAACGACATGGTGGCTCACAACCATCTATAGTGGGATCTGATACCCTCTTCTGGCATAAAGGCATGTACATATAGATAGGGCACTCGTATACATAAAATAAATAAATAAATAAATCTAAAAAATGTGTCTTTGCGTTTCCTAAGTACTTATCACAAAGGATATAGGTCCTCAGTATACAATAGACCCGAAGAGTAGCAGTCAGCCACACACACACAAAAATTTTCCTGTCTGGTTACTAGCCTTTTAACAGTATATATTTGAAGAGCAAATATGGCTCCCTTAAATAACTACCAAGTTAACTAACCTGCCAAAACAAACCAAAGATGTTGGCCATTTCTTTCAGGAGTTCCAAGAGCTCTCTGAAGGCTTACAACTAGTAGACAAGCTAGTTTAAATCACCAGTTGCTTTTGCTTTAGCTGAGCTTTCCTAAAGCCTGTGTATGCCCACTGTACTTGCGATTGTCTTATAGTCTAGTTAACTATTGCTCAACCAGCTAATTATGGTAGCACACTGAGCATTTGGGAGGTCGAGGCAGAAATATCTTCAGTTTGAGACCTGCCAAGGTTACAGAGACCTTGTCACATTTTTTTTTAAATGCAAGGCCCCTGTTTTCTCAGGTTTTCTTTCCTTCCTTTTCCTTAATAAATCTACATTTACTTTGTAAGAAAATATGCAAAAAGTTATCTTTAACCGAATTGGGAAGATACAGTTATATGACTTTGAAAACTGTCACTGAACTGCTTGTTGAGACCAAGATCACTGTCAAAGTTGAGGGATAAAATTATAAAAGGCTTATCTGGTGATTCTGAATATTTTAGAAGGCTCTTAAGCTGCCATTCCAATTAGAATAAAGCAAAACCAGTAACCATAGACAGTGCATGTGCGTTTGCCTAAAGAAAATAATACAAGGCTTCAGAACACTGCTTGGTGGCCTGATCAAAGCACTGGAAAATGTTTAATGTATGTACTTACCATTTTCAAAATGAGGCTCCATTCTAACCACTTTTTCAATGGATCACACTCGTACATCTCATTGTATAGATTAGTGCCCAGAGCAATGCCTAGAGGTTGCAACTCTCTCCAACTTTGTACAATGGAGAAAACCCTACAAAACTTTGATGGACATTATCATGAATTATCTGTGTGATAGTTTAAGAAAATCCTTCAAGCTGGGTATGATGGTGCATGCAGTCACCCTAGCATTTGGGAGGCTGAGAGTTGACAGTTTGAGGCCAGCCTGGCCACCTAGCAAGATTGTATATAAAAAAGGTACTTCAATTGCCACTGTAGACAAAGGTATAGCAGCTGCATGGTATACATATATGTACAAGTCTTATTCCTTTCTCTTGGAGGAAGGTCTAGCCCCCACCCTCTGTGGGATAGCTGAGTTGGAGTTGTGAGCTGATGAGTCTGCCCTCTGTGGTAGCCATAAGCATTCAGACATTATATTCCTATGGTAACCCTTGGAATCACACAGGATTTGAGGAGGAGAGCCTTTTAAATAACAATCCCAGTATCTTGGTTTTCGGTGCCAATGTTAAGGTCAATTAAGTTAGGGGTTGCTGTCTAGTTGAAGTTGGTCTACTTAACATTGAATCATGCCTCAAAAGGCTGGGTTGTAACATATTCTTTCTCATGAATAATCTAGAGATGACCCTTGATGGAGAAACTTCAGAGTATTCCTGGGCAAGAAAAAAATATGTATAGAATAAACAGCAATTTAGATTCCTTTTACTTATTCAACAAAAATTTCCTAAACATTACTAGAAGCCACGATTCCAGATTTAAGTCTCTACTTTGAATGTAGAATATGTAGAACAAACACTTAGAAATTGGGGTTTGGAGGCATGTAGCTCAATGGTAGATAGTTCAAGGCCCCATGTTCAATCTCGATCATTCTTCCCACGAAAAAAAACTAAGTGATTTTTTTTAGTAAATATATTAAAAACTCTCATCATATTGGGTTTTTATTTCAAAAGAAATCATTTAAATTCTTCCATGATTTTTCCTTTCCAGTGTGTAAGTGAGTGTGTTTGAGTGTGTGTGTGAGTGTGTATGTGAGTGTGTGTGTGAGTGTGTGTGTCTTCCTGTATTGATCTCTCCACTTTATTTTTTGACACAGGGCCTCTAACTGAACCTGAAGGTCACCATTTTGGCTAGGTTAGCTGTCCAACAAGCTCCTGGGATTTGAACTCAGGTCCTCTTGCTGCCAAAGAAAGTTCTTTTATCCACTGAGTCACTTCCTTAGCCTCTTATGCTTTTATTCATGATTTAACCAATGTTACTAAGAAAACAACAGATTTGAACTGGGTAGTGGTGCTGGTGCATGCCTTTAATTCCAGCACTCAGGAAGCAGAGGCAGGCAGATCTACAAAAGATAGTTCCAGGACAACTAAAGCACACAGAGAAACACTGTATTGAACCCTACCCCCGACCAAAAACAAACAAACAAACAAACAAACAACAACAACAAAAATAAAAACCAGAGTGGAAGCAGATGTCTCTTTATCCTTGGGCATACTTGCCAATTTTTGAAATTCTTTACCTCTGTGTATATAACACCTGTGTCTGTCTTTTTGCATGTGTGCACACATGTGAGAAAGACTCTGTCATTCCTGGGAAAACAAAGAAAACTATTTTTGCTGTGGTTTTGAAACAAGCGCTTGCTGTTGCTGTCCACGCTGATCTTGAACTCATAGCAATCCTCCAACTCCTGGCAATATTCCATCCTCAACCTCCCAAGTGCTGGGATTATATGCATGCTACATCATGCTGGGCTCAAAGAGAACTTTTAATATCCAAGGAAAGACTGAAATAAAAACATTATTTTATGCCAATTCTTCCATTTTATTTATTTCTGTGATATTTAAGAGCTGATTGCAGGTCCTTCAGAATAAAAACAAAAATGAAAGGAAAAGATAAGACTCTTCCCCCACCCACCTCCTAGCTCTCAATGTCGGGAAACAGGAGAACTCTGGCCACAAGGCTAGAGCCTCCTGTTCCATGTCTTTTTGCCTGATCACTGGGCCATTTCAGCGAGCAGGGAGGCTTTAGGGAGGCTTTAGAGAATTTAGACCCACCAAGGCTTCCTTGGGGACCACAGTGGGTGAGGTATAAGGAGAAGTTACTGCATTCTTGAGAGTCAGCTTGTGCTTCGCCTGTCAATATCCAGAGGAAGAAGTAGTAGCTAGGCAATCTATGGCAGTGATTATAAATTTGCTGATTGTTTGGCCCTTGGAGAAATCTACCATAGTCTCCAAAGGCCAGCTGACTGTGCTAAGGAAGCTGAAGGGCGTACAATACACACGGTTCCTATACCATGAAGGTTCATATACAGTGATTACAGAAAGATGGGAAAGAAGGCCTAATGATATTTTAGAATAAAAAGTTAATAACTTCTTTCCTTTGTTTGTTTTTGAGAAAAAGTTGCATTATGTAGCCCTGTCAGGGCACGGAATCCCTTAAGTAGACCAGGCTGGCTTTGAACTCACAGAGATCTGTCCGCCTCTGCCTCCAAAAAGTGCTAGGATTTAGGTGTGTGCCACCACACCTAACTTTGCCTTAGGTGGCTTTTCAAAATGTTCAGTTATCTAAAAGTTCTGAATCTTGCCGATTCTAAAGAGTTTAATGACTTCCAGGAAAAGCACAAAGATTGAGTGCACCTCACATTAAATTGAGTCTGTTAATTTTTCTGGTCTCACCTTATGGCCTGTTGCCTAGCCATTTTCACTAAGGAAAAAGAAGAAACAACAGATAATATTCTTTGGTGCGTGGGGAAATGTGCTCAAAGTGCATTATATACTTACATGAATATGTCCTTATGGAATCCAGTACAATGTACAATGAATATATGACAAGAAAAAAGTATTACTCTTTGATATGACTGGTTTTAGCAAGCTGTAAGAAACCAACCGCCCCAGCTATGAATTTAAAAATGCAAGTGCTTGCCTGGGAGTGTAGCACAGAGGTAAAGTACTTAACAGTGCCCTGGGTTTGATGCCCAGCATGTCAAACACACACACACACACACACACACACACACACACACACACACACACACACACACTGCGTGCTGTTTTCTGAACAAAATATCTTGAAGTTTTTTATTCTTTGTTATCCAGTTCTTCCTTCTAAGGGAGTCAGCCAATTTGCTTTCTAAATCACACTCCTCTTCTCCCTTTCCAGCGCCCAGAAGTTAGTTCTTTCTCATAAACAGGCCCTTATCTCACCACAAAGCCCAGAAAGCACAGACTGGGTACAAAAGAAGCAAACATGAGGCCGGTTTCCATTGGATTCTTGGATTCCGTTTGGAAAATCAGAGTCCTCTTGAGCAAGTGGGACCTTGAAAGACCTGTCCCTCAATTAGCAGGTGGTTATTTAATCACATTGTGAGAGGCAGTACACTGGACCCACGTGAACAGCCTTCCAGGGTTTGCATGGGTTATAATGGAAGAAGTAAGGGTTTTGAAAATGGTTCCTGAACTGGTCAAAATGTCAGTGCAAAGCTTTTTTTTTTTTTTTTTTTTTTTTTGCTACCACCTTACTGTATGTTCCAAATGAAGAGAACAAAATCAGTAGCATAAAATGATTTTACACAGAATTCAGAAACAGCAAAAGGGTTACTAGAAATAAGTAGGCTAACCACATTATTCTCTACAAGGGCACCTTAGGGGATCCCCATTTTAATGAATAAATAAAAATGATGTGTAATTATCATATCAATTGCTTGCAACTAAGTGAGTGCTTCTGGAGTTATTTGATGGTGCTTAAAAATCTTTGGTCTCTGAAGTGCATTTAGCAGTCTCTTTGACTCTTCTCTATATTATTAATTTACAGTTACAAAGTTAACTTGGCACTATGCAAATGAGGAGACTTCCAATGAATGAGATTTTAATGTAAATTTTAAAATATTACTTGTAACCGAACTGCAATGTATTTTCAGAATATGGGTCATCATATTTAAAAGAAGTATATAGTTTAAAACCTTACTATTTAATAGAACTTTCTGTGATTATGGAATGTTCTATAATTACATTGTCCAAATAAAGATAGTCTCATGAGCTATATGTAGCTACTGAGCATTTGAGATGTGGCTATTGCAGCTGAGGAATTAACTTTTAATTTATATTTAATTTTAATTAACTTACATTTAAATAGTTAGGGCTGGGAGATAGCTTAGATGTTATGAGTCAGCACTTAATGCCTTGGTTCAGTTCCCAGCACCTATATGGTGGTTCACAACCAACTATAGCTCCAGTTCCAGAGGAGCTTATACCTCTTTTGAACACATAAAACAGTAATTTTAAATAGTTATGTGTAGCTAGTAGCTAGCTTCCTTGTTTGGCAGGATAGGTTTCGGTTTGTAATTATTTTTTTATTTTATTTTATTTTTTGCCGTGAACTACCTACATTTCCTTATACTGATTTGACTTTTTAATCTGTATTTTGGGTTTGGATTTGGGGATTGGACCCAGAGCCTCATGTATGTTAAGCACACACTCAACACTTAGCTACAAGCCCAGCCCCGGCCTTTTATTTTCTTAATGAGAGCTTTGCTATGTAACTCAGGCTGGCCTTGAACCTGAAATTCTTCTGCCTCAGTCTCTTGTAAGTGCTGCAATTAACAACGTGAGCCCCCACCATAACAATCTACCTGACTATTTTCTAGAAAGCAAGTTTGTCCCTGTTTTCTAAATCTAACCAAGGATCTGACAATAACTTACAAGAGACAAGAGAAACAAACATTAGCCACATTTTGTTTCTCCCTTTTAAAACTCATCTCAAGATGGACAGGATGTTACTTTCGTTTTCAGTGTGAATGAGACACAGGCCTGCCACATTCACATACATAGGAGTTTATCCTTCCATCAATTTTGATATTTAAAGCCAAAACAAAGAAGAAAGCATTGGCATTACCTTGCGTGAGAATTTGGGAGTGCAGCTGGCCTCATCCATGGTGCATTTGTGATGTCCCACTATGTTCGGCCCCAACTTTCTGTTTTCTCTATGGTCTTCTCCCCTTACAAGTCCTTTTTGAGTCACAGGGTGAAATGTTTGTGGCTCTAGATGTACACGAGACACTTGGCTGAAAGGTCAAGGCAGCTTGCTCTGACTAGTGCTGACAGATAAGCCCCAAAGGACTGGGAGTGTCTAGTTTATTGGCTAAGCAGAGGTTCAAGTTGTCCAGTGCCTTTGCTTTATTTGATTTGTCACAAGCATCCTCTTGTCCCCTCTGGGCTGTTGCTCATTGACAATTGCTGTGCTCGGGACTGGCACTCGGGTGGCTGTGGTGGTGGCTGTTGTGGGGATAGGCAGGTTGTGCTGAAAGCTGCAGTTGTAAAGAAGGCCATTGTTTGATCTACCCTGTCCCTCCCTGGACCTATGGCAACAAATTCCATTGGTGAATTAACTATGTCATTGTGTGCTGGCTCAACTGATTATGCTCCTGGAATGACAAACATTTTCTTTTTTCCCCACTCCAAAGATTAAAAAGTACCAAAAGCCTTGACGTCTTGATGTACTACTCAGCAAGAACTTTTTTAGGTGGAAAAATAAAGCATTTAAGTATACTTTAATTGACTCTAATAAGATTTTATCCTTTGTAAGGAGCCATCTCCTTACTAGCATCTAGGTAAGCACTGTTGATAATGAATTGGTGCTTTTTGGCAATGTGAAGTCTTCCTAATTTGAGTTACAGTAATGCTCCCTCATCCCCCAGACACACGGTATGTGGAAAGAACTCTAAAGATGTATGTGTTTGAACCAGTTGGGAAAAAGGGTTTTTTTTTTTTTTTTAAGATGTGGTTGTACCAAAGTACTATGGGAAATTTGGCTGCTGATTCATACTTCTCTATTCAGGATGAAAACAGTTATCCTGAGTCTCCCTTAGCCAAGGTAATGACATCCTCAGTTTCATCCCAGCTGGAAAGCTCTTAGCAGTTGTCCCTATATTCGAATTTCTAGCACTCATGAACAGGTTTGGTTTTGACTGGATTTGACCGGTTCTGACCAGTCCAGACCAGTTTTGACCAGTTCAGCCCGGTTTGGACCGGTTCAGCCTGGTTTAGACTGGTTCAGACCGGTTCAGACAGGTCTCGACCTGTCCAGACTGGTCCACACGGGTCCAGACCGGACCAAACCTGTTCATGAGTTGACCCTGGAACTTTTCTGGGTACTCTGTTAATTCCCAGTTGAGTACTGTTGGGAGAGTCTCCATGGGTTTCCTAATGTGGTAGAGTGCCATTCTTGGAATCCACTTCCTTAAGGCCCTGAAAGAGTTGAGACGAAGAGGAATTTATAGAAGATTTGGAAAGCAAGACTGACACAAGAGACATTATCATACAAAGGGGGAAGCAATGGCAGGAGCTCCCAGCTTATCCTTGGTCGTCTTCTCTTTGCGGTCAGGTCTTCTTTCCAACTGGTGACTCTTAAGAGCAACCCCAAATGTGCAAAGGTAGGAGCAGCTTCCTGCAGGGATCCTGATCTCCTTCCTCCTCTGCCACTGCCGGATGTGCTGGCCTTTCTCAGACTAATGACGATTAGCTTCTTTCACCATCTGTCTGTGCCCTCCTAGGCTTCTTCTCACTGACCCTTTCTCAGTGATGCTAGAACTAGTTTCTGTGATAAATACTTCTCTCCACAGCTTGCTTCCCTGACTGAGTTTATCCTGGTTTCCTTTTGGTCAGGTAGTTTGAGGACTGTTAAGAGAGAATCCTCAGCATGGCAGAGTTTAGGGAACACTAGGGAGAATGGCCCACAGAACTTGGCTTTAAGTCATTGGAGGAGTTGAAGAAAATAGATGTAAGGCTTTCTTTTGGGGTTAAACAGCCCAATATGGTGAGTCTCATGTATTCTCTCAGTCTTCAGGGAGATGTTGCAGTCACTGGTCCTCAGAGAAAATGGAATTAGTGGGAACAAAGTGTGTCAGTGCCATCACAAGACACATACCTGAACCTGAACAGAGGCCAAGTATCCTCTGGTAGGCTAGGAGGTTGTTAAGGAGGGATGATGAAGTGTGCCTCAACTCCAAAGCTGAATTTTGTTTGTCTTGTTTTTTGGAGAGAGGATGCCTCTGTGTAGTTCTGGATGTCCTGGAACTCACTTTGTAGGCCAATCTGGCCTTGAACTCAGAGATCCACCTGCCTCTGCCTCCTGAGCACTAGGATTAAAGGCAGTAATCACCATGCCTGGTGAATTGTCTTCTTTTTGTATTAAGTCAGCAATTTGCCTTCTTAGTACCTCACTGGTAGGCAGAGGATACTCTGAATCAAGGCTTGGATCTCATACTGAAGGCTCTTTCTTTGACTCCCAATCTCTGAGAATTCAATGGATCAGAAGGATTGAATACACACCTAGAGACCCATCCCTCTTCTACAATACTCTGGAGTCATCAGCTCATGAATCCTGAACTACTGCTAAGGCATTCTTAGTCTCTTCCTTGGGGTCACCTTGGGTTAAACCCTGTTGCTGAAGAATGACACATCTCTAGACACAAGGGGGTGTAATTGGTTCTTCTTCTTCTTTTCTTTTTGGGGGCCCACCACCCAGCACCCAAATACATACACCGCAGAGACTTATTCTTACTTAGGAATGCCTGACCTTATGTTGGCTTGTTACTACCAACTTTTGTAACTTAAATTATCCCATTGCTCTTTAACTATGTTTTGCCTCTAGGATTTTTACCTTTCTTTATTCTATATATCTTCCTTTACTTTCTACTCTGTGGCTGGCTGTGTGTGGCTGGGTGGCTGGCCCCTGGCGTCGTCCTCTACTCCTTTTCCCCTCTTCCCTCCTCGCTCTCTTCCCTTGATTTCTCCTCCTATTTACTCTCTCTGCCTGCCAACACAACCTAGAGATTTCCTGTCTAGCCATCAGCTGTTCAGCTCTGTATTTGACCAATCAGGTGTTTTAGGCAGGCAAAGTAACACAGCTTTACAGAATTAAACAAATGCAACAACAAGAATACAACACATTTTTGCATCATTAAACAAATATTCCACAGCATAAATGAATGTAACACATCTTAAACTAATATTCCACAACAAGGGGGTTGATGAACAGAGACTTTTACCAAGAGGACTGAATAAAACCTGGTATAGTTCCATCCTGTAGTGCAGGCACAGAGAGAGTTTCAGCTTCTCTTCTCACTTTTCCAACAAGTCATTTGGTACCCTAGGTTATTTATGGGGTGAATTTGTCAAGTTATGATAATGGTTATATATAGTAATGTGTACATATACATGTATAATTTCTAACTTTTAAACACATAGGCTTATAATACATGGATTTCCATTTTATACTCTTGCTCTGACACCACAAATGTTAGAGGCAGGTCTGACTAAAAGTATTCTAAATCATCTAAATCATTGTGGAAATGAACGAGTTGACATTTTCTTGTGATTTTAATTATGGATAATTATAGATAGTATGTTAATTTCATTACCTCTGAATATATGAACAATACTATTTTCCAAATCTAAGTAACTAAGAGCTAGATTCTTTAATAAAGTCAAATAATTTACTCTATACCTAGGATACTTTTACAATATAGTAGTTGGTTTATTTATTGCAGTGAAGGGAGATCTGACCCTGGACCTTGTGCATATTGGGCAACGTATTAGTGAGCCATACCTTCAGCTGCAAGCTTTAAAAATGATTATAAAAATTAATAAAAGAGGCTGGGTGGAGGTGGTGCATGCCTTTAATTTCAGCACTTGGGAAGAAGAGGCAGGTGAATCTCAGTGAGTTCGAGGCCAGCCTGGTCTACAAAGCAATTTCCAGGATAGCCAGGGCTACACAGAGAAATCTTGTCTCATAAAAACAAAAAACAAAAAGGAATAAAAATATCCCTGCAGCATTTTGTAAACTGACCCTCATCATTTGCCATGTGTTCGACAGCTAATAAGGCTGTAGAAAAGTGTTTGGTTGTGAATTCATCTGAGGCTGCTTTGGGGATCTTAGCTCCTAGATGATACCATGGAACAAATGAAGAAATGGGAGCCTGCTTGGGGGCTTTTGGGAGCAAGTGGTTAGTTATGACTCCCTACTTCTTTTACCTGCTGATGTTCTAGAGTTAGCTATCAACACTTATTAAATGGAACACAAGATATGGAACATGTGTTTAAAAAGTGTGAACTACAATCAGATTCCATCCATGTGATGTCAAGATCTAACCAAATTCAAGCTTAGGGTGTAAGTATATTTGTTTCCACTGAATTTTTAAAATATCAGTTTCTAAAAACTATCCCACATGGTCCCACAGAAATTCAGTCCTGAAGAAACACACAGAGGCTTGTATTAATTACAAACTGTTTGGCCTATTATCTCAGGATTATTATTAAGTAGCTCTTACAACTCAAATTAACACACAATTCTTATCTATGTTTAGCCATATGGCTTGGTACCTTTTCTCAGTAAGGCATTCTCATCTTGCTTCCTCCCCATCTGGCTGGTGACTGACTCTCCTCCTTTCCTCTTCACAGAATTCTCTTAGTCTGGTTGCCCCATATATATTTTCTGCCCGGGTACTGGCCAATTGGTGTTTTATTAAACCAGTATGAGTGACAAATCTTTACAGTGTGCAAGAGCATTATACCACATCAAAAACAAATTAAGATTTATTTATGCATATGAGTGTTTTGCCTGCAAATATGTATGTGCACCACAAGCAAGATTGGAGCCCATGGAGATCAGAAGGACATGTCAGATACCCTGTAACTGGAATTAAATATTCTTCTTCAAGAATAACAAGTGCTCTTAACCACTGAGCCAGCTCTTCAGCCCCAACTGGACTTTCTGAATACCTGTTTTGTGCCAAGCCTGAAGTCAGATAGAAACTGGCTCTTTTTTATTGCTCTCTATTTTATTTTTAATAGTTTCTTTTATTTTGAAATTATAATATAATTACATCATTTCCCCTTTCCTTTTCTTCCCTCCAAACCCTTCCTTGTTCTCTTTCAAATTCAAGGCCTTAACCAGGCAGTAGTAGCACATACTTTTAATTCCAGCCCTTTGGGAGGCAGAGGCAGGTGGATCTCTGTGAGTTCAAGGTCAGTCTGATCTACAGAGTAAGTTCCAAGACAAGCTCCAAAGCTAGAGAGAAACACTATCTCAAAAAACAAAACAAACAAATGAGCGATCAAATTCATGTTCTTTTTTCATTAATTGTTGTTGCATACATGTATGTATACATATATATATGTATATATGTGTATGTATGTATATATATAACATATATATATATATATAACATATGTATTCTAATAGATTGTTGTGTGAGCTGCGGGCTGTGTTCCTGCCACCCCAGCTCCTGCACGGCTAGCTTTACACCAGAAATAACAACACAGAAATTGTATTCTTTTAAACACTGCTTGGCCCATTATATCTAGCCTCTTCTCGGCTAATTCTCGCACCTGGACTAGCCCATTTCTAATAATGTGTGTAGCACCCCTAGGTGCGCTTACCGGGAAGATTCTAGCCTACGTCCATCCTGGATCGGAGCTTCATTGATCACGTCTGCCCGGGAGAGGGGAGCATGGCCTCTAAGCTTACTTCCTCTTCCTCCCAGCATTCTGTTCTGTTTACTCCTCCCACCTATGTTTTAACCTATGAGGGCCAAGCAGTTTCTTTATTTTTTTAACTAATGACTTTCCTCCATCAATAGATATTCTCATATATATATATATATCAGCAGAGACGGCTCATTCATTCCCAAGCTATTCAGACTCGAATAATCACAAAGAAAGTGTATTAATCACAACCCTGCTTGGCCAATAGCTTAGGTTTCTTATTAACTAACTCTTACATCTTAAATCAACTCATTTCTATTAATATGTTTATCACCATGAGGCTGTGGTCTACCGGTAAGTTTCTGGGGCATCTGTATCCTTCAGCAGCTACATGACATCTCTCCTTTTGATTCTGCCTACTCTCTATACATCTCTTCCAGTCTGGCTATATTCTGCCCTGCTATAGGCCAAAGTAGTTTCTTTTTTTTTTTTTAATTTATTTATTTATTAAAGATTTCTGTCTCTTCCCCGCCACCGCGTCCCATTTCCCTCCCCCTCCCCCGATCAAGTCCCCCCCCCTCATCTGCTCGAAGAGCAATCAGGGTTCCCTGGCCTGTGGGAAGCCCAAGGACTGCCCACCTCTATCCAGGTCTCGTAAGGTGAGCATTCAAACTACCTAGGCTCCCACAAAGCCAGTACGTGCAGTAGGATCAAAAACCCACTGCAATTGTTCTTGAATTCTCAGTATTCCTCATTGTCCGCTATGTTCAGCTAGTCCGGATTTATCCCATGTTTTTTCAGACCTAGGCCAGCTGGCCTTGGTGAGATCCCAATAGAACATCCCCATTGTCTTAGTGTGTGGGTGCACCCCTCGTGGTCCTGAGTTCCTTGCTCGTGCTCCGTCTCCTTCTGCTCCTGATTTGGACCTTGAGATTTCTGTCCGGTGCTCCCGTGTGGGTCTCTGTCTCTGTCTCCTTTCATCGCCTGATGAAGGTTAATATTCCTGAGGATGCCTATGTGTTTGTCTTTGGATTCACCTTATTTAGCTTCTCTAGGAACATGAATTATAGGCTCAATGTCCTTTATTTATGGCTAGAAACCAAATATGAGTGAGTACATCCCATGTTCCTCTTTTTGGGTCTGGCTTACCTCACTCAGGATAGTGTTTTCTATTTCCATCCATTTGTATGCAAAATTCAAGAAGTCCTTGTTTTTTACTGCTGAGTAATACTCTAATATGTATATATTCCATACTTTCTTCATCCATTCTTCCGTTGAAGGGCATCTAGGTTGTTTCCAGGTTCTGGCTATTACAAACAATGCTGCCATGAACATAGTTGAGCATATACTTTTGTTGTATGATAGGGCCTCTCTTGGGTATATTCCCAAGAGTGGTATTGCTGGATCCAGGGGTAGGTTGATCCCGAATTTCCTGAGAAACCGAAACACTGCTTTCCAGAGTGGTTGCACAAGTTTGCATTCCCACCAGCAATGGGTGAGTGTACCCCTTTCTCCACAACCTCTCCAGCAAAAGCTATCATTGGTGTTTTTTATTTTAGCCATTCTGACAGGTGTAAGGTGGTATCTTAAAGTTGTCTTGATTTGCATTTCCCTGATCGCTAAGGAAGTTGAGCATGACCTTAAGTGTCTTTTGGCCATTTGAAGTTCTTCTGTTGAGAATTCTCTGTTCAGATCAGTGCCCCATTTTATAATTGGGTTGATTAGCCTTTTACGGTCTAGTTTCTTGAGTTCTTTATAAATTTTGGAGATCAAACCTTTGTCAGTTGCAGGGTTGGTGAAGATCTTCTCCCAGTCAGTGGGTTGTCTTTTTGTCTTAGTGACAGTGTCCTTTGCTTTACAGAAGCTTCTCAGCCTCAGGAAGTCCCATTTATTCAATGATGCCCTTAGTGTCTGTGCTGCTGGGGTTATACATAGGAAGTGGTCTCCTGTTCCCATGTGCTGTAGAGTACTTCCCACTTTCTCTTCTATCAGGTTCAGTGTGTTCGGACTGATATTGAGGTCTTTAATCCATTTGGATTTGAGTTTTGTGCATGGTGATAGATATGGATCTATTTTCATTCTTCTACAGATTGACATCCAGTTTTGCCAGCACCATTTGTTGAAGATGCTCTCTTTTTTCCATTGTATACTTTTAGCTCCTTTATCGAAGATCAGGTGTTCATAGGTTTGTGGGTTAATGTCAGGGTCTTCTATTCGATTCCATTGGTCGACTTCTCTGTTTTTATGCCAATACCAAGCTGTTTTCAATACTGTAGCTCTGTAATAGAGTTTGAAGTCAGGGATGGTAATGCCTCCAGACAAACCTTTATTGTATAAGATTGTTTTGGCTATCCTGGGTTTTTTGTTTTTCCATATAAAGTTGATTATTGTCTTCTCCAGATCTGTGAAGAATTTTGATGGGATTTTGATGGGGATTGCATTGAATCTATAGATTGCTTTTGGTAGAATTGCCATTTTTACTATGTTGGTCCTCCCAATCCAAGAGCAAGGGAGGTCTTTCCATTTTCTGGTGTCTTCTTCAATTTCTTTCTTCAAAGACTTATAGTTCTTGTCAAGTAGATCTTTCACTTCCTTGGTCAGGGTTACCCCAAGGTATTTTATGCTATTTGTGGCTATCGTGAAAGGTGATGCTTCTCTGATTTCCCTCTCTGCTTCCTTATCCTTGGTGTATAGGAAGGCAACTGATTTTTTGGAGTTGATCTTGTATCCTGCCACGTTACTAAAGCTGTTTATCAGCTGTAGGAGTTCTTTGGTAGAATTTTTGGGGTCGCTTATGTACACTATCATATCATCTGCAAATAACGAAAGCTTAACTTCTTCCTTTCCAATACGAATCCCCTTGATCTCCTTATGTTGTCTTATTGCTATTGCTAGAATTTCAAGCACTATATTGAAGAGGTATGGCGAGAGTGGACATCCTTGTCGTGTTCCTGATTTTAGTGGGATGGCTTTGAGTTTTTCTCCGTTTAATTTAATGTTAGCTGTTGGCTTGCTGTAAATAGCTTTTATTATATTTAGGTAGGACCCTTGTATCCCTATTCTCTCCAAGACCTTTATCATAAAGGGGTGTTGAATTTTGTCAAATGCTTTTTCCGCATCTAGTGAAATGATCATATGGTTTTTTTCTTTCAGTTTATTTACATGGTGGATTACATTGATAGATTTGCGTATGTTGAACCAGCCCTGCATCTCTGGGATGAAGCCTACTTGATCATAATGGATAATTTTTCTTATGTGTTCTTGGATTCGGTTTGCCCGTATTTTATTGAAGATTTTTGCGTCGATGTTCATGAGTGAGATCGGTCTGTAATTCTCTTTCTTGGTTGGGTCTTTTTGTGGTTTTGGTATCAGGGTAACTGTAGCTTCATAAAAGGAATTTGGCAATGACTCTTCTGATTCTATATTGTGAAATACCTTAAGGAGTATAGGTATTAATTCTTCTTGGAAGTTCTGGTAGAATTCTGCATTGAAGCCATCTGGTCCTGGGCTTTTTTTCGAAGGGAGATTTTTGATAACCATTTCTAATTCTTCGCGAGAAACCGGTCTATTTAGATCATTCACCTGGTCTTGGTTTAGCTTTGGTATATGATACTTATTTAAAAAAATGTCCATTTCTTTTGTATTTTCCAGTTTTGTGGCATACAGGCTTTTGTAGTAAGATCTAATGATTCTCTGAATTTCCTCTGTGTCTGTGGTTATGTCCCCCTTTTCATTTCTGATCTTATTTATTTGCGTGTTCTCTCTCTGTCGTTTAATTAGTTTGGATAGGGGTTTGTCGATCTTGTTGATTTTCTCCAAGAACCAGCTTTTTGTTTCATTGATTCTTTGGACTGTTTTCTGTGTTTCTATTTTGTTGATTTCAGCCCTCAGTTTTATTATTTCCAGTCTCCTACTTCTCCTGGGCGCGTCTGCTTCTTTTTTTTCTAGAGCTTTCAGGTGTGTTTTTAAGTCCCCAATGTATGCATTCTCCGTTTTCTTTAAGTGGGCACTTAGTGCTATGAACTTTCCTCTTAGCACTGCTTTCATTGTGTCCCATAGGTTTGAGTATGTTGTCCCTTTATTTTCATTAAATTCAAGGAAGACTTTAATTTCTTTCTTGATTTCTTCCTTGACCCAGGTGTGGTTCAGTAGTTGACTGTTCAGTTTCCATGAGTTTGTCGGTTTTTTGGGGGCAGCGTGGTTGTTGCCTTCTAACTTTAATCCGTGATGATCTGATAAGACACAGGTGGACACTGATATTTTTTTGTATCTGTGGAGGTTTCCTTTGTTTCCGAGTATGTGGTCAATTTTTGAGAAGGTTCCATGAGCTGCAGAGAAGAAGGTATATTCTTTCCTATTTGGGTGGAATGTTCTATAGATGTCTGTTAAGTCCATTTGCTTCATTACCTCCAATAATTCTCTTAATTCTCTATTAGGTTTCTGTCTGATTGACCTGTCCCTTGGAGAGAGAGGTGTGTTGAAGTCTCCTACTACTAGTGTGTGTGGTTTGATGTCTGCCTTGAGTTCTAGTAATATTTCTTTTACATAAGTAGGTGCTTTTATATTGGGGGCGTATATATTCAGGATTGAGACGTCCTCCTGATGAATTGTTCCTGTTATGAGTATAAAGTGACCGTCTCGGTCTCTTCTGATTGATTTTAGTTTGAAGTCAGTTTTGTTAGAAATTAGTATGGCCACACCTGCTTTTTTCTTAGGACCATTTGCTTGAAACACCTTTTCCCAACCCTTTACTCTGAGTAGGTGCCTGTCTTTGTGGTTGAGATGTGTTTCTTGCAAACAGCAGAATGTTGGATCCTGTTTTCGTATCCAATCTTTTAGCCTGTGCCTTTTTATAGGTGAATTGAGCCCATTAATATTAAGTGATATTAATGACCAGTGGTTGTTTACTCCGGTTATTCTTATTGCTTTTGGTAGTAGAGATTGTGTGTCTCCTTTCTTTGAGATGTGCTCGTGAAGGGTCATTAGATGCCTGGGTTATTGTAGGCAGTGTTGGCAGTGTTGGATTCCTTGGGTTGTGATTTTCCTTCTATTACTTTCCGTAGGGCTGGATTTGTGGCTACGTATTGTTTAAATTTGTTCTTATCCTGGAATGCCTTGTTTTCTCCGTTGATAGTGAACGATAGCTTGGCTGGGTATAGTAGTTTGGGTTTGCATCCATGGTCTCTTAGCTTCTGCAGAACCTCTATCCAGGACCTTCTGGCTTTCATAGTTTCCATCGAGAAGTCAGGTGTAAGTCTGATCGGTTTACCTTTATAAGTTACTTGCCCTTTTTCTTTTGCAGCTCTTAATATTCTTTCTTTAACCTGTATATTTTGTGTTTTGATTATTATATGGCGAGGAGATGTTTTTCTTTGATCCAGTCTGTTTGGTGTTCTGTATGCTTCTTGAATATTTAAATGAATATCTTTCTTTAAGTTGGGAAAGTTTTCTTCCATAATTTTGTTGAAAATATTTTCTGAGCCTTTGAGCTGTGACTCTTCTCCTTCTTCTATTCCTATTATTCTTAGGTTTGGTTTTTTTATTGTGTCCCATAGTTCCTGAATGTTTTGTGTTGAGAATTTGTTGGCTTTGCTGTTTTCTTTGATCTGTTCGTTTATTTTCTCTATGGTGTCCTCAGCATCTGAGAGTCTTTCTTCTAGCTCTTGTATTCTATTGATTATGCTTGTTTCTGTAGACTCTGCTCGTTGGCCTAGATTTTCCATATCCAGCTGGTCCTCAGTTTGTATTATCTTCTTTGCCTTCATTTCAGTTTTCAATTCTTGAACTGTTTCCATTACCTGTTTGATGTTTTTTTCTTGGTTTCCCAGGGTATCATGTACGTATTTACTCATTTCTTCAAACTTTTTGTTATACTTCTCATCCATTTCTATAAGGGCATTTTTTACATGTTGTTTAAGGGACTCTATTATCTTCATAAAGTCGATTTTTTCCACTTCTTCTGTGTTAGGTTGTTCAAATACTTCTGTTGTAAGATCATTGGGTTCTGATGTTTTCATGTTGTTTTTCGGATTATTGGGTGAGTTCTTGCCTTGGCGCCTGCCCATCTCCTCCTATTGATCCTATCCAATGGATCCTTTAGAAACCGGATCAGGTTTCCCTGCTGGCCAAGGGCTCCGCTTACAAAATGCCCTCACTCCCTTTCGTGGTTCCTGCTGCAGGCCAAGAACCCTCTCACCCCTCCGAAGGATCTTCAGGACAGGACCAGGCTCCCCTTGTGCCAGTGACCTGGCCAACCAAAGGCCTACCTCTTTGATTCAATTGTAGTAGGGCGCTCTGCTCTCCTTATTGCACGCCTGTCCCAGCCGCTTGGGTCTGGCCGCCGCAGCCGCCGCGCCTCTGTGCGTCTGGCGCCCCCGCCGCCGCGCCTCTGTGCATCTCCAAAGTAGTTTCTTTATTAACCCAATTGTAATAAAACATATTCATAGCATACAGAAGGGAGTCCCACATCATATGTATGTATGTATATATTCCCAAATATTTAAGTACAATATTCTCAGTCTGTATAAATGTTACTTGTATGTATGTTTTCAGGACTGACCATTTAGCACACCAGTAAGCAATTGGTGTGCTCCTCCCTGGGGAAGATGATTCCTCCTGCTGTCTCTCAGCATTCCTTAGTTGTCTCTAGTTCTTTGTGTAGGGTTGAGCATTCGTACCCCCTTCCATCTAGGTTAGCATGCCATTGTTGTTGTCCTTGCTCATCTAATGTTTAGGCAGTCATGTTAGTGAGACTTTTTGAGTATAGCTTCTGACATTCTCAGAAAACAGTTTCACAGTAAACTCCCTTTTATGGAACTCTGAATCAGTTTATGAATACTATTAAGTTGAATATTTTTGGAGCTATGTCTCAGTGTTACAGCACTTGCCTAGTGTGTTCGAATACTGGGGTTATCACTCAGAACTGAGAAAAGAATATTCTTCCAACTTAGGTAATACGTTCTACCACTCCCAACTCACTCTGTCACTTTCCTTACCCTGCTTTGTTTCGTTTCATAATAGCAACCTCTAAAGGGATATATTACAGATATTGACTTAGTAATTTTCTTTCTTAGAAGAGTGTAGTAAGGACAAGGATTTTGCTTCAGGGCTAATATCCCAAATGCCTGGCACATACTAAGTGCTTAAGAAATATTTTGTTAATGAATGTGATTGAAATTACACTATTTTCCTATTTTTGGTGTGGTTTTGTATATATAGAGTGTTGCTAGAATTCTGGCTTTGTGGGAGCCTAGCCAGTATGGATGTTCACCTTCCTAGACCTGGATGGAGGGGGGAGGACCTTGGACTTTCCACAGGGCAGGGAACCCTGACTGCTCTTCGGACTGGAAAGGGAGGGGGAGAGGAGTGGGGGGAGGAGGAGAAGAGTGGGAGGAGGGGGAGGGAAATGGGAGGCTGGGAGGAGGCAGGAATTTCTTTTTTTTTTCTTTCAATAAAAAAATAAATAAATAAAAGAGGAATGGTTTGAGAGTGATAGGATTTTTTGGTTTTTGTTTTTAGTTTTGAAAGACCTTGAGGAAGTTTAATAAGATTAATATTACATGGTGGAGTTAGGATCTGGGTAAGTATTGATGTCAAAGAAAAAAAAATACTACATTAAGAAATGGTAGTTATCAAAGGCCATAGGAATGTATTAGCCTTTCTTTTAAATCCACAGTAATTTTCATTGTAGTAACACAGAGAAACAATCTAGAGCCAAGAAAATAACTATCTCAAGTATGGTGAATCATTAGCCATTAACAAAACTTCTCTAAGCTATTAAAGTGGTATGACAAATAATTATGAAATTCTTTCCTTTTCCTTCACCTCATAGCAATTATTTTAATGGGTCACAGTTTTTTTTTTCAATAGCAGAAAAAAACTGTCTATTTGGTGTAAAAATGATCAGGAGGAAAAATGAACACAATGTATTTCATAATTAATTCTGTCTCCTGCCTGTCTCTGTCTCTCCCCCTCCCCCCCCCTCTCTCTCTCACACACACACACATACACACACACACTCCCACATCTAGAACATCTCTTTGTAATGTTTCCCTTGCATGATACTTTAGTTGTCTAAAAGCAATTTTAGTCTTTATTGAGTTTCTCTAAATAATGAGATTCTTGACATTTTGTTAAAAGTAATGATGAGTAGATGTTTCTCAGGACTAGACTGCAGCCATAAGAAGGATCTGGTGGGGTATCTAGAAATACAAAATTTCTAGACAGAGTGAGTTGGGAGTGGTAGAACGTATTACCTAAGTTGGGAGCATATTCTTTTCTCAGTTCTAAGTGATAACCCCAGTATTTGAACACACTAGGCAAGTGCTGTAACACTGAGACGTATCTTCAACTATATTCAACTTACTAGCATTCATAAACTGATTGTAGCAGAAGGAAAGCAAGAGTCCTGTCTACAGCCCCCCCCCCAATGTTTGCTAACAGCCCTTGCATGAGTAATGATTTTGATGGTTGAGGGGGAAAAAAGCAAAAAAACAAACAAAAACCACAAAAAAGGCGAAGTATTGCTTCATTCTTTCTTCCCTTCCCTCTCCTTCATACTGTCATTTGTTTTGGCAAGTGAGTCTTAGCCTTGAAATCTGGATCTCAAAGAAGCTGCTTTCTGGGGTGGACTACAAGCATAGGATGGACATAGAACCTGCAAGCACTTGAATTTGGAACTTCCCAGCTTCCAGAGCTATGAAAAATAAAGTTCTATTTGTTTATGAATTACTCAGTTTATAGTACTTTCTTACAAAGTACTCCAACTGTCTGAAAGATCCCCCAAATTAATATACAGGTTCAATGTGATCGCCGTCAAAATTAGTGTGAGTGTTTTGCTGGAAACTGATTCCAAAGATTTTTATGAGCATGCAAAGACCTGGTTATCTGGAATAATTGTGAAAAGAGGAGGAATGATGAAGAACTTGGATTTTAATTTTTTAAGATTACGTGTTATTTATTCTATATGTGTATATGGACACAGCACAGCATGCTTGTGGAAGTTCAGGGGACAACTTTTAGTAGCTGAGTCTCTCCTCCCACTGTGTGGGTCTCAGGGTTTGAATTCAGGTCCTCAGGCTTAGTAGCTGGCACTGTTACCCCCTGGGCCATCTTACCATCCCAGGGTCCCTAATTTTAAGATATATATATATGCTGCACTAGTTTTCCTTTCTGTAAGAGCAATGATCAACTGTGCTGACAATACAGAAGAAAAAGAAAAGCTTGGCATTGCGGCACACACTTTTAATCCCAGCACTTGGGAGGCAGAGGCAGGTGGATCTCTGTGAGTTTGTGGCCAGACTCGTCTACAGAGCGAGTTCCAGGACTACAAAGGAAAGGAAACACTGTCTCCAAACAAACAAGCAAACATCCAAAACCAAAACAACAAGAAGAAAATCTGTGTTTTAGCTCCATGAAGGCAATTGGATGACTGAACAGACTTTGCTCTGTTTCTGTGGGTGCCATGATGGTGACTATAGTCAAGAAAGGCAAACCAGAGGTTAAAAGGGTGGTAAAAACAGCAACGAAACGCATACCAGAGAGAAGATTTATTTATTTTGAAGACATGTAGGGATTATACTCAATAATAAAAGTGAAATCTTACCATCACAGGCCGAGCTGCAAAGGAATGGGCATGCTTATGGCTTACGATTGCAGGCAATGCTGGCAGAGACTTCCGCTTCTTCCAGGTACTTGTAAAACAAACAAAAAATGCAACAAACAAAAACATCAGAACTGCTTTCTCCTTCTCCCTCCAAAGTGAAGTGAAAATATAAGAGAGAGTTGTGGTGTTGGTGCCTAGTATAGCAAGCTTATTTTGGAAACCTTTCCCAAAATGTCTCTATCACAGTGGCCTGTTTTCCATAGGGAAAACTTTTCTTTTTATTTATTAGATTAAAAAAAATACCAATCCAAATTCCCACTCCCTCCCCTCCTCCCATTCTCTCCACACAAACCCCAACTCCCCCCCATCTAAACCTAAGAGAGGGTAAGGCACATTGCTTTGTGGAAGGTCCAAGGTTCTCCCTACTACATTTAAGCTGAACAAGGAATCCATCCAAAGAGAATAGGATCCCCAAAAGCCAGTACATGCAGTAGAAATAAATCTCAGTGCCACTGCCAGTGGCCCCTCAGTCTGCCCCAGCCATACAACTGTCAGCCACATTCAGAGGAACTAGTTTGGACCTATACTTGTTCCTTCCCAATCCAGCTGGAGTTGGTGAGCTCCCATTAGCTCAGGTAAACTGTTTCAGTGGGTGAACCCTTCATGGTCTTGACCTCTTTGCTCATATTCTCACTCCTCCCTCTCTTCAACTGGACTTTGGGAGCTCAGTCCAGCGCTCCAATGTGGGTCTCTGCCTCTGTTTCCATCTGTTGTTAGACGAAGGTTCTATGGTGATATTTAAGAGAATCATCAGTCTGATAACAAGGCAAGGCCAATTCAGACACCCTCTCCTCTATTGCTTAGGGTCTTAGCTGGGGTCATCCTTGTAGATTCCTGGGAATTTTTCTAGAGCCAGGTTTCTTGCTAACCCATAGGGAAAACTCTTATGAGACCAAACTTATGTCAAGTCTTCTATTTGAGGGAAAGGGACTTTGGCCCTCTCTATACTTCTTGTCACACCTAAAGAAAAGAATGAGACCAATCATAATCAATAAGGGGCAAGATCTAGAGAAAATCAGCTGGAAACATCACAGTTAGGGGAAGAATTAGAAGGTTGGGATAGAAGGCTATAATGGAATACAACTGTAATTAGAATATCAGTAGCAGCAGAAAGAGAAAATGGGGAAGAAAGTATCTTTGAAGTAATAATGGCTAAGAACTCTCCCAGTGACAATAATGTGACCACTACAAAGCATGCATCTGGGAAGCTCAGAGGACACCAGCAATTCCCAGACGAGAGCAGAAGACACCTCCAGGAATATCACATTCCAATGTTAAAAATCTGTGTCTGGTTGGTTGGTTTTGTTTTGAGATGGTATCTCATTAGGTAGCCCAGGCTGTCCTTGAACTTACTTACGTACAGCCTTCTAGCCTCAGCTCACTGATGGCTTTGCCAGCTCCACCATGCCTGACCAGAGTGAAGACTGAACAAGTTTTAAAAACACTGTTACAGAAGAAGAACGGTCAGGATTATAATGCACTTATTAGAGACCATATGAAAGAAAAGCAAAACAAAATCTTTAAACTCTTGAAAGAAAAAGCCTGCCAAAAAGCGTTCTGTAGCTAGGAAAGTTAACGGCCCCAAGGGAAGAAAAACTATGTGATCAAGAACAACCCATAGAGTTTTAAAAACCAAGGATTTTTCCACTTGCTTAGAACAAAAGCATAGACAGAATTGGAAATCCTAAAGCAAATCTTAGCAAATGAAAAAGAAAAGATGTAAGTTCACCTTTGTTGTCTTTCTTTTCTCTCATTTTTAAAGATTTATTTATTCATTATGAATACAGTAGTGTTCTTTCTACAGGCCAGAAGAGGGTGCCAGATCTCATTAGAGATGGTTGTGAGCCACCAGGTGGCTGCTGGGACTTGAACTCAGGACCTCTGAAAGAGCAGCTAGTACTTTTAACCTCTGAGCCATCTCTCCATCCCGTCTTTCTTTTTTTCCCCACATTTATGGAAAATAGTTTTTTCACATAATATACCCTGATAATGGTTTCCCCTTCCTCTATTGCCCCCAGTTCCTCCCCACTTCTCCTCCTATCTGGAACCACTCCCTTTCTGTCTGTCATAGGAAACAAACAGACTTCTAAAAGACTATACTAGACTATACTATACTGTAACATACTATTACAAAAAAAGCTAACACATCAGATAGGACAAATCAAACAGCAGGAGGAAAAGAGCTGAAAAAAAGACACAAGAAACAGAAAGTCAGAGACCCACTTGTTTGCACACTTAGGAATACCATAAAAACACTATACTGGAAGCCATGATAATAGATGCAAAGGATTGTTAGGGTAAAAAGCGGGAAAATACATGAGTTAGATAAGTTAAAATGAAAATAAGATAAAAATTAAAAAAACAAGAGAAGCCTTGACATGGCGATATAAGACAAAGACCTTCCCAAGATGCCCCTGAATTCGTCCTCTAATGGTTATCTACTGCTGAGCATGTAGCCTACCCTTGAAGAGTAGTTTGTTTTCCCAATGAGACTCCCTTGGGGAAAAGTAAATTTTTATTAAGGAGTGCTTATCATTTGGAGATAGCTTCTGGGTTAAGGATGGGGCCATGTGTCCACTTCTTTCAGCCCTTGTACCCCATCTGCCACAGGCTCTGTGAGTTCATGTGTGTTGCTTATGTTGATTTAGAGGGCCTTGTTTTCTTTGTTGTTTTTTTCTACCCTCACCTGTCTTCCATCCCCTCTGCTTCTTACCCTGTCTCTACCTCCTGTTTCCCAGGGTTTCCTGAGACCTGAGGGGAGGAATTTAATGAGATAATCCCTTATAGGTTCCATGGTCTCTCACTCTCTGCATAATGTCTGGCTGTGGGTCTTTGTGTTTGTTCCCATCTGCTATAGGAAGAAGCTTCTCTGATGATTTCATTTTTAATGGTTGAATAATACTCCATTGTGAAAATGTAGCACATTTTCTTTTTTATCATTTTTTATTTATTTTACATACCAACCAGTTCCCCTTCCCTTCTCTCCTCCAGCTTCCTTCCCCACCTCCACTCAATGGCCCCGTTAACTGCTCCTCCATCTCCCCTTAGATGGGATAAGGCCTCCCATGGGAATCAACAAAGCAAGGCCTATGAAGTGGAGGTAGGACCAAGCTCCTCCCCCCTGCATCAAGGCTGAACAAGGCAGCCCATCACAGGGAATGGTTCCAAAAACCAAGCTCATTTATCAGGAACAGGTCCTGGTCCCACTGCTAGGGGCCACACAATTGCCACCCAGAGGCAGATGGCCTAGGTCGGTCCCAAGCCGGTTCCCTAGCTGTTCGGCCAGAGTCCATGAGTTCCCACAAACTCATGCCAGCTGTCTCTGCAGGGTTCCCCATTATGATCTTAACCCCCCTTGCTCATACAATCCCTCCATCCTCTCTCTTCAAATGGACTCCTGGAGCTCAGCCCAGTGCTTGGCTGTGAATCTCTGCATCTGCTTCCATCGGGTACTGGATGATGACACCTAGAGCAGTCAGTGATCTGATTACAGGGAAAGGCCAGTTCGGGCTCCTGCTCCACTATTGCTAGGAGTGTTAACTGGAGTCATCCCTGTGGGTTCCTGGGATCCCACACCAGGTTCCCTGTCACCAGGTTTCTCCCTAGCCCTACAATGGCCTTTTCTATCAAGGTATCTCCCCCATTACTCTCCCACTCCATCCAGCCCACATCTCAATCATCCTGATCCCTCATGTTCCCATCCCCCCATTCCTTTCCCCCTACTCCCCCCAACTCCCAGTTTACCCAGGATATTCCTTCTACTTCCTCTTCCCAGAGAGATCCATGCATCTCTCATAGGGTCCCCCTTGCTACCTAGCTTCTCTGGGGCTGAGGATTGTAGCCTGATTATCCTTAGCTTTACATCGAATATCCACTTATGAGTGAGTACACAATGTTTGTCTTTCTGGGTCTGGGTTACCTAACTCGGGATGACTTTTTCCTAGTTCCGTCCATTTACCTGCAAATTTCATGATGTCATTGTTTTTTGGGGGCTGAGTAATATTCCATTGTGCAGATATACCACATTTTCTTCCTCCATTTTTCAGTCGAGGGGCATCTAGGTTGTTTCCAGGTTCTGGCTATTACAAATAATGCTGCTATGAACATAGTTGAGCAAGTGTCCTTGGGGTATGATTGAGCATCCTTTCGGTATATGCCCAAGACTGGTATTACTGGATCTTGAGGTAGATTGATTCCCAAATTTTGAAGAAACCTCCATACTGCTTTCCAAAAGGACTGTACAAGTTTACTCTCCCACCTTACTCCACATCCTCTCCAACATAGACTGCTATTAGCATTTTTGCTTTTGTCCATTCTGACGGGTATAATATGGTGTCTCAGAGTCGTTCTGATTTGCATTTCCCTGATAGAAAAGGATGTTGAACACCTCTTTAAGTGTATTTGAGAGTCTTCTGTTGAGAATTCTCTGTTTAAATCTGTTCCTCATTTATAATGTGACAACTTGGTATTTTGATGTCTAACTTATTGAGTTCTTTATATATTTGGGGTATCAGCACTCTGTCAGATGTGTGTTGTAATAGGAGCGGCGGGGCTGTGGCCCCAGCACCCTGGCCGCCTGCTAGCTTATGCCCCGAAATAACAACACACAACCTGTATTCTTTTAAACACTGCTTGGCCCATTCTGCTTGGCCCATTAGCTCTAGCCCTTACTGGCTAATTCTGATATCCCGATCAACCCATCTCTAATAAACTGTGTAGCTCCGGTCTTACTGGGAAAGATTCAGCATGTCTGACCTGGTGGCTTGCTTCATCATGTGCATCGGCCCAGGAGAGAGGAGGATGGCGTCTCTGCTCCAGAGAGCAGAGCTGTCAAGTCTGAGCTCACTTCCTCTTCCTCCCAGCACTGTTCTGTTTACTCCACCCACCTATGTTTTAACCTATGAGGGCCAAGCAGTTTCTTTATTGCTTAACCAATGAAATCAACAGATTGATATATGACACTCCCACATCACTTCCCCTTTTTCTGTTTAAACAAAAAAAGGAAGGCTTTAACTTTAACATAGCAAAATGACATATAACAAAACAGTTATTAAGCAAGAATTACAGTTACAATATTTATATCTATTTTATCTTTTATCATAACAATGGAAAACTATAACTATCTATCTATTCTGCAACTCCATCAAAGACTCCAGAAGAATACAGTATTACCTAAGAAAACAAAAAGTAAGCAATTTTCAAAACTCTAGAAATGACAGAGATATCTCGCTGCCTGTACAGTCACCCAAAGTTCCTCTGTATCTTTGGGGCATCAATCTTCAGCCTTCAAGCCCATAGTATCCAGCAGACAATTCCATGAAGCAGGAAAATTCAAAGTCAGTTCAGTCACTATCTGTTGTGTCCTGCAGAATGTCTTGCAGACTCCTTCATGAATCAGGAACCCCGAAAGATCATCTCACCTTTAGGCAAGTTCAGTAGTCCCCTCTCTGCGGGTTCTCTGTTTCCAGTTTATGCAATAGTCCAGGCAAGAGCAGTTTCTTGCCCAAATGGCTATCAAACTCCATAAGGATCCTCTTCGATGCTCATCTTCCTCTTGAAGTAGATTGGTGCTGCCAGGAGCAGAGTGTCTCATCATGAAAAACCCTAAGTTATTAAAACATTTAAAATGCCATATTCCATAATCTTTGAAAAATATGAAGAATGCCTATCTAAAATATATCTATGTACATCTAGAAAATCTTAACTAACATGACTACAAACTTGACTATTATTAATGATTATCCATTAACAATCTATATACATTACATTTTTAAATGAACTACACAATCACAATACCTTAATCAAGATCAGAAACACATATACATATAACAAAATTGACCTTAAATTTAAATCACTAAAGCAAAATCCATATCAATGTAAATTATTCATACCTATATCATATCCCCCTTTAAATGTAAAAGAATGTTTATAAACCATATTTGGGAACATGGGCGCAGTTTTTTCTCTCCAAACTGCTTCCTGCTGAATGGGGGCGTCATTAATTAGGTCTTCCATGGTATAACCTCTGTGCTAGTTTTATCTCAGCTGGCAGTTGAGCGAAGCAATTTTCTGAATATGTTCACAGCAACCCTTCAGGAGGGCATGGTCCATCATACCAATCGGAATAGAAGAAATGAACAGGGTCTCATCCTCTGTGAAAACAAAATAAGAAACTCCTTTCCAAAGCATCATGTCCTTAGATCCAAATTTCAAAGTCAAGGCATTTTCAAAATATCTATGTTGGATTAGTTCAGCAGCATTTATAAACAAATATCTTTTAGCAGCTGTTGCTCCTTCCTCAGCATTCAAACAATTCAAACAGAGCATAATAGCATACAGTATCAAGATTCTCTGTGTATTTTCCATCTTTGTGCATTTTATTTTAACCTCTATTTTGTTTATTTTTATTTTTTGCTTTTTGAGACAGGTTCTCTGTATCTTTGACCTGGAATAACTCTGTAGACCAGGCTGTCCTTGAACTCTCAGAGATCCGCCTGTCTCTGCCTCACAGGCTTTGGGATTAAAGGTGTATGCTACTACACCTTGAACTCACAGAGATCTGTTTGTCTCTGCCTTCTAGGCACTGGGATTAAAGCCGTGTGCTACCACACCTTGAAGTCACAGAGGTCAATCTCCCTCTGCTTCCCAAGTGTTGGGATTAAAGGTGTGTACTAACACACCCAAAAACTCTCTTCCTTTTTTTTTTTTACTTTAAGAACTTCAACTTTTAGTCTGCATATATTTTTAACACACTGTAAACCATTTAGAAATTTTCTTTGTCTTTGAATCTCTCTTTACTGTATATCTCTCTTTTTCTGACCACATGAGTCTTTAATTTACCAAGCAATATCAGTAGGACTAAAGCCGTGGCTTTGCCAGCTAGATCCAGTCCATTCCTTAGATTTCCAGCCTCATGGCTGAGGTACTGGCTGTAGCCATGTTTACTGCCACAAGTCTATGGCATTTCAAGGTTCCTGCCAGCAAGTAAGTTGCAGCATTATGTCCACAGACAACACACAAGTCCTCTCTCTGTAGTTGGCCCTCCTGCCTCAAACAGAGTTTGCCTTGGCAGAACGGCCCAGAAAGCCAGCATTTTAAAACAACACAGGTTTTTTTCTGCTGCTGAGTCAGGAAAATTTCAAAATGGAGGACGTACCATTTTGTGCTAGCTCTGGGGCTGCCAGGTAGGAGTGGCACTCAGCACTTTAATTCTGAGACTGAGCGTGCAGCACAGAAATTCTTTTCATCCAAGTTACATCCAAAGAACACTGCACAGTCTAAAAACACATTTCTGTATGGCAGCAGGAATCCTCCATGCTCTCCCGCCTGCCTAAGCCTGATTCGGCTCTCTGCCCAGGTGCAGGCGGGGAGCACTGAGCCATCAGCACGGTCTTAGAGCACTCTCCTTCAGATCCCAAGTGAGAACACAAACATCCAGTCCCATAAAAGCCATTGAAATGCTTTAAAGCCAGAGTTCACGCTGGCAGCACAGCCCCAAGAAGCTGCGCTTTAAAATGACACAGCGTTTTTTCTGCTGCTGTTGCCAAATCAGGAAATCTCTCTACAGCACGCCACCAACAAACAGCAAAAATCTGTGTTAAACTCTCTCTCCCTTATTTTTAAGCCTTCTCAGGTTTTTAAGTGGATTTAGTCCATCACGTCTGAGCGCCATTCTGTTGTAATAGGAGAGACGGGGCTGCGTCCCCAGCACCCCGGCCGCCTGCTAGCTTATGCCCGAAATAACAACACACAAACTATATTCATTTAAACACTGCTTGGCCCATTTCTATCTAGCCTCTTCTCGGCTAACTCTCGCACCTGGACTAGCCCATTTCTTATAATCTGTGTAGCCCACAAAGTGGCTTACCAGGGAGATCCTAGCCTATGTCCATCCTAGGTAGGAGCTTCATCGCGTGCGTCTGCCTGGGAGCGGGGAGCATGGCGTCTCTCTGAGGCTTCTGCTCCCTAGAGGAGAGCTGTCGAGTCTGAGCTCACTTCCTCTTCCTCCCAGCATTCTGTTCTGTTTACTCCACCCACCTATGTTTTAACCTATGAGGGCCAAGCAGTTTCTTTATTGCTTAACCAATGAAATCAACAGATTGATATATGACACTCCCACATCACTTCCCGGACGAGTCATGAACTAAAAAACAGCACCCGGAAGCGTGCTGTGTTAGGTAGCGGGCTACGTGCTTGAGTCAGGGGCAAAATAGCCCGACGTTGGACGCCAGATGTGGGGTTGGTGAACATCTTTTCCCATTGTGTAGTCCTTTGTGTTACAGAAGCCTTTCAGATTCTGGAGGTCCCATTTGTTAATTGTCAATCTCAGTGTCTGTGCTATTACTGTTATATGCAGGGAGGAGTCTCCTGTGCCAATGAGTTCAAGGCTACTTCCCACTTTCTCTTCTATCAGGTTCAGTGTAACTGGATTAATATTGAGGTCTTGGATCCACTTGGACTTGAGTTTTGTGCAGGGTGATAGATATGAATCTATTTGCATTCCATTGATATTAAGAGATATTAATGACCACTGATTGTGAATTGCTGTTATTTTTTGGTGGTAGCATTTGTGTGTTTCCCTTGTTTGCAGTTTGCTGGTGTAAGGTTATCTGTTGTCTGTGTTTTTTTTTTTTTTTTTTTTTTTTTTTGTGGATGCAGTTAGCTTCCTTGGGTTGAAGTTTTCCTTCTAGTACTTTCTGTAGGGCTGAATTTGTAGACAGGTATTGTTTAAATCTGCTTTTGTCATGAAATATCTTGTTTTCTATGACTATGTTGATTGAAAGTTTTGCTGGGTATGTTATCCATGGTCCCTTAGTGTCTGTAAAACATCTGTTCAGGGCCTTTTGGCTTTTATAGTCTCCATGGAGAAGTTGGGTGTAATTCTGATAGTTCTGCCTTTATATGTTACTTGGCCTTTTTCCTTTGTAGTTCTTAAAATTCTTTCTTTGTTCTGCATGTTTAGTTTTTGATTATTATGTGGTGAGGGGACGTTTTCTTTTCTAGCCTATTTGGTGTTCTAGAAACGTATTGTACCTTTATAGGTGTGTCCTTCTTTAGGTTGGGAAAGTTTTCTTCTATGATTTTGTTGAATATGTTTGCCATGCCTTTGAGTGGGATTCTTCTATCTTTTCATGGTGTCCCAGATTTCCTAGATTTTTTGGTTAGGAATTTATTGGATTTAACATTTTCTTTGATGGATATATTTCCTCTATCATATCTTCAGTGTCTAGATTCTCTCTTCCATGTCTTGTATTCTGTTGGTGATGCATGCATCTGTAATTCCTCTTCACTTCCCCAGACTGTCCATTTCTAGAATTCCCTCGATTTGTGGTTTCTTTATTTTTTCTATTTCAGTTTTCAAGTCTTCAACTGTTTCATTCACCTGTTTGATTTTTTTTCTTGAATTTCTTTGTTTTCTCTAAGGGATTCATTGATTTTTTTTTTCCAATTTTTTTGTTTGTCTTTTCCTCGACTTCTTTAAGGGAATTTTTCGTTTCCTCTTTAAGAGCCTCTATCATCATCATAAAGTAATTTTTCAGTTTGTTTTCTTGTGTTTCGGCTGTATTGCAATGTTCAGGTTTTGCTGTTGTAGGATTGCTGGGTTCTGGTGGTGCCATGTTGCTCTTTTGTTTGTCAAATGTATTTTCACAGTGGCATTTACTCATCTTTTCTTACAACTGGTGTGGTTTGTACCTATGCCTGTTCATCCAATTTTTGTGGTTTGGACTTGTGCCTGATTTTCCAACTGGTGATTTTCACCTGTTCCTATGTAGTCTGCTGGAGTTGTGGGGGAGGGCTGGCCATGGGGAGGATGTTCAGGTGCTGGGGGTTGGGTGGCAGAACATGTCTTGCCAGGACAGTGTCCAGTGAGTGGTAGGGGTTGGTGCACAGGGCTTCTCATCTGCCTGCAGGCTGGTGGGGAGTGCAACAGAACAATGGAGTTCCACTAGAGGTGGGGGCAGGGTTCAGTTGCCTTGCTGATTCTGGGATGGGAGGGGGAGGGGCACAAGATGTACCCTGGGGTTCAGTTAGGCTAGTCACTCACCTGGCTTTCTAACTAGTGTTTTTTTGTGTCTGTGTCTATGTAGTCTACTGGAGTTGTGGGGTGGGCTGGCCACAGGGAGAATGCTCAGGCACATGGGGTTGGGCAGCAAAGTGGGTCTTGCCAGGACAGTGGCCTGTGAATGGCAAGGGTTGGGGCTCAGCTTAGAGTCAGGTCACTCACCTGCTGCAGGCTGGTGGGCGTGCACCACAGCAGTCAGCACATTTTCTTTAACCATTCATCTGCTGAGGAACATCTTGATAGTTTGCAATTTCTGGCTATTATAAATAGAGCATCAGTGGACAGTGGTGGCGCAAGACTTTAATCCCAGCACTTGGGAGGCAGAGGCAAGCGAGATCCAGGACTGGCTCCATAGCTACTGGGAAACACTGTTTCAAAAAACCAAAATAAGTAAGTAAGTAAGTAAATAAATAAATAAAGCATCGATGACCATGATTGAACAAGTGTCTCTGTGGTAGGGTGAAGCATCCTTTGGTATATGTCCAAGAGTGGTGTAGCTGAATCTTGAGGTAGATCAATTCCCATCTTGATGAGGAACTACTATACTGATTACTATAGTGGCTATGTCAGTTTGTACTCCTACTAGGAAGGAATGAAAGGCTCCTCTTACTTCACATCCTTGCCAGCATGAACTGTCACTTGTTTTATTGATCTTAGCCATTCTGAGGGGTGCAAGATGAAATCACAAAGTGGCTTTGATTTATATTCCCCTGATGACTAAGGATGTTGAACATTAAGTTTTTCTCAGCCATTTGAGAGTCCTCTGTTGAGAATTTCCTGTTTAGAGTTTGTGGTGGTTTGAATAAGAATGGCGCCATAGTTTCACATATTTGAATGTTTGGTCATCAGGAAGTGGTACTACTTGAGACAGATTAGAAGGTGTGGCCATGTTGGAGGAAGTTTGTCACTGGAGGTATGCTTGAAGTGGGTCACCAGGGTAGGCTTTGCTGTAGTTGTCCTTGAACTCTCTTGCTTCTCAGAGTTCTTCTATTTATTTTCTCTGCATACCAGCCCCACCTATCCTTTCTCCTGCCCTGCTATTGGCTGTTCAACTCTTTCTTAGACCAATCAGGTGTTTTAGACAAGCAAAGTAACACAGCTTCACAGAGTTAAACAAATGCAATGTAAAAAAATGCAACACATCTTCGCATCATTAAAGCAAATGTTCCACAGCGTAAACAAATGTAACACATCTTAATATTTCACAACACTTTGCAAAAGCCCAAGCCAGTCTCAATATCTGTCTCTTCCTGCAGCCTCCAGATCTGGATGTAGAACTCTCAACTACTTCTCTAGCACCATGTCTACTTGCATGCTGTCGTGCTCCTTGCCATGATGACAATGGATGAAATCTCTGAAACTGTAAGCAAGCACCAATTAAATGCTTTCTTTTATAAGAGTTGCCAGGTTAGGGAGATGATTCAATGGTTAAGAGCACTGGCTGGTCTCCCAGAGGTTCTGAGTTCAATTCCCAGCAACCACATGGTGGCTTACAACCATCTCTAGTGGGATATGATGCCCTCTTCTGGTATAAAGTTGTACGTGCAGATAGAGCACCCAATTCTTAAAATTAATTAATTAATTAAAAAAGTTGCCATGGTCATGGTGTCTCTTCAGAGCACTAGAATACTAAGAGAGAACTGTCCTATTAAAGGGCCAGGGCAGTTTCTTTATTACCCAATGAAATCAACACAAAACAGAAGACTCTCCCATATCAGGTATATTATATTTACTTACTTTCATTTGTTGGACTATACTTGCATGTATGGGATGAAGTCTATTTGATCATGGTGCATGATGTTTTTGATGTGTTCTTGAATTTTGTTTGCAAGCTTTTTATTGAGACTTTGCATCTATGTTCATAAGGGAGATTGATCTGTAATTCTCTTTCTTTGTTGAGTCTTTATGTGGTTTGGGTATCGAGGTAACTGTGGCCTCATAAAATGAATTAGACAATGCTCCTTCTGTTTCTATTTTATAGAATAATTTGAGGACAATCAGAATTATCTCTTCTTTCAAAGTCTGGTAGAATTCTGTAATAAAACCATGTGGCCCTGGACTTTTTTTTGGGGGGGGGGTTTAATGACTGTTTCTATTTCACTTTGGGTTATAGGTCTGTTTAAATTGCGTATCTAATCTTGATTTAACTTTAGTAAATTGTATTTATTTAAATGTTTTCCATTTCTTTGGAGTATAGATTTTTAAAAGTATATCCTTTTGATTCTCTGGATTTCCTTGGTGTCTGTTATGTCCTCCTTTTCATCTCTAATTTTGTTAATTTGGATATTCTTTCTCTGTGTATTTTACTTAATTTTTATAAGGGTTTGTCAATCTTTTTTTTTTAAAATATTTATTTATTTATTTATTGTGTATACAATATTCTGTCTGTGTATATGCCTGAAGGCCAGAAGAGGGCGCCAGACCTCTTTACAGATGGTTGTGAGCCACCATGTGGTTGCTGGGAATTGAACTCAGGACCTTTGGAAGAGCAGGCAATGCTCTTAACCACTGAGCCATCTCTCCAGCCCCTGGGTTTGTCAATCTTAATGATTTTCTTAAAGAAAAAACTCCTTGTCTCATTGATTGTTTCTTCTTGGTTTTGTTAGTTAGTTTCTAATTTATTGTTTTCTGCCCCGAGTGTGATTATTTCTTGCTGTCTACTCCTTTTAGATGTGATTTCTTCTTTTTGTTCTTAAACTTTCAGGTGTGCTCTTAAATTACTAGTATGAGATCTCTCCATTTTTTTTTAAAATTTGGCACTCAATGTTATAAAAGCCTTCATTGTATCCCATAAGTTTGAGTATGTTGTGTATTCATTTTCATGAATCCTAGAAAGTCTTTTATTTATTTCCTAATTTTGTCTTGAGTCATTTTACTTTTTTTCCTGTTTTTGATGTAATTGTATCCAATCTTTATTTAGTTTACTTTGTTCTTCAAGGAGATTTATTTATGATTTACTACATGCATGGATGATTTATTGTATGCATGTGTCACTAGGAAAGTTTTCACCAAATTGTATTGTGCTTACATATGCCTAAATTAAACTATTCAGGGTGAGACTCAGAAAGTTTAAACCAACACTGGCTACTTAGTCATTGTGTTAGTTGGGGTTTCTATTGCTGTGAAGAGACATCATGACCATAGCAGCTCTTATAAAGTAAAACATATGATATTTGTATAGGTATATGTATATTTCAGAGGTTTAGTCCATTTTCGTTAATGCAGGAAGCAAGGCAGCATGCACACAGATGTGATCCTGGAAAAGGAGCTGACAGTTCTTGCATCTTGGCCATCAGGCAACAGGAAGTAGATCCTCTCACTGTGTATGGGCTTGAGATGGTATAAGACCTCAAAGCCCCCCTCAGTAGTGACACACTTCCTCCAACAAGACCACATCTACTTTAGCAAGGCCCCTAAGACATGAAAGCAAGCATCTGGCCCATGAACTCCTTTTTCTGTCTCACAGAGGAAAGGCCTCGTGTTTCTTCTTCATTCACTTCTTCTAAATCTATTAACAGAGTCCCTGCATTCTATGTTATTGACACTACCATTAAGGGAGTGGTGGGGTGGGGGACAGCAAATATAGTTCCTGGGCCTAGGAGAAGAACAACAGCGGCTAAACATGCATGTGCTATTATAGCAGTAACAGGGACTCCGCACTCCAAGAAGAGCCTGAGTAAAGACAAACACCTTAGTCTGGGGTTAAAAGAGACAGGCGAAGAGCTTTTCATTGAGGAAACAATATTGGGTGCAATACGTTGACTTAGGGATGCACTACAGTGGTATGTTTAGAAACTTCAGGCCTGGTTCCACCTTGAGCTACCATATTTCTTTGGGCAACTCACTTCAATTCTTGGTCTCTTTGCTCAGACATCAAACAGGAAAGTTCGTGGTAACTGAATTAGAAAGTCCTGAGCACAAAGGTGAGAAACAAGTGAACCTCCAGTTGTTGGCTGTTGTTGTTTTTTTATAACATTATTTCCCTCAAACTTTGTACTAGGGTGTGCAACAGTGAATTGATCTATTTTTTTTATTTAGCAGTTAGTTGTTCATTTTCCATGAGTTCGTAAATTTTCTGTTGTTTCTGTTTTGATCTCCAGTTTCAATCTGTCACGGTCTGAAATTATCTCTTCCATCTCTTGTATTCTATTGGTAAGACTTATCTCTGAGGTTCCTGTTCAAGCTCAATAAATTTTTAATTTCTAGATTTCCATCAGATTGCCTTTTCTTTTTGTTTCTTTCCTTTCTTTCTCCTGAGACAGGGTTTTTCTATGTATCCCTGGCAGCCCTGGAATTCGCTTTGTAGACTAGGCTGGCCTTGAACTCACTGCTTCTTGAGTGCTGGAATTAAAGGTGAGTACCACCTTGCCTGGAGCAATTCATGTTTCCTTTCTTTTTTCTTTTCTTTTTTTTCTTAAGTTTTGAGACAGGGTTTCTCTGTATCTTTGGAGTCTATCCTTGATCTAGCTCTGTAGACCAGACTGGCCTTGAACTCACAGAGATCCACCTGCCTCTGACTCCTGAGTGCTAGGATGAAAGGCATGTGCCACCACCACCAGGCTTCAGTTTGGGTTTTCTTTATTGATTCTATTTTCACTTTTATATCTTGAACTGTTTCATTCATTTCTTTCCTCTATGTTTTCATAGATTTAAGTGATTTATTTATTTCCTCTATCATATTCATAAAGGCTATCTTAAACTCCTTGTCTTGTGCTTCAGATATGTTGTAATTCTCAGGGTTCTCTTGGAGATGTATTTTTCTGGATGTTTATAATTGTGTTGTTATGCTGGTGTTCAAACATCTGCATTTGGGAAGATTGTAGTTCTAGGTGCTGATATTTGGTCTTGTCTTTGTTGGGTGGGTGTTTTATTCCTTGGTTTCTATTGTCCTCTCTCATTCTTAGGAGAGTGTGGTGGCTATGTGTTGCATGGTAGGGAATTCTTCTGGGATCCTAATAGGTGTGACTATTTGGAGTTCCAGGAAAATGTGTTTCTAGGTATTGGGAACTGACACAAGAATGAGGATGGGCTAGGGGCTGGGACTTAGGTCAACAGGAGGGAGAAATGCAGGAGATGCCACCAAGGTCTGATTAGTTCCTTGGCAATAGGAGAAGCGGTCACAGTAGATGATCTGCTATAGAGCTGGGGCTGAGACTGGGGATTGGACTTGGAGAAAAGGAGGAAGATGTAAAGATCTGCAGTTAGCCTACCTGTTTCCCTGCCTGAAGTGCCCCATGAATTCTCAGGGAATGCCTGCTGGAGTTGGGGGGGGGGGGGTGGGATAATTCGATGCCTCTGGGCAGGAAGTTTGGAGGGGGATATCTGTGTGATTCACTGGAGATGGGAGCAGGGTGGAATGGGAGCATGCAGCTGGGCACCAAAGAGTAGGATGAGACTGGGGTAGTGGATTTGGAGGAGCAAAGGGAGAAGTGAAGAGCTGCAGTTAGCTTAACTGCTTCTCTGGCTGGAGTCTCGTTTTTGTTTTCATTCCCATTGTTGTGGATATGTAATAATTCTCTCTCTCTCTCTCTCTCTCTCTCTCTCTCTCTCTCTCTCTCTCTCTCTCTCTGTGTGTGTGTGTGTGTGTGTGTGTGTATGTGTGTGTGTTTAAAGCTTAGTTGTCTGAATTTTGTTATTTTGGTTTTATATTTTTTGTATGACTTTGAAATAGTGATACAACAAAAATGTTATGTCAGTTATCAAAGTCTTTCACTATTCCTAATACTGCTTATGTATTCATTATTCCTAATGTCCTGTCCATCTATTTTATATCAAAAGACGGGTACCCTTAGAGATTGCTAAAATTTTTATCGTTTTAGATAATTACCATATTTAAGTGATTATTCTCTTGTAGGAAATTAAATGTTACTTACAAAGCTTTCTTGGTTTTTTTTCCTTTTATATGTGGCATTCAAATAACTTATTATATGCATGGTCTTCAAAAAATAAATCTGTAAAAGCACACAAAAAAGCAGTAAAGACTTTTTCAGACAAATAAAAACAGAAAGAAACTCATCACCAGCCTCCTCCTACAAGAAATGTTAACAGAATTTGGGCAGAAGGAAAATATGGTAATTCTGTGTGGAGACCCAAAAATGTGAGCCTATTCCACATTATCTGAAGGTCAGAGAGTTCGAGCTTATTTTTACTCTTTCAAAGTTGTTGACAATAGGTGTGGCTACAAAACAAGATATCCTGACCTAGGGTGTGGTTCCTTGGTGTTTTGGACATTAAGATGGCCCACATATGTAGATACACTCTACCTTGACCAGAGGTCAGAGAATTCCAGCGTACTTCTGCTCTTTCTTCTGAAATAGGAGGTTTGACTTAGCGAGTAAAGGGTCTAGGGTCCATTCACTGCCCCAGACAGCAAATGTTTTTCTCAAGAATTAATGGCAAAAGTATATGAAAAATAAACATGAATTCAGCATTTAATATTCGTTGAGTTGCCCTCCCAGCGCTATCCTATGTCTCTGTGTTTCTTTCTTATCTCTGTTCCTCCTACCTAACATTTCTAATCCTCATGCTCCTACCCAGGACTGTACAAACCCACCATGGTAAGGATTGTGGCAGAAATCACTCCATAAAGGTGGCTCACAACAGTTCAGAAATTGGGATCTGTATGAAGAAAGAAACATATAAGATACAGAACAAATTAAGCCAAAATACATTTTCCTACTTTCCTTACTCCTAGTTAATCTAAAACAACCATTTCAAACAGCACAGTGACTATGTTTTGGCTACTTATAGCATATGAATAAGTGAAGTGAATGCCACCAATGGACGGAAGCAAGGGGATGAGGAGGTGCGTGAAATTACCTGGCGCGAGTGAGAAGGAGACACGGAACACCAACAAACCCGTTTAGGCGTTTATTAGAGGGGTGCGTACAGGCCTGGGAATCGGTATGCAGAGAGCATGAGAGATGGCGCGTTCAGCTTTTAAAAGCTGCCTAGCACATGTGCACAGGGGGTTGGCGTGACTACATCACACTGATGACGCAGATGATGGGCGACTCATACATGTGTGCAAGGGTTTAGCTGAGTCATATGTGGATGGAACCACACATGTGCACATGTGGGTCACATGGGGCTCTTTGTAACTGAGGGCCTGACTGTACATGTCTGCCTTTAGATCGCAGAAGTGCAGTCTTATCTGTGGCTGAATAATTACATCCCACCCTTTTGTTTATTATAACAATGGGGGGGGGTTGGGGAGTCTTAATGGATGGGAATGGAGTGTCGTAAGGTCTCTTGTGACTGCTTCATGCTGACTTTGTGGGCGTTGAGGAGTTGAGATGCTTGACTATGTCCTGGGGTGGCTGATTACTGTTGTATTTTCTAGACTCTGAGGAACTGGCTGGCTGGCAGCTTGGACCACGCAAGTTGCTGGAAAAGCAGAAAATTATGCCTGGAAAAAAATTTAGATCCCGGTGATTAAGAGAAGAGAGTCCCAAGATGGAAGATGGGGGGGGGGTTCTTTTTGGGTGGGGTGGAGGAGGGAATTTTCCAGGGGTTCCTGAGACCAGGAATGATAAGGGAAGAATTAAATGATACTTATTCTGGGTGAGTCTGGTCTGTTTAGGTAGGTTCAATTGACTCCCTGGAGCTTATTTTAAAAATGTTTTAGAAGAAATAAATTTTAGACATATTAAAAGTCTAAAAGTCTAAAGGTTGGAAAATGGTGAAGAAGGAGGAAATTATTCAAAAGCATAATTATTAGATCCTTTAATGTTTTACCTGAAGTAAATCCTAAGGCACTGGTTTTCCTTTTGCATCATGGTATTACGTTATTGTTTTTTTTTTTTTTTTTTTTTTTTTTTTTACTATCTGGGCTTTTGACAGTATTTGTACCTCCAGCTCTATGTTTAATGTAGTCCCTGTAATAACAGCTGAGGGGTTAACTGGAAATTTAAGCATGATATTGAAGATGTGGAGAAGTTGGTAAAGCAGATAGGAGAAAGAGGGAGAGGGAGAGTATATGGAGTTTTTGGCACAGGAGAGTTGAGTAAGGATGAGGCTTTTATTTTTCTGGAACTGGAGAGAGAGTGGCTGATCTTGGTGTCCTCTGGAACTTAAGGGAACAGGCTCCAGTTTGAGTTACCGTACACGAGGGAGTATCTTGAGCTGGAAGAGTAAAAGGTTTAAGATGCAACAGGTGAATCCAATGAGGAAGTCCCTCGAGCTTGGCATCTGTGGGAGTTACAAGAATCACTTTAAAGGGGCTCTGCCATTTAGGTGAAAGGGGTGAGGGGTGTTGGTCTGGGAGAGAGAATAGTACCTGATCCCCTATTTTAATTGGCGGTGGGCATGAATTAACACATGGTTGAGGTGATGAGTAGTTAGTAAAATCCCATAATAGGGAGCATAGATGTGATAACAGTGGAGTAAGCAGGAGATCAGGAAGGGGAGAGGTTTTAGGTGAGAGGCCGGGAGTTAAAACTGGCCAACCATACATGAGTTCAAAGGGCGAGATGAAAAGGGGGCCTTTGGGGAGAGCCCTAAGCCTTAGTAGGGCCAGAGGCAAAAGTTTTACCCAGTCGAGGTGAAGCTCCTGTAATATTTTAACAAGAACAATTTTTAAAGAACGGTTAGTTCATTCTACCCTCCCTGAAGACTGAAGGTGGTATGGGATATGAAAATGCCAAGAGATGTTAAGAGCCTTGGACAAATTTTGGGAAATCTGGGAAGTGAACTCTGGGCCATTATTTGAGGTTCCAGACTGGGGGATGATTTCTCGGAGAAGATGGGAAACTGTCTGGGCCCTCTTATTAGTGATGAGTAGTGCTTCAATCCACCCAGACATTCTGACCATTGGCATATGAGTAAAATCCAGCTGCCAGTCAGTTCCTGGAAGGGAGCCCTGGCCTGGTGGATGGGAAAAGGGAAGCTACAGTATTTGGTCTTGGGATCTGACTTTTGACAGATTTGACAAGAGGCAGTGATAGCTTTTAAGAACTCTAAGTCCTCACGGGTGGGTTGGAGGTGAGCCTTGACAAAATAAAACAGAGCTTTGCTATTAGGATGAAGGAGCTGATGTAGGTAGGACAGAATTTACTGGGTGTCAGGGGGTGTCTGTGAGAATGTGGGCTGTACTGTATGAACCCCCTGAGGTGATTGAGGTAGGTTTGGGCTTTGGAATGCTGCTGTTCTAGGTGCTCGGTCAGCCCGGTTATTTCCCTTGGAAATAATGGAACTGTCAGTCTGATGAGACCGACATTGAATAATTCCTATAGCTTTGGGGAGATGGGAGGCTTTCAACAGGTCCATAATGTAAACTGAGTTAGTTATGGATCCTCCTTTTGTTATAAGAAGCCCATGTTCCTTCCAGATAGCTGCGTGGGACAGGAGGATATGAAAGGCATATATGGAGTCTGTGTAAACATTTAAAGATTGTCCCTTTGCTAACTGGAAGGCACTGGTAAGAGCTATCAACTCAGCCTGCTGATTAGTGGTATGGGCAGGGAGTGTCTGTGCCTCCACTACCCCAGTATCCAAGACTATGGCATACCCTCATCTATGGGTCCCATCACACAAAAAGAAGCTACCATCTGTGTACTAGGTATAAGTGGCCTGGGACAGTTTGCCCTCCTGTATATGTGAAGGGTGGGGCAGTAGATCCTCTAAGATCTCTATGCAGGAGTGAGATGAGGAGTAATTAATGTTGAGGTAGGAGATTTGAGATAATAAGGGATGGGCAGCATTGGAAAGTGAGCGTGGCATCTTCTACTAGTGCCACCTGGAAGGAAAGAACTTGTGAAGGGGGTAAGGTTTGTAAGCCTTTGTAAGTTAAGAGATGGGACAGATTGTGGTGGGAGAAGACAGTGGTGGGTGACCCAAAGGTTGGTTTCTCTGACTCATGAATAAGAAGCTCAAAGGCTGATAAAGCACATATGAAGGGTGCCCAGCTCTGAGTGGTGAGGTCCATCTTCTTTGACAGGTATGCTACAGGTACAAAGGAAGGTCCCAGCTGATGTCCTAGGACTCAAAGGGCATATCCCTCCTTCTCTGTTACATAGAGTGATAAGAAACTAGTTAAATCTGGGAAATGAAGAGCTGGGGCCTGAAGTAATAAGGGCGGCAGGGCTGCGTTCTCAGCACCCCTGGCCGCCTGCCCGGCTAGCTTATGCCCAAAATAATTACACAGACACTGTATTCTTTTAATCACTGCTTGGCCCTTTAGCCCTAGCCCTTACTGGCTAATTCTCACATCCTGATCAACCCATCTCTAATAATCTGTGAGAACCGGTCTTACCGGGAAGATTCTAGCCTAGTCCATCCTGGGTCGGAGCTTCATGCCGGGAGCGGGGCATGGCGTCTCTCTCAGGCGTCTGCTCCTGAGAGGAAAGCTGTCGAGACTCTGACCTCACTTCCTCTTCCTCCCAGTGTTCTGTCCTGTTTTCTCCTCCCACCTATCCTCTAACCAATAAAATGGGCCAGGGCAGTGCCTTTATTAGCCAATGACCTTCCTCCATCAGGGGCCTGGATAAGGGCTTGCTGGAGTCTCTGGAAAAGTTTAGTAATGAGATGGAGAAGGGGCTCATACAGAGAGCCGAGAGCTGCCTTCTATGAGGGACAGGCAAGGAGAAAAAAAAGAGGGGATCCAGGAATGCAGGAAGCCAGGTATTCCTAGGAATGATAAAACCTCTTCTTTTATGGAAGGAACTGCAAGGGACTGAATTAGTTTCTTTCTGTCTAGGGAAATAGCCTTTTGTGTTGGGGTTATAGTTCATCCCAAATAAATGACCTGAGGGGTAGACAGTTGGGCCTTAGAAGGTGAGGTTCTATAGCCCCTTTGGACAGGAAATTTAAAAGAGTGGGGGTATCAGTTTTGCTGATCTCCAATGATGGACTGCAAAGTAAAATGTCATCCCCATACTGTATGAGTTTAGATCTAGAGAGAGACAGTGAGAGCAGGTCAGAAGCTAAAGCCTGACCAAATAGGTGTGGGCTGTCCCTGAATCCCTGGGGAAGGACAGTCGAGGTGAGCTGTATGGAGAGGTGAGTGTCAGGATCAGTCCAGGTGAAGGCAAAGATGTTTTGAGATTGAGAGCTAAGGGGAATAGAGAAAAAGCATCCTTGAGGTCTAGAACTGAGGAGTGGGAGGTTCCTAGAGAAATTAGTGGGAAGAAGTGTGTAAGGATTAGGCACTACAGGATGAAGAGGGACCACTGTGGAGGTAATGATCCGGAGGTCTTGAGCCAGGCAATAGGTTCCATTAGGTTTTTTAACAGCAAATATAGAGATGTTAAAGGGAGAAGAGGTGGGGCAAAGTAGGTTTTTTCTTAAAAGGTTAGAAATGATAGGCTTAAGTCCCTTAAGGCTCTGGAGAGAGAGGGGGTACTGAGCTCGGATAATGTACTTAGTAGGATCTTGTAATTGGGTAATGATTGGGGAATGGTGTTTATCAATGGAGGGGTTTTGGGTGTCCAAGATTTGGGAGTCCACCTGGGAGGCTGGTAGAGGAAAAAACACATTAGGGTTGAAAGGTTGAGAGGCTAGGAGAAGGAGGAGTGGAGGTACTGGCGAGTCTTGGGTAAATGAGAGGAGCAAATGAAATGGAAGCTCCTACTTTTGCTAAAAATATCTCTTCCCATAAGAGGTACTGGACAGGTTGGCATGACTAAAAATGAATGAGTGAGATAAATACCCTTAAAAACAGTTAAGTGGTGGGGTCTGCTGAGGTAGATAAGGCTGTCCCTATATCCCGACAATAAGGAAACTAGAAGGAGAGGTAGCCCCCAGAATTCCCTCAGTATCGAGTATGTGGCTCCTGTGTCCAAGAGAAAGAAGATGGACCGTCCTGATACTGTGATGTTTACCCATGGCTCCCTGTTACAGATGACGGTTGTGGTTGGGTCAAAGGAGTCCGGGCAGTCTCACTCGTGCATAGTCAGACCTAGAAAGTCAACTTGGGAATTTTTTGGGTTTGATGTCTCCATGCCACTACATGCACGAGGACAATCTACTGCCCAAGGTCTCATGGGACCAAGATGAGGATTAGGGCATGCTTGGACCCAGTGACCAATTCCTACCACATTTGAAACATGGGCTTGGTGGTTCTTGAGCCCTGGTGGAGCAAGGGAACTTTTATAATTTTTTTAAAAAATGCTGCAAGATCCCCGGCGGCAGTAGAAATGATGTAGGTCCCAAATGGTGGTACCAGGCCATGTGGTGGCAGACAATGCGCCCTGGGAGCAGCCAGTCCTAGGCAGAGACGGCTGCCGGTCCCAGAGCGGTGGCCTGAGCAGTGGTGGCAGGCCATGTGGCAGCAGGCAGCAGGCCCCAGGCAGAGACAGCTGCTGGTCCCTGAACAATGGCTGAACAATGGCTGGTCTCAGGCAGGGAGACACGTGGTAGGCGGACAAAAGACAGAAACATGGATAGACACGACTTGCAGAGTGAGGTTGAATATTTATTCAGGGGGTTATGAAGGGGGAAGGAAGAAGGGGGAGAGAGAGAAGGGGGAAGCAGAGAAGTGGGGAGAGAGGCAGAAGCGAAGCTGCCTCTCTGAGAGGAAGATGGAAAAGAGAGCGAGCTCAGGCTGGAAGCTGAAGATCAGCCTGCCTCAGGGGATGGGGAGGGAGTGGGCGTGGCTTGTCTCTTAAAGGGACCAAGGGCTAAAACCATAACATTCCCAGGTCTTCCTTATAATAAAAAGCAGGAGATTAGACACCACAGTTTGAAGGAATTGGGGTGGCGAAGTCTCAAAACTGCTTCCTGCTGATTTGTGGGCATCATCTTTGTGGGGTTGAGCCTGAGAAGGATGTGTGCTGGGAATCTGAGAAGGCTGTGTGCTGGCCACATCCTGGCATAGCTGGTCTCTTTGCTTCTGACCGGTGTCTGTGGCATGGAAATGTCTGGTATCTCTTATCCTGTTTAGGGTATTGGTAGAACAAAGAACAACGTTAAATTAAGGAAAAAAAATTTTAGGACTAGGGAATTGAGGTGGTATCTGACATGTTTAAGATGGATTCTTTAATTCGGCTCCCTGGAACTCACAAAAACTCCTTGGGTTTGTGAAGACAGAAGTTTTAGACACATAATGACTGTAGTATATTTTTATATAATGAAAAATATTTTTTAAGACTATGAAAAGCAACATAAGAGAGAAATTTGATTTGAAATTCGTTTGCTGAGGTAACCTGGCAAAACCTCTCAGCTATCAAACTGTCAGAGATCTTTGAGAAGGATAAGATTTTACTTGAGTTACTGATTAAAAAAATAACAGAGAACTTACTTGGTTGGCACCCAGAGCTACTCTTTTGGGTCCTCCATGGTCGCTGAAGGTTGCACTTCACCTTTGCTGGTTAGTGCCAGGCCTGCCAGGCTCCAGAAGACCCTGTGGACTAAGAAATCTGTAGGAAGACAGGCCTAGCTTGACCTGAGCAGCTAGGCTGTCGAGTCCAGCAATTCCGTCCACATCTAGAGGTCTTTAGTTTAGATGAAAGGCAGTTTTTCCCAATGGTCAGTGCTCGACAGTCGAAGCGAACTGTAGAAGGGCGTTGTTCTGTGTGCCCATTTGTCTTCTGTCTTCTTTGGAGGAAATAAGAGTCTGCTGCTAGGAGCCAACCTGTCTCTTTTTGTTATGAAAAGGTTTTTAATAATGAAATACTTAAATATCACATTCCCCAGATCTCTGAGCAGTTGAGGGCTGTTTATTATGTATAGCTGCAGTATAGAATATGTCTGGAAAGTTGGGTCTGAGCTTGACTGTACTGGCTCTTAACAGGTAAGATTTACACTTGTAAAATCAAGAAGGAAAAAAAACTGCTTGTAATATAAGATTAATGACAGAATTGACATGGTAGAGAACAGTTTAATATATTTTTAAGAGACTTAAAAGTACATACCAGTTTAAAATATGAGACTTATGATTTTGTAGTCTGAAATGAGATGTAATGAACAATTATTATATGTAGAAAGAGTGAACAGGAATTGGGCAACATGAATGCTTTTGATGAACCCTATCAAAGGCATGCCATTGCACAAAACACATGTAACAGAGTTAACAAGAGTATTTTAGTGAAAACCCGGGGAAAAAGGCAGGGTATACATAAGTAAACCTGGGAGATCTTGATCACCTGACCTGGCCCTCAGCCAAGATGGTGAAAAAGTCACCTGACCCCAGTCAAAATGGCGGCATCCACGTGTTGTATGAAAAAAGTCACAATTTTGAGCTGTAAGGATTTTAAGTATAATAAGAGGGACCTAAAGGCGTGATCTGCTCAGTTGCTGTAAGCCGCGGGGGGGGGGGGGGGGCGCAAAAGGCTGGAACCAAAAAAACTGCACCATGCCATGGCTGGAATTGAAAAGGCTGGCTGGAATTTAAAAGAGCCGGGGAGCCAGTTGCTAGCCAGAGCCAAAATCGTGAAAACCCATGAAACAGCAGGAACACCCAAGACCACATGGAAGAGCATCCTCTGTCCACAGGTGGGGTGCTATGGCCTAGCTGGATCTGGTCGGATGACCCAGAAACCAGGGAGGCTGGGGGGGGGGGGGCTCTGAGCGGCAATTACGATGAGAGAAGAGAAAAAGGAGAAGAAATGAAAAAAAAGATAAACTGAGGACCCTGGGTTGAATGCACTGTATGTGGAGTGTACAGTGCTAACACGCAGGCGGACTGACCCCCAGGATCAGTCCAAATATGATTCTGGTAAAGGAAAGCAACCCTAGCAGAACGGGGAGAGACTCACCAATTGAAGCAGCCAAGGTGGCAACAAAGTCACCTGACCCCAATCAAAATGGCGGCAGCCACATGTTGTATGGAGAAGTCACTCAGTTAAGATGGTGGTGAAGTCACTTGACCTCAGTTAAGATGGTGGTGAGGTCACTTGACCTCAGTCAAAATGGCAGCAGTCACATGCTACATGAAAAAGCTACTCAGTTAAAATGGAAGTGAAGTCACCTGACTTTAGTTAAGATGGTGGTAAGGTCACATGACCTTAGTCAAAATGACAGCAGTCACATGTTCTGTGAAAAAAAGCCATAATTTTTGACCTGTAGGGGTTTTAAGCTCAATAAGAGATAGAAAAGCCACAAATTTTGAGCTGCAGGTATTTTAAGCTTAATAATAAGAGAGACCTAGAAGCGTGATCCACCCTGTCGCTGAGTCGCCATACCACTGGCCGTGGCAGGGAACAAAAGACTGGGATTGAAAAAACCGGACCATGCTATGGCTGGAATTGATAAAAGATGGGGGAAAGACATGGTTGGTTGCTATCCACAGCTGAAATTGTGAAAACCCGTGAAACGGCAACACCCAAGGCCTATAACGGGACGTCTCCCCATATAGGCAGGGTGTAAATCGGCACGAACACCCAGGACCCGTGATCCGGGCATCCCCTGACTCTAGGTGGGGTGTTATGGCCTGGCTGGATCCAGTTGGGGTGACTCAAAAGCCAGAGAGGCCAGAGGCTACTCCGAGCAGCCTTTCATGATGAGGGAAAGAAAGGAAAAGAAAAGAAATGGAAAAAAAGAGAAAGAAGGATCTGAGGGACCCTGGGCCCTCAGTCACGGGTGGATTGGCCCCAGCCATTCCAAACACAATTTAAGCTGCGGGAAGCAGCCATAGCAGAATGGGGAAAACTTACCAAATGGAAGCTGGTGGCGAGAGTAGGAAAACACCTGGTTCAGGATCCCAATCTCTGGAGAGGAACTGGAGTGGGAGAGCCTATCTGAATCACGGCATCAATTTTATAATTTTTAAAAAAATGCTGCAAGATCCCAGGTGGCAGTAGGCAGCAGAAATGCTGTTGGTCCCAAACGGTAGTAGCAGACCATGTGGGGGCAGACAGTGGGCCCTGGGAGCAGCCAGTCCCAGGCAGAGACGGCTGCTGGTCTCAGAGCAGTGGTGGCAGGCCATGTGGCAGCAGGCAGCGGGCCTCAGGCAGAAATGGCTGCTGGTCCCTGAGCAATGGCTGGTTCCAGGCAGGGAGACACATGGCGGGCAGGCAGAAGACAGAAACATGGATAGACACGACTTGCAGAGTGAGGTTGAATATTTATTCAGGGGGTTATACAGGGGGAAGGGGGCAGAGAGAGAGAGAGAAGAGGAGAAAGAGACAGAGAAGGGGGGAAGTGGAGCAAAACTGCCTCTCCTAGAGGAAGATGGAAAAGAGAGCGAGCTCAGGCTGGAAGCTGAGGATCAGCCTGCCTCAGGGGATGGGGAGGGAGTGGGCGTGGCTTGTCTCTTAAAGGGACCAGGGGCCAAAACCATAATAGGAGCAGCACTGACAACACGGATTGGGCGGTCTGTCACCTCGGCTGGTTGGGATGCCATGGCTACCACGTGACAATGATTGTGGGCTTTGTCATTTCTTGCATGGTACACTTTAAAAGCCAACTCTAAGACTTTTGCCTGCAGGGTCAAGGGGCCTTTCTCTAAATGTTTAAGTTTAGCCCTAATGTCAGAGTACCACTGATTAAAAAAAATGAATTATGAGTAACTCTCTGTCTTCCATGGTTTCTGGATCTAAGATCTGGATCTAAGATCTGCTGTAACAGAGCTTTTGTGAGGCATTCCAAAAATGTGGAAGGATTTTTCTTTGTATCTTGAATGATCTCTGAGAGCTTAGTATAGTTTACTAGCTTGAGGGCAGGTTTATGAAGGCAAGTCAAAAACCAGTCCCTAGCTAAAATCCCACCCAGAGTATTATAATCCCAGTGTGGGTCTTCCTCTGGGACCGTCTCTGCTCTGGGAGGGTGGGAGGCAAGAGTTTGGTGAATCTCATCTGCATGTAGTCTGGCCTGCTCCCAAACTCACCTACACTCTCAGGAAGTAGGTTATTAGATAAGATCATTTAGATGTCATGAAAGGTAAGATTATAAGACTGGGTAAGATATTGGAATTGTTTTATGAAAGTGATAGAATTAGATGTATAGGACCCCAGTTTTTGTTTTATATGGGAGAGTTCTGAGAGTGAGAAAGGAACATGTACCCTAATCAATCCATCTACATTGGGCACCTCTCACAACAGGAGAACTGCAGCTGGCTTGGCTTGGTTAGGGTTAGCTTCCATAGCAGCACATGAGTGTGTGAGAGGAGGGGTAAAGGTGGGTGACAGAGCAGGGCGGCTGCTTTGGCCAGGCACTGGAGAAAAAGAATGATTCAGCGGGGCTACTGGAGCAGGTAGTGGTGGGGGAGAGAGAGCTGAAGAACAAGCAAAGGGAGGTGGCAATGTAGAGGGAGGTAAAGGAGCAGAAGCCTGTTGAGGTTGGGAAGATACAGATTCCTTGGTGTGGTCGGGAGCAGTGGGTAAAGGAACCTGTGTAGAAACAGGAGAAGGAGCTAAAGGGACAAGGGTAGAAGTTGGGGCTTCAGGAGCTAAAGAGACAGGGGTAGAAGCTGGGGCTGAAGGGACAGGAGTAGGAACTGGGGTTGAAGGAGCAATAGCAGGGGCTGAAGCGACAGGAGTAGAAACTGAGGAGATGGGGGTAGCTGCCCACTGAGGTTGAAAAGGCAGAGGTTCATTAGCTGGGTCCAGAGCAGAAGTAGAGGGTTCTTCTGATACAGATGGCATAGCCAGGAACATGTGAGCAGGTGTACAACTTGCAAGGACAGAGGGCTTAGGCTTAGAGCCTAAATAGTGAAAGACTTGGATGTAAGGAAACTTCTTCCCTTTGCCTGTAGGCTGACAGTAGTTAGAAAACTCCCTTAAAATATAGGGATCAAAGGTGCTGTTAGGCGGCCACTTTAAATTTCTATCTAAATTGTAATGAGGCCATTTTTTTTTAAACAAAGGTGGACAAGTGTGGGAATCTGTAGGTAGGGCATTAAGACCTGGGGTTTCAGGGCCTCTAAAAGGCATCCCAGAGGGGAGGCTGGATTGATGGGTTTGGATGGCTTGCTTCCCATAGTTGAGACCGTGAAAACTCACGAAATGGAGACACCACAAGGCCCACAGTGAGATGTCTCTTGACTATGGGTGGGGTGTGAATCAGCGTGTCACAAGACCTGTGGGAGGGCATCCCCTTGCCATGGGTGGGACGGTTAGGCCTGTCTAGATCCGGTCGGGGCGACTTGGAACCCTGCAAGCCCAGAGGCTGCTCCGATTGGCCTCAACGGCAAGAAAAGAAAAATGGAAAAAAAAGAGAAAGGAGGATCTTAGGGACCCTGGGCCCTAAGTCACGGGTGGATCCATCCTGGGCCATTTGAAACACAATCTCAACTGAGGGAAGCAATCCACAGATGAATGCCAGCAAAGGGAGCAACCGTAGCCTTGAAGACCATGGTTGGGGGCAGTCCCCCCATTTCTAGGAACACCAGAGGGTTGCTGGAGCTCAATGGGCAATTCCTCAGGTTTGAAGAAGGCATTAAGCTGGCCAGAATGGGGAAACTCACCAATTCGGAGAAATCGTGCTCAGGCATATGGAACACGTGGTTGTTTTGGAGAAAATCCCCAGTTCCGGATCTCGATACCATGAGAGGAACCTGGGGCGGGAGAGCCTCTCGACTCTTCGGTACCAATAAAAGTAGCTTGCATTTGGCTCATCCGGTAAAGGGTGCCTTCTGACAAGTCTAACCTGCATTTATTCATTCCCTGGGATCTATACGGTGAAAGGAGAAAATACTTTACTAAGTTGTTCCCTGACTACCATATCATGTCACACACACACACACACAACACACACACACACACACACACACAAGTGCACACGCACATGTAAACACACAATAAATACATAAATAAGATTAAAAATATTTTATTAATTCTTAACAAATTTCATACAATGTATTTTGATCATATTCACCCAACTCCTGTCCTTAATGTTTCCCATCTCCACCCCATCTCTTAACTTTCCTAAATAAATGAAATAAAAATTTGACAAAAGTTTTATTAATATTTTGAGAATTTCATACACTGTATTTTAATCATACTCATCCCAAACTTTTCCCGTTCTTCCATATCTACCACTATCTCCCTGGTTCCGCAACTTTGTGCCCTCTTTTTGTTTTTGATAACCTACTAAGTCCAGTTTGGTGACCCATATATTCCTGGGTGTAGGAGTCATCCTCTAGAGAATTGTTGAGCTACCAGTGGTCATACTTTTAAAGAAAACTGATTCTTTCCCTCAGAAGCTCCTCAGTTAGGGCTAGGAATGGTAATAAAACGCTTTACCCCTTATCAAGCACACATCTCTTTGCAACGGATAGAGATTACTATAGAAAACCATAGCCAATTAAAATGCAGAGTTGTGGAGCCCAGTCCCAATGGGTATATCTAAAAAAAAAAGGAAATTAAGAAGAAAAATTACCTGCATTTCAGTATAGTTTGGAAGTGGACTTATGTAATTTTAATATGTATACTTGTAAATCTCAGGGCACTCACTAATAAGTTAAAAATACATTAAATCCTATACCAAAAGAGGAAATAAAAAAGAGACATATGAACTGCTCCATTGAAGCAGAAAATGAAACAATATATGCAGTGAGGGAGAAAAGGTTATGAGTGGCTAACAACACATGTAAAAACTCTCCCTATCAGTAGTCACCCGAGAAGTCCCTCCTGCTAAGATTCACAACAGCATATTAATATGCAGCAGTAGGAAGGAATTTAAAATAGGATCTGACAGTACTGATGAGGATGCACAATGCCTGGATCTCACATTGCTGGGAGAATGCAAAGTGCCTCAGCCACCTTAAAATTTGCAGTTTGTTTACCATGTATTTACCAGAAATCCCATGCTGTAAGTATTTATCCAAGAGAAATAAAACATGTCTGTATAAATGATTATAAAAAAATAGTGCATACACAGGTTAGTATTTGTCCATGGTTAAATCGAGATGCTACCATTGGGAGGTACTGGGTAAATTGTCCACACATCTGTGGCCGCATAGAGTTTGGCTGATTATTTGTGTACTGGGTAAAGAGTATGTGGGCTCTTTCTGTATTGCTTTTTACAACTGCATGTGAATTTACAATAATCTAGAATTAAGACGTTTCATTAAAAATTTAAGAAAATGTACAACCTGAAAAATTCAAGTAAGGATTAAGAGGCTGCATGAGGAATGTGTCCACTGAGTCAAGAAGGTACAGATATCCTGAGTACAGGCATCAGTAAGTGCAGCTAGACATGATTTATGGCAACAGAGGAGAATGAGATTAAATGTCAATCAAGAGGTAATGTTTTCTTTGGATCTAAGGATAACTTATATATGTTCTGAAGGGAATTCTATATATTTCTATATAATATATCATATAAACATATCTAGCATATATTATATTATGTATTTATATAACATAAACTACATGTTATTTTATATATATAAACTTTTCAGCATATTTGCCTTCAAAGTAATGTTTGACATACATCCTTCCCCCTGCTTTCAGTACCTTTTGTTTTCTGTTTCCAGGATGATCGTTTAAAGCAAATGGTTATAAAACAAACTCTTGACTGTCCCATGACAGTTTGGGTCAGTTTGTTGTCGTAGCGGGAATTAGTCAGTGAGTATTTAAGGACTAAGGAAAGTGGAATATAAATTGTCTTTACTGCTGAAAGCCCAAGGGTAACACAAGGAAGGAACCAGTGATATAACTGCACCGAAAGTAATTTTCTGTAGTATTAGGAGCGGCGGGGCTGCGTCCCCAGCACCCCGGCCGCCTGCTAGCTTATGCCCCGAAATAACAACACACAAACTGTATTCTTTTAAACACTGCTTGGCCCATTATATCTAGCCTCTTCTCGGCTAACTCTCGCACCTGGACTAGCCCATTTCCAATCATGTGTGTAGCACCCCAAGGTGTGCTTACCGGGAAGATTCTAGCCTATGTCCATCCTGGGTTGGAGCTGAATGGCGTCTGCCCGGGAGAGGGGAGCATGGCGTCTCTGAGCTCACTTCCTCTTCCTCCCAGCATTCTGTTCTGTTTACTCCTCCCACCTATGTTTTAACCTAACAGGGTCAAGCAGTTTCTTTATTGCTTAACCAATGAAATCAACAGATTGATATATGACACTCCCACATCAATTTTCTATTTCCAAATTTTAGACTACAGAGATTCTAGCAGATTCAATTCTTTTGATGAAAGATGCTTAATGACAAGAGTAAGATCTTTTGTAATATTTCTAGTAAAGTTACTGCTGACCTTGCATAAAATCCTTCCATAAACCTATTTATCTTTCAGTTTACAGGAAGCCATAGGACTGAATAACATGAGATACAGGTAAAGGAGGAGCCCTTCTTCCTTATGGTAGGAGCTGGACCCAAGCACTTCTGCTACATATTGTTTGGTTGAATGTTTCCTTACAGGTTACCCATCCCACTGATGTTCAGCAATGCTCCAGTAAGGATCCTTGTTCCCAGTTTTGGCTGCATATTGGAATCTCGTCCTCTAAAGGTCTGGCATTTGGAAGAACCACTCAGATGATTCAAATCTGCAGCCAGGCTGAGAACCACTGTGTTATAGAATACTGGCCAGATGTAATTTATGAAATCCTCATGCTGCCTTTTTCTTCTGAAATTCATATTGACTATCTTTGCTAACCTTGTTTAAATTTCGTATTAGATTTTTTAAATTGCATTTACATATTTACTTAGTGTGTGTGATGTGGTGTGTGTGAATGTTCCACAGTACATGTATGGTAGTCAAAAGGCAACTTGTGGGAATCAGTTCTCTGGGGGTTCTTCTGCTATGTGGGTCCTGGGGATGAAATTCAGGTTGCCAAGCTTAGCTGCATGCTTTCTTTTTTTTTTTTTTGAAGTCAAAATACCTTTATGTTGCTTTAACTTAGCAACCCCGAGAATCAAATGTCTCTCTGCCGTAAAAAAATTTAAAGAAAACATAATAATATACATAGTTTAGACTCTCTATGCATATTTTATTTTTTTCCCCATTTTTTATTGATAAAAGGAGAAAAAAAAACAAGTTTCCACCTCCTCCCAGCCTCCCATTTCCCTCCCCCTCCTCCCACCCTTCTCCCCCTCCCCCCACTCCTCTCCCTCTCCCTCTCCAGTCCAAAGAGCAGTCATGGTTCCCTGCCCTGTGGTAAGTCCTAGGTCCTCCCCTCTCCGTCCATTTCTAGGAAGGTGAACATCCAAACTGGCTAGGCTCCCACAAAGCCGGCACATTACGTAGGTTCAAAACCCCATGCCATTGTCCTTGGCTTCTCATCAGCCCTCATTGTTCGCCATGCTCCGAGAGTCCAGTTTTATCCCATGCTTTTTCAGTCACAGTCCAGCTGGCCTTGGTGAGCTCCCAATAGATCAACTCCACTGTCTCAGTGGGTGGGTGCACCCCTCGTGGTCCCGACTTCTTTGCTCATGTTCTCCCTCCTTCTGCTCCTCATTGGGACCTTGGGAGCTCAGTCCAGTGCTCCAGTGTGGGTCTCTGTCTCTATCTCCATCCATCACCAGATGAAGGTTCTATGATTATATGCAAGATATTCGTCAGTATTAGCTGCATGCTTTCTTATCTGTTCAGTCATCTTATTGCCCTATCCAGTAACTTTAATACTTGCTAGATGAGTTCAAGTTTTCCATTCCAGAGTGGTAGTTTTCCCTGATGTTTTAGAAGGTCTTAAAACAGAGTAGTGCTACATGGAGGAAGTTTTATTCAGAGTGACATTGCATATTCACACAATGATCCAAGGCCCTGTTATCACCGAAGATTTTTTTGACTGGCCAATAATTCATTTTAAGGACTTATAGTTAACAAGGTTCTGTAAGAGAGCAGGGACAAGGACATTATTCATTGGCTAAATGGCTAAAATTGACTGTACAAAAGTGTTTCTCAAAGACAGTTAATTTTCATTCTATATTTCTGGTTACATTAATGCTGTTTAATTAAGATGTATATGATGTACTTGTAGGTAATCCTTGCCACTTGGGAGATAGAGGCAAGTTATCAGGAGTTCAATGCCAGTCTGGGCTATAAAACAAACAAAACAAAAAACTAAAAAAGAAGAAAGAAAATCTTTCTCACAAAGCTATTTACAGGCAAATATATGATTAATGAAGTTTTATAATCATCCCCATAATATGGAATTTTCTGTCCAGAAGTTCCTAGGGCTCTAGGGATTAGGATTCAAGTCATTCAAGGCGATAGCCTTATTATATTCTGGTCTTCAAGATTAACTCTTATAGGCTGTAAAACATAGTAACATATCTACAAAATCAACACACATTTAAGTTACTGTTCATTTTTCTAGACTTAGCTAATAGTTGCTCAATTGTTACTAACAATATGACATGGAACAGTTATGAAATGGAACAATTAATGTCTAATTTTAGTATCTCTTCCCCCTCCTCTCAACTTAGTAGAACTGGAAAGCCAGATCTTACCAAATTATTTTGCCTTCAAGGAATGAATGAGAAAAGATGTTGAATTTACTCTTTAATGACCGAATACAGTGAGAGACAAGACAGAGGTATTTAAGAAGGTCAAGCCTCATAGAGAGACTCTCTGGTTAGTGAGAGTGTGCCTCTGGACTATGGCCTGAGAGTGCCTAGTGCTGGCCTTCTGTGGGGAAGGATTCTTAGGGTTACCCTTCTGAGTCTTTACAGCCCAGATTTTTGTCCTTAGTGTTGTAAATATTGGTTAGATTCTCTTTGAACACTCAAGGATATTCCCTTGGGGACAGTCCTACTTTTCTTAAACTCATAAAAGATATTTGTTAACTAGAACAATAACCTATTAGTTGATTGTATGAATTGTCACTTTTCAATTGAAGAATGCTTTTATCCTCTGTCCAGTATTATTCTTTGAACATAAGTGTCTGAGATATTAACCAGGATATGTTTTAGTTCATGTGAAGTAAACGTAAAGCAAAAATATCACAATGGAGTGTAGTAATAAGAGTGGCGGGGTTGCATCCCCAGCACCCCGGCAGCCTGGCTAGCTTATGCTCCGAAATAACAACACACAAACTGTATTCATTTAAACACTGCTTGGCCCTTTAGCTCTAGCCCTTACAGGCTAATTCTCACATTCCGATCAACCCATCTCTTAATAATCTGTGAGCACCGGTCTTACGGGGAAAGGTTCAGCATGTCTAACCTGGCGGCTTGCGTCTGCCCGAGAGAGCAGAGCATGGCATCTCTCTGAGGCGTCTGCTCCCGAGAGGAGAGCTGTGGAGTCTGAGCTCACTTCCTCTTCCTCCCAGCGTTCTGTTCTGTTTACTCCTCCCACCTATCTCTAACCAATGAGAGCCAAGCAGTTTCTTTTTATTTAACCAATGACCTTCCTCCATCAATGGAGTGTCAGTAGGGATATTCGAAATAGCAGCAGAAACCGATTTTCAGTGGAAAGAAGGAAGGAGGGAGGGCAGGCAGGCAGGCAGCTATGGTGATGTCAATGAAGACAAGGGAAACCATGAGTGAATAAAAGAGAATATCACGTAGCTCACAGACTGTCTAGGAGAACCCAGCTGAAGTGGGCAGGGACAAAAGGAAACCATTAAAAGGAAATCTCTAGTAAGCTCACACTTTTGAGCTTTCTGGTAAAGGGCATCGTGGCTATTTCTGAATTTGGCCTGGATACTGGCATTTGCAGTGGTTCTTTATACTGTTCAACTTGTGTGCGCGTGCACGTGCATGTGTGTGTGCATGCATGCGTGCCACTAACTCCAAAATCAAAATCCCTTGTGGAAATGGCCCATGAGACCTGTTCATGCTGTAGCTAACAGCATTGCTATGACAGAAACATTTTCAGTTTGTAGGCTGATAGTTTGTGTTTTCCAAAATCCAGAATATGGGAAGTGACTGACATACACCAGAAGGAATTTAAGTACTATGCAACCAGAATAATAACACAAATCCATTGTGAATTAATTAAGGGAGTATTTGTGTTAAAGCTCTGGAAACACTGGTGGTGCACCTGTTTGTCTCTTTCCCGTGCTAGATTCGTTAATTTTAATCTGTCAGGTCCCTGGTTTTTGATGCTCTCAACCATTCTTGTTTTAGATGTGACATGGATTTCACTTTGAACTAAACTATCTTTATTGGGTGTTAACTCAGTTGGTCTCAGTTTCAGAGTATTTGCTCTTAGGTCAAGCACTTAACCAAACTCCATTAGGATCAGCCACTACAGCACCTCATGGGCACAGGGTGGCAAATGACATCCAGAGTAGTATGCTTTGTCCACGAGTAGGAGGAGAGGCCCTTCGATAGTCACCAGTGCCATGCATCTTTTTAGGTAGGTAAGACAAAAGAGGACTCTTAACATTTTATGCAGAAGAGGAAATGGTTTGCCCTAGGGCACAGTTGTATATCTCTCCTATCACCCAGACTCTTTGTGGGCCATTAAGAGCATATTATGCAAGTTCTGTTACTGTTCGCTTATTATTCCCCCTAGCAGATGATCCTCTTTTCACAGCCACGAATTTATAATTTTGCCTAGTTGAGCTTAGAATCTTCGTATGACCTTAAAGCCGATTTTGCCAATATACCTAAAGAAAAGTAAGCACGGGGTCTAGATTCATGTGAACAAACTCACGTAAATATTGAAACCAAAGTGCTCATTTGGTGATTTTCCATGGGAGCATACCTAGGAAGCGTGTCAGAATATAATCTCACTGGCTAGTGTATTGGGGGATATTCGATGACACTGTGAACCCCGAGTTTGCACTGGCATTTATTTAATAAAACTCAGCTGAATCAGGAGGCTGAGTAGCATCTAGTTAACAAAAAGCAATCATAGAGCATAAGAGAGCGTCTCAAAGAGATAGAAAGGCGCACCAGAAGGAGTGGGAAGTGATTTGGAGTGGCGTGGGTTTTGTTTGTTTGTTTGGTGGAGGGGAAGAACACTTATTTTTTGGGAGATGCCAACAAGGAGAGAGGGTTAGCTAGTTGCTATTCAACCTGTCTGAGCTAGCAGGTTTTCACCCCAGCCTTTGAATCTCGAATTTTATTTATAAATAGAATGATAAGGTGTAGCGCGGATAATAAAAATTCAGAGACATATAGGGGTTAAATCTGAAGATCAGAGAAGCAGCCACTAGAGAGACCTTTTACCTCTACCAATGCTCAGATAGAAGGGGCGATTCTCAGGCTGCCTCAGACTTCACACTCCAGTGAGTTCCCATCTCTTCCCGTTTATATTCCTCTCTCTGACTAGCCATATTGCTCCTGTCTCCACCTCCCTACTGCTGGGATTAAAGGTGTGTGACTCCCAAACACTAGGATTAAAGGTGTGAACCATCATCACTTGGATCTGTTTCTGGGTCGCTCTGGTGTATCCCAGGGTAGCCTTGAACTCACAGAGATTCCAAGTGGCTCTGTCTCCTGAGTCCTGGGATTAAAGGTGTGTGCCACCAATCCCTGGGCTCTAGTGGCTTAGCTTTGCTCTCTGATCTCCAGGCAAACTTTATTTATTAAAATAAAAATATTACTACAATAGAGATCTGGTTAAAGCTACCTTTAGCAGCAGCGGCTGAACCAGTGGTTGTGAGAACAAAAATTCCTGCCAGGCTGCGGCCCAGCTACTGCTAGAGAAATGCGTTGCCAACTGTTGAGTGACAGTAGATTAAGGCATAGTCACTGTGCCAAAGACAAAACAACACTAGTGTAGTTGTTGCCCCCTAACTTCCTTTCTTTTCTCCCCTGGTCTCTCCCTGCTCCTATTTCTTTCTTCTCTCTCAAAGAAAAAAAATCTAGTTTATAAAAAAGGTTGCTGGAGAAGGAGAAAATAATTTCCAGAAAAGTTATCCTTGCCCAACATATCTCAAGAGCCTTGAGCAATACCAGAAGGACAGTAGGCACTTGAACATTTGGTGAATGAGTGGATGCTATGGGAGTTATTTGTCTGCTCTTAACTGTTACTGCCATTTAGATGAAATTGACAGACAGTCACCAGAGACATTGTACAATGGAAAAAAGGTGTCAGCTTTTTTTTTTACACAAATTAAGAGGCTGTATCTCTCATCTAGTACTAATTTTATTAAGTTTCAATGAGTAAGAAAAAGATGAAAGTAAAAAAGAAGTATATTTTATAGAAATAGGTTCTGCTAAATATGAAAGAAAACTCAAAAATAGTGCCTTTTAGTAGGTTTGATAGTTACTTCTCTTTCATGTAGAAATCTGGAGTTAGCTTAAGGATGTTACGGTGGCCCCTATCTAGGGAACCATATTCTTAAAATTCTGTTCTACGTTTTCAGCTTGTGACTTTCCTTTCCAGTCATTCCATGACCCATCAAATCTGTGTTGCAGGAAGAGACCAATAAAGGAGAAGAAATAGAAAAAAAAAGAATTTTAATTTCAAATGTTCTTTAATTTCAAATATCTTTAAGTACCCATCTTTCCCAGCACTCTGTATTGAAACCACATTTTTGTGGTATAGAAATTTGTTAAAAGATAAGCCTTTTTTTTGATAAAGAAATACAATTTCATTTTGGTCAATGCATCTAGCTGAAAATTCATGTTCCATTACTAAGACGAAGAAAGAACATAGATGTCTTGCTTGTCCTTCTCACGTGGTTAATTAGGAAGGCCAGTGTGGGTTAGCGTGTGTAAAGCATCAACATAATCAAAAAAGTATATCGTAATCAGATGTATTTACTGATCGAAGTTTCTGCTAGCTGAAACACTTGCTGTCATCATTTTCACTGTTATATCCTTTCGGTTACATGTTTATATTGATAACACCCACATAAAATTATTACTTGTCTTTTAGGTACTGTTTTTTTTTTCTTGAGACAAGATCTTACTATGTAGCTTAGAATGGCCTGCTGTCCTCCTGCCTCAGCACCTTGAGTGCTAAGATTATAGGCATGTGCCTTTGCACCCAGCTCAGATGGTGGGATCTTTAATTTAGAAAAAAAAAGTATTTATTTTTATTTTAGAAAAAAAGTATTTCATTTACATATTTTGTGCTCATGTATGTGTGTTTGTGTGTCTGTTAAGACTGAGGAAAACTTGTGGAAATCAGTTCTCTCCTGCTACCTTCCACCATGTAGGTTCAGAGGAGCAGACTCAGTCAGCATGGGCAGCAAGCACCTTTACCCATGGGCTATTTCACTGCTCCAGATGATGGGACCTTAAAAGCTCTGTACAGACATTATTTCAATTAAAGGCATATGCCACCCCCCACATATTTTCAATTATTTCAATTAAATTTCACAGTAATTCCTTAGATAAGTAGAAACAATTTATAAAAGAAAAAACTTTGGTCTCTGAAACCAGTCCAAGGTTATATAGAAGTGTATGACTCAAAGCCCAAGCCTACCTGAGCTTTGCATTCTCCCAACATTAGAAACAGAAAGTATTTATAATTCAACCATCTTGGCAAAATACACGTTTTGCTTATGGATTTCATATATCTAAGCATTTGATAGATTGTTGCAATTAAGTATGTACACATCAATTTACCCTTTGCTCTTTTAAATATGAAATATCATTAAGCACTTCCCATTTTCTTGTTTTCACAATTATTATTATTATTATTTGATGTTCGACCATTAAACCTTCCGTCTTGTTTTTCCTCTATCCACCTCTCTTTTTTGAGGCAGGGTCTTTCTTGTAGCCCATGCTGGTCTAAAACTTAATAGTCTATTTTGGGGTCAAAGCTATCTTCCTGTCTCAGCCTCCCAAGAGTAAAGTTTACTGATAACTGTTTTTTTCCTTTCAGGTAAGAGTTGTATTTTTTTTTAATCAACAACTGTTTCTTAAAAGAAATAAGCAGCCGGGCAGTGGTGGTGGCACATGCCTTTAATCCCAGCACTCGGGAGTCAGAGGCAGGTGGATCTCTGTGAGTTCGAGGTCAGCCTGTTCTACAGAGCGAGTTCCAGAACAGGCCCCCAAGCTACAGAGAAACCATCTCAGAAAACAACAAACAAACGAAAGAAAGAAAGAAAAGAAGAAATAAGCAAATACCCAAACACAAACCACATAAGTCATTTTGTTCTTTTTCCAAGTGCATTACGTCAGGACTCATGAGGTCAGATTGTTCCTCTTGCGAGGCTGCCACTTTAGTATTTTGCTCAATAAAGATGTTGCACAAACTTTCAGGTTGTGACACACGTTTTTTTGTGGATAATCACACTCGGAGAGACCAGGCAAGAAACAGACTGCGTATCACCATCTGATTGTGCATCAAGGATGTCTCTTTTGAGGAGGGGGGGAGCAGGGAGGACAGAGACGGAGCAGCGACTGGGAGACAGTGTCCCTTCCATTTATGCCCGCCCGCATTTCTTTTCCCAGAAAATCATCTCTGATGACCAGAGAACCCCTTTTCCCACGAATCCTGCAGGGTTTTTTTTTTTTTTTTAAAAAAACAGCGTGCGTGCGCCTGCGCAGTGTCCTAAGGAGGTTTCTTTTCAGCGCCCGACCGCTTTCTCCCTCAGTTCTCAGGCCTTGCTGGTTCCCGCTTTCCCTTGGGGTCATCACGGGGCGCCAAAAGCGCTCCCGCGGGAAGGCCGGGGGCGGGACGCGGCTCGGCGGGCGCTGAACGTCAGTGGCCTTCCGGGCGGAAGTCCACAGCCTCCCGAGCTGCTGATTGGCTTTGCTACTTGCGCCTATCTCGGCCCCCGCGCCAGTTTCGGGCTGCTTGGCGGGGAACCGGGAGATTGTCTGAGCATGGCGCCTGTCCACGGCGACGACGGCGACCTGGGCGCAAGCGGTGAGCGAGGAGCCCTTGCTCAGGGCATCTGGCTGGGAGTGTGGGGGGTAGCGGCATGGTTGAGGGGAGCGCGGTGGGGGGGGGGGGTCTCCGCTGTGGATTCTTCGGAAGGTGGCGCGCTTTCGGACCGCCCCTCGGGTCTGTTTGGCGGGTGACCTTAATCTTTCTGGGCGGAGACCCTAGGGCTTTGGGACAGGGCTTCCTCCTGGGGTCGGCGGCTGAAGGGCTTTTCGGGGGAGGGTCCCTTCTCGTGTGACAGGTTCCGCAGTTGGTGGCTCTTTTCATGTCCTTGGATGAGTCGCAAGCACGTGCGGGTTCCAACTTCCTGGCAAGCGGTGGCGGCGGTTTTTGCCCTCTCCGACCAAGGTGTCTGGCCGGGATGGAGCATGCGTGTGCCTCTGTTTCTAAGAAGTCCCAGCGAGCTCGGTAGCAGTGATATTGAGGACAGCATTGCGAGTGCTGTCACAGATGCATTTTGTCGCTACACGGTCAGGGCTTTTCAGGTCCTACAGGGAAATAAATGCTTCATGTGCTGCAGAGAAATAGTGTTCAGGTCTAGTCATTTTGGGCGAAGTTTGCAAAAAAAAAAATCATCTGTAGCGTTTTGGATGCCCTGGCTATCAGGCAGTTTGTGAGCAGCAATCTTTAATTTCCTGAAGTTATTTCCCAAAGTAGAACTCGCAAATGCAGACGGCCTTGCTTGATTTCTGATTCGCAGCGGCGTTCAACTGAAGTGTAACTGAACTTCAGTTCGAACTTCAAATCAGGTACTTTCTTAGCCCCACGTCACATGGCCTGTCACTCACCGTGCATCGCCATTAATGAGCTCTTGCTTCCTAATCACTTTTAAATCACAGGTTTCAGATTTTCTTAGCCTTTCCCATTTGTGAAGACACAATTGTTTTTGGAGAGTCGACTAGTCAGGATTACAAATGGAATGTGGGTGCGTGAACAGCTTTCAGCCCCCCCCCCCCATCAGTGATTTGTCTCAAGCCCATTCTTCACCCTAAAAAACTATACTCCATCTGTGAACATCAAGAAATCATGCTTTGGAGGATACTGTGCAATCTTGAGACCCCTCTTAAGTCATAGTGTTGATTAAGTATTTGCTGGGGGACTTGTGACTGGGATTTTTCCTTTAGAGCAGACCAGAAGGTTGTTATGTGAAAGACTGCTGTAGGTTACTGTCTCTGCCTGCTTTGGGGGAGGGTTGAGCTTCTCCAAGTGGTGGTTTGGAAACAATATTTGAATCTTTGTGTTGTTCCCCATTCTTATTCTTTTTTTACCAACTTGCTTACACGAAGCATTAGAGACATGGTTTTTTTTAAAAAGAGAACACAGTCTTTTTGTGTTGGAAGGTGGAGCACCTGGACAGCAGAAAGTACCAAGGTGTGTAATTAGCTGTTGTTGTACATAGAAAGCCACTGGGGACTTGAATGATAGAAAGTGTGGTATATTGGTTTGTTGAGCAAATATTTATTATGTAGGTACTCGGCATAGGCATTCTGCCAGGCTCTGGCATTAGCATGGTGGGTAGAATGGGTGTGGCTTCTGCCTTCATGGACTGGAGAAAGTAAACATTCATATGTAGTGCCACACTGAGTCTCCCCTGAGGAAACTGTTTGCTTTATTTTTGCTTTCTGAAGCTAGACCAAAGCATTCACTAGGTGTGATGTGTGGAGTGTTTGTGTATATGTGTTTGATTATCCTATAACTACATACATACATGCATGCACAGACACACACACAAACACACCCCCCCCAGACATTTACATGTGCACATTGAATTTCTCCTGTACTGCTAAGTACAAAATAAGATAGCCATACTTATTTAATTCTTACACCTTTATGTAAGAAATATTAAGCTTTATGGGGCAGATGTGTTTCCCCCTTTTCATGAGTGTGAAAGGGTCTTAAAAGATCTATAAGTAGCTTTTACTGTGTATGAAAAGAGATTGGGAGTTTAATGGTTTAAAAAAAGCCATATAGTCGTTCATTCAAGAAGCATTACAGCTACTGGAACCAACTCTAGTTACTTTAAATTGAAGAAATTTATTAGGTTGCTGTGTTATTTGCAGTGATCCTGTAGGACTGGAAAGCCAGTCTGGGGCTGCTTAGCCAGAAACAGTGATTACCATTGTGCTACAAAACTGGGCCAGAGAAGAGGTCATTGCAAACTATGGAAAGGTATCGGATGGTGAAATTTATACCTTGAGATATACTGGCCTCACATTTTCAGTTCTGTAGTAGTGATTTTTTGCAAACTTCCTTAATACATGTCTCCTTCCTTGGGACATTAGCCTTCAATTTAAAATCTGTCACTGGGAGAGACTATTTTATATGTTCATAGCATAGCTCCAAGGCGTCTGGGAAGGAAAACCTACTATAGCAGGTCAAAGGCTCTGTGAATCTTCAAGCCATAGGAGAGAATTTCTCAGTTTCAGATACTAGGCAGCTTAACAAGGTGAGCCTGTTATTGAGGCACATACCTACAGTTCTACCAGTTTGGAGGCTGGGGCTGGAGGATCTTCATTTAAGGACAGCCTGATTACCTAGCGAGACCCTGTCACAGAAAAAAAGTGAAATGTAATAAAACAAGACAGATGTTCATTGCTTAAGTGGCTTACTGGTGGTCGCATGTCACCCACTAAAAATGGCAGAACTGGGGCATCTGTTCTGTTATTTCTAGAATCTAGGCTCTAATTTCCCTACTTGCTGTGTATTCTTGCAAGGAAATTAGCTTCCACACTGGCTTTCTCTCAGTTTCTGGGAACAATTCATTTTCTTCTCTTTGTAATTTGGCTCAGGTCTCTTCCTCTGTTTCTGTCACGTTTTATTCTGTTTTGTGATGTTGAAATTTTCCACTTTTTAGGCTTGCTGGAGACCTCTCCTGTGAAACCTTCCTCAATTTCCTGAAGTTATGGTTCTCTCCATTTCCACTGCATTCTTACTTTTTCTATGGCACCATTTAGGTCCTTTTGTATTACTTGACTGTGAGAACCTTGGGGACAAGGAAGCTGTCTTATTTGTATTTTTATTTCAGACTTTGTGCAGTGGTATAGTGTTGACTATGGAGTAAATCTGTTTTAAGATCTAGAGAGTTTGGGGTGGATGTCAAAATCTTGAATTTAATACACTGAATTCATCCTTAATAGCTATGCCCAATAATCTCTGGACCTTTTTCATGTAGGCCTGCTCAAAATTTTTTTAAATTAGTTGAATGACACCCAAGATTTTGTGACTGTCATCAAGTATCTGCATTCTTTAATTTTCAATTAATACCGTTCTGAAAATATATTTAAAAGTCAAATGTGAATGTCAGACAATAGCCTGAGATGCTACAGAGATTCCATTTCCAGAAAGCTAGGGAGAAAACAAGATCTCTAATTATACTTTACCTTAAAGATACAGTTTTCAACAGTTTATAGCCAACATTGAATACATATTCTTTAGGTCTTATTTTACGATTCAGTCAGACACTTAGTCAAACAACTTAATGTCACAAATGTTCCAGCATGGATGTTTTTAGGATGCCTCTTATCAATGTCTTTTTTTCTGCCATTACTCTTTTTAGTAAATCAATCAGTATCAAATAAAATAAAGCCATTTTACAGACATATTTGGCAGTCATGCTGAGCCTAAACTCATGGCTGCCAGGCAGCACTGTTGATTTGATCATTTGTCATGTGTATAAAAGTCTTAATTCTGTGGATGAAGTGTGTGTGATTGTATGTGTATGTGTGTATGTATGTATTGGCCAGTTTGTGATGATCCAAAGCGTACATGGTCAAAAATTGAATGATTGAACACCAAGGTCTTTTGATATTTCACTAATTGTACAAAGGGCATTCCAACCATTGTAAATTTTTACTACAGTCCTATATTGTCATAATCTCTGAGTGCTCTTTTGAAATTCCTTCAGCCAGTTTGTTTCTCTGATATTCCAGGTGCTTTCTTTATACTTCCATCAGGGCATATGCTACTTAACATTGTTTTAGAGCCCCTCGCTACTCATCTTCCATGTTAGATTGTACATTTCTATGCATTTAGGAACTATATCTTTTTCATCTCTCATAGCATCTTGTACTTTGCAAAGAATAGGTGCTTTTTAACTCCTTTTGTTTTGACTAATGGAACACCAAGTAAATTATCCTTTACGACTCACTGAGTTGCTCATGGTCTGATGGAAATATTAAGTCTGATATCCATCTTTAATGTTTCTCTACATGATTTTGAGATTTTCCTCTTAGCAGAAGACTAGAACTAGTTAGTGTGCTGCTTAGTTTTAACACAAAGTAGGATCATTTGGGAAAAGGGAACCTCAGTTGAGAAAATGCCTCCATCAGGTTGGCCTGTAGGCAAAGTCCATGGAGGCCTTTTCTTGATTGATTACTGTGGGAGGGCCCAGCCCACTGTGGGAGGTGCCAACCCAGAGTAGGTGGTCCTGGGAGATATAGTTGATTGTGGTTTTGAGAGTAAATCAGCAGCATTCCTTTAATTTTTTTTCTGTTCCTGACTCAAGGTTCCTTCCCTGACTTAACATGAAATAAAAAAAAATAGACCTTTTCTTTCCGAAGTTGCTTGTGATTAGTGGCTTTATTATAATTACTACTACTATTATTTTGGGTTTTGAGACAGGGTATCACTGACCGCTAGCCCTAGCTGTCCTGGAACTCACTTTGTAGACCAGGCTGGCCTCAAACTCAGAGATCCACTTGCCCTTGCCTCTTGGGTGCTGGGATCAAAAGAGTGTGCCACCATGCCGGGCCTTGTAGTCAGTATTTTATCACAGCTACAGAGAAGTGAACAAGATAACTGGATTCAGCTGTTCTAACTGGAAATTGGAGGAAATTTTTGGAGAGTCACAGGATCTTCATATTTGACCATGAATGAGCTTTGTAAATTATTTTGCGTTCTAAACATACTCACTTGGTTATGATTGTCCAGAAACAATCCTTTGGTTTTGAGGGAATATGGTTGGTAATTTTATAACATCTCATAAAACTTGGCTTTTTTTCAGCTGTATCAGATTCAGCGAGTTTTGTAGCTTCTCGAGCTCGTCGAGAAAAAAAATCAAAGAAAGGACGCCAAGAAGCTTTAGAGAGACTGAAAAAGGCTAAAGCTGGTGAGAAGTATAAATATGAAGTAAGTAATGTTTTAATCCTGTCTTTCATTTCACAGCCTTCAGGCAGTCCTGTGTCACTTATACCTCTTTAGAAATATTAATATATTTAAAATATTTTTTCAGAGTAGGGAGGCCAAAGATAGAACCTAGGACCTCTTACATGCTGGGCAAGCATTCTACTACTGAGCTGTGTTCCTAGACCTTTTTTCACTTTGGGTTTTGAGATTGGAGTTCACTACATGGCTCATGGTGGTCTTGAACTTAAACCCTTTTTCCCCTTTTTTTTTGTTTTTGAGACAGTGTTACAGGGTTTCTCTGTGTAACAATCCTGGCCGTACTGGAACTCACTCTGTAGATGAGACTGGCCTCAAGCTCATAGTGATTTACCTGCCTCTACTTCCCAAGTGCTGGGACTAAACGCATGTGTTACTACTGCCTGACATTGAATTTGTAATCCTAATGCCATAGAGTTTTTCTAGTAAGTAGAATTATGGGCCTGTATCACTAGGTCTGGCTCATGTTTCTTATAACATAGTGGACATATGTGGGCATTAGGTAGATTTACAGATTATAAAGAGTACTAGACCCTTTAAAGTTGTTGTCTGGAGTTTTGCATGCCATTTTTAAAGTAAACGTAGTTACACCTGTGTTTTACTCTTATTTCACATACTGTGTATGTCCCTTAAGGGACATGAGAAGTGCTTTTAATTTTATTATATTAAGTTGTCTAGCTAAGCATTTTCTCAGAATTGTTCTTAAGCTCATTTGCTGGGGATCAGCATTGGAGATTTGGACCTTATTGTTGGTAAGATTGAATGGGATACTTTTGACTGTTTTGTTTTTTTAACCATTGTTTATAACCTGTAGGTCAAAATCAGAATGCATAACATTGTCTAGCCTCACCTTCCATACTCTTGAACATCTTAACTGCCAACAGTTGAGAAGAGATAAACAAATACTAGAAAATAATAGCAACTAATATATTTTCTGTGTTAACACATATTCGAAGTGCTTTTACCGATATGCTTTTCATTAAATCTTCTCAGTGATCATACAAAATAGATAGTATGATTAACAAACTTTTCAGGTGGGGTAACTGGGCACAGGAAGCTTAGTGAGAGCCTAGTTGAAGGGTCTTTATTTGAACCTAGGTGATCTGTCTTGGGAATATTCACATTTAACTCTGGCCTATATTGTATTGGGGTATTAGCCAAATAGAAAAGATTTTGCCATTTGACACCATTCAAGTTAAGTGAGGCTATGGTATCATAAAGAATTGCTAAAAGGGTTATGGTGAAGCAGGAGTAAATTTTTTTTGGCAGGGGAGGTTAGGCTTTTGAGACAGGATTTCTCTGTGTCGTTCTGGCTGTCCTGAAACTTGCTCTGTAGACCAGGCTGACTTTGAACTGAGAGTTCTTCCTGCTGCTGCTTCTTGAGTCCTGGGATTAAAGGTGGGTGCCACCACTGTCCTGTGAGTAAAGCATTTTTAAACGTAGGAATTTCTGTAAAGGAGTTCTCTGGGGTATTTCAGATGTTGGTGTTATGTGGCTGAGTCCCTTTATACATGTATCGTTCTAAAAAGAGTTCATGATGGGCAATAGCAGTGTGCTTTTTAAAGATAGTCTGCTGGACTCAGAATATGGCTCAGTGGTGGAGTACTTGCCTAACAAGAACAAAGCCTCGGGTTTTATCCTCAGTAATACACATGCAGAAGATAGAATGAGAAAGTTTCCTTGTGTCTTTTAAAGACATGTATTTTTATTTATGTATATGTGTGTTTCTGCCTTTGTGTTTGCACATGTGCCTGCAGGTACCCCTGGAGGCCAGAAGGTGTTGGATTTCTTGGAACTGGAGTTATAGGTGGTTCTAAACCATCTTATGTGGGTGCTAGGAACTAAAACTCAGACCCTCTTAAGCACTGATCCGTCTTTTTTAGTCCCATCTTGCTTGTTATTCCGTATAATGGAAATCTAGTTAGCTGTTAACCGTTAGGCTTTCAAGACTCTGTGTTCCAACTTTTTTCCTAAGATCTTAGCTTTTCTAGTATGTTTGGTATGTTTCCCCTTACAAAAAGACAGACTCCTAAGGAGGGGGCAGTTTTTTTTCAAGACATGGTTTCTTTGTGTAACAGTTTTGGCTGTCCTGAAACTCACTCTGTAGACCAGGCTGGCCTCAACTCACAGAGATCTGCCTGCCTCTGCCTCCCCAGTACTGGGATTACAGGCGTTGCCACCACCACCAAGCCAGGAGGAGGCAATTTTAAAAGAGGTTTGCCATATTCCCAGTCAGGCAGGTAGTGGCCTATCACCATGGGTAGCTGTAGTAGTGGTGTGCACCTGTGCTTTTATTGCTTTAACTGTGCAGAGGTGGTCTGATATTTTTATATTTGTGGGCTAGTATGATTTGAGAATTCACTACTTTCACTGGACTTCCCACTTAGATTCTCATTCACTTTCAAGGCCTGAAATCAGGGAGGATTATTGGTAGGACAAACAGATCATTCAAAAACCATTTCTTCTTTGCCTACAGAATATAGAGTGAATTTGTTTGCTCATTTTTGGAGGGCACGAATAAGGTATTTTATTTAGTTAATTGAACTGTTACTAAAATTAGTATCTTTGCAGGGCATTTACCAGTTAGTGTGAAAGGGTACACTATGCCTTATGCATTTAAGTATAGGAAAAAGTAGTCTAGAAATTATGTGAACAATCCCCAAAGCAGCTAATAAAGAATTGGCTATAATTCAGTTTGTTTTTTACGGAGTAGATGAGTAATTGATGGTGTGACAAGTGTATTATGCTAATGGAATCATTTAATATCTTATGTTAACACCCACCTAAAAGGAATACTAAGTTAATTGATGTCTATTTAAGGAAAACCCTGCAGTGGTGTTGAATGTCAGAACTCATGATTTGGTTGCAGCTACTCTATCAGCCTTCCATTCCAGTTTCAATTTGACAATTTCTTTTCATCAGAATTGTTTAACACTTTCACTCCATTTGAAGCTTTTCCATAAACTTTGTAATGGCAGGTTGAGGACCTCACAAGTGTTTATGAAGAAGTTGATGAAGAGCAGTATTCGAAACTGGTTCAGGCACGGCAGGATGATGACTGGATCGTGGATGATGGTATGTGGGAGGAAATTGCCTGCTAGGCACTGTGTTCGTTACTTCTTGATTGTCATGTGGGGCAGTTGCTGTGCCTGAGGAGATGTGGGGCAGTTTCATTAGTTATCTTTTTCTTTACTATGATAAAATACTTGATGAAAACAACTTAAGGAAGGTAAGGTTCATTTAGGTCACAGTTTGAGGCTATAGTCCATCGTTCTTGGGAAGGCATGGTGGCAGAAGTGACATTGTACCTGCAGTCATGAAGGAGAGGGGGCAATGCTTTGTGTTCTGTTTGCTTCCTTCTGTTTAAGTCCAGGGTCTCTATGGAATGGTGCTGCCCACACTTGATGGGTCTGCCCACCTTAGTTAACCTTAATCTAGATAAGCTCCCACAGGCATGCTCAGAGGCTTAGCTGCTAGGTGCTTCTGTAGCATGTCAGTTTGGCTGACAGTCAATATATGCTGTCACAGCATTGCTACATATTTTTTGTTTAGATTTTCCATAGTGCTTTGAAAATGAGGAAGCATGAAAATAGGAAGTCTACTTAAGAGCCATTTAGAAAATAATAGGAACATACCGAAGAATCCCCCCCACCCCCCAGGACATGACTGACCATGTAGGAATTGAGAGGGAATGCTTGGGTCACTGGGTTCAATCATCAGTGTCTTCCTTTACAAAAAGGAATAATGAAGAACTACCAATCTGTGGATCCAACACACGGCCCCATAGCCCGTGGAATTAAGGTATACACTTTCCATCTAGTCTTGGGTAAGTCAGTTAATATCACCTAAGCCACAAGTTTTCTGACTGTGGTATAGAGATAAGAGACTATCTTCTAGAGTTGCTGTGAAGAATACAGCAGGTTGTAGGTATAATTTGAGCCACAGAAAGTATCTTGAAGAGTGGTCTTTTTGTTTTTGTATAAAGGTCACTGGTTCCTGCTTATAGGTTCTAGGTTCTGATTTCCTTCCTTCCTTCCTTCCTTCCTTCCTTCCTTCCTTCCTTCCTTCCTTCCTTCCTTCCTTCCTTCCTTCCTTCCTGCCTCCCTCCCTCCCTCCCTCCCTCCCTCCCTCCCTCCCTCCCTCCCTCCCTCCCTTTCTTTTTTTTCTCTTTTCTTTTCTTTTTTGGAAACAGGGTTTCTCTATGTATCTCTGGCTGTCTTGGAACTAGCCATGTAGAGAAGGCTGTCCTCAGACTCACAGAAATCCACCTGCTTCTGCTTCCCGAGTGCTGGAATTAAAGGTGGCATCACCACTGCCTGGCGTAGGTTCTGATTTTCTGGCATGAGAATATTGATCAGAGGAAAGAGATGAAGACTATATTCATGACTCCTATTTCTGTAATTGGTCAACTACGTGACTAGTCTTCCCATGGAAATTAGGGTGCTTTTCAGGGCTTGTGATACTTCCTTTTCTTTCATAGAACAAAATGACTATAAAGCAGCCTTATTTTGGTCCTGTGTGTCAGATCGTTTCTTTAGCTCACCTAGCTAGATATGCTATGTATCTTTAGGGTTTGACTTTGTATCTGCTGTGTGGATGCTACTATATCTTTTCTAATACCCATTCGAACAGAATTCTACCAAACAAATTGGAACATACCAGAAAAAGTGAGTAAGTAAGTGTTTGGGTTTTAATTTTTTGAGCCATGAATAAAATATTATTGTTCACTTTTTATTTTTTGTTACTTTGAGGCAGGCTTTCATTCTGTAGCCCTGGTTGGCCTTCAGCTCGTTTTGTAACTCCAGCTGGCCTCAAACTTGCAGTCTCCCTGCCTTAGCTCCCTAAGTGCCGAGATTACAGAGATGCACCACATGCCCAGCTTTGGACCACTTTTAGAAATTAATTTCAAAATTAAATTTTATTCTTTCAGATGGTATAGGCTATGTGGAAGATGGCCGAGAAATTTTTGATGATGACCTTGAGGATGATGCACTTAACACCTCTGGGAAAGGTACCTATGTTCTGTTTTGAAAGATGTCATTTTGAGATTTGAAGAATTGTCTAAAATTTGGAGTGAGTTGGTATTCTGATACAGTCTGGCTTTGAGAGTATGTTCTAATAGAGCAACAGTTGGGTAGAAAAATTACATGTAAGAAGCAAAAATTCTAGGAGGAAATAAACGTATTATATTCTCATTATCCAAATACTTTGATGTTTTTCTTATTTTAAGATTTTTAGTTCTTTAGTAATTTTTGAATTGTAGATTTTAAAGGATGCAACAATAAGTAATGTCTTTTAATTCCTATTGAAGTGATGTATTTAGAATATTTGCTCTTTAATATAGTATAGTTTCTTAGAAAAAAGGGTTTATATACCAAGGTAATTATGAAGGCAACCCAACACAAAACTGTAAACTCCCTTAAAACATGATGCATTTGTTGTAGTTAACTTGTAAAGTGTGATGTTAATCAGTGGTGAATTTAGTAGATAAAAACTTCAAGTAGATGATAATATGTTGCCATATCAAAAGGATGTATGAGTCTGTTGGGGAATCAACTTGCTTTAGTTGAAATTTTAAATGATCCTCATTTTTGATTAACATTTTATACATTTGCTTCCTTTCCCTTTTCCTAATCACATATACAAAGACTTTTGTGGTGAGTTTTTTAAACTTCAGCAGTGGCTTTCCAAGAGTAAGGATGCTTGTCTGTTTAACCATAGCACCATTTTCATGGTATTATCTAATATGATGTCTATAGGAAAAATTTCTAATTAGCTCAAAAATATTTTTATAATTAAAAAAATTTATTGACATTTATTTGTGTGTGTGTGTGTATGAGAGAGAGAGAGAGAGAGAGAGAGAGAGAGAGAGAGAGAGAGAGAGAGAGAGAGAGAGAAAGGGACAGAGGGAGGGGGCATATACATGCACTGGTATGTCTGTACCACAGTGTCCATTTGAAGATCAAAGGACGTTTTGGGAATTGGTTCTTTCCCTCCACCTTGCTTGGAGGCAGCATCTCAATCTGTTGATTTCCTGCTATGACTTCCAGGTTAGCTGAACCCCATCCTAGCTGATTTTTCTACCATAGCTTCTCATTTGACTGTAGGAGTGCTAGAATTATAGAGGAGTGCTACAATTACAGATGCATGCTACCCTATCCCAGATATTTTAAACCTGGGTTCTGGGAACTGAACTCAGGGTGTCAGGCTTGCTCAGCAAGTGCTCACACCTGATGAGCCATCTCCTTGGCTCCTGAAGGCGTAAGTCATAAACAATGCCACACCAGTTTGGGGTTATGATTATTAGGGTGGTATTTATTTAAAGGGGAAAAAACTTGCAGATCACTGTCCCAGGCAACAGCCCTCTACGCAACCAGGAAAGGAGTCTAGTCGCCCGCGGAGCAGGAAGTGAACAGAGAGAGGAGAGGGAAGTGGCCGCTTTTTTAAAGGGAGAGAAACCTCGCCCCAATGGGCTGTTACCTCAGCGGTGATAGGCTGGAGGAGTGGGAGGACCTCCCGCAACAGGCTCCCCTAATTTTTAAAAGTTTTTTCAAGACAGGGTTTCTCTGTGTAACAGTTCTAGCTGTCCTGGAACTCAATTTGTACATAAGGCTGGCCTCGAACTCACAGAGATCTGCCTGCCTCTGCCTCCCAAGTGCTGGGATTAAAAGTGTACGCCACCACCGCCCTGCCTGATTGTTTCTTTGTTCTTAAGTTCAGGTTAGATATTTTGGCAACAGTAAAGAAATACTTGAGAGTAAATGTGACAACACCTATAGCAGTAGAGACCTTCCCTTTGATCAGATATCATTTGCTCCATTATTACTGCTAAGTTTGATTTCTTGGTTAAACTGATAATGTCAGATTACTTACAAAACTTTCTCCCTTTTGTAGTCATGCAGGTACTGGATGATTTTAAGCCATATATATTGTATATAGTCTATTTCCTCACAAAACTTCACCAAATGCTTTGAGTAGCTATTGGTGATTCTCTCTATTTTTAAATTATTTATTTAATTGCTTTTTGAGATAAGCTCTTGTTTGCCATGTTACTCTGGCTATCAAACTCTTGAACTCTAGTGATCCTTTTGCCTAAGCCTCATGTGTTCATTAAGCATTTTGGGTATCACTGCACCCTGCTTCTCTGTTCTTTTATTTTATGACTTTGAAATTGGACATTTCTAAGAAATATACTATTAAAGTTCAGTATCCATTAGTTTCCTTTTGTGTGTGTTTGCTGTTGAGCTTAAGTATGAGTGAGTATGCCGGTGGTCAGAGAAAGACCCTGGGGTATCTTCCCTTTTTACCCTTCATCTAATTCTTTTAGACAGGGTCTGAAGTCTGCTGTTTTTGGCCATGCTGGCTGTCCAGTGAACTCTCTGAATCTATTCATTTTCCTATCAGCACTGGGGTTATAGGCATGAAAGGCTATACCTGGTTATTATGAGTGTGCTGGAGATTTGAACTTGGGTCATCTTGCTTTCATAGCAAGTGGTCTTTCATTTTTCCTTTTGAGGTTCACATTTTAACGGAGTCCTTTTAATCATCATTTTGACAGGGTCCTGCTAGTCTTTGAGCACCCAGCTTTTAGAGCAAAGATGATTTTTCAGTCCCTATCTTGTATACTTCTGTCATAAACCTGGAATTGACTGTTTCTCCCTAGAATCTTGATTCTTTTTAAGTGGGGATTGTATTCAAATCTGGGCAATGGATGTACTAATTGCTACTGAGGTAAAGAGGTTATGCTTGAATTATGGCAGTGTTGTTAATTGTATCATTTTGACCTGATCTTATCACGTCTAAATTTTAATTTTGCCAGCTGTGTAGTAGGAAGTTGGAATGGACAGGAAGTATCTCAGAGAAAGGACCTATGTCCCAGTTGTCCCAGTTTTGATCACTGTAGCCAGTACAAAGAAAGTACACAGTATTTCTTGAGTTGAAGGAGTTATCATTGTGTTTCCGTGATTGTATTATTCTTTCTTCTTGATTAGATATCAGTGAAAAGAAGTTTTGAGATTCTAGAAAACAGTCTTAGAAATTTTTACTTCTTGTTTTGTGCCACCATATACCTACAGCTCATCAGTATTACAGTATCCTTTGCCAGAAGCCTGGTAAGATCAGAAGAGCTTAGGAAGGGAAACAGGATCCAACAATTTACTTTAAAATTTACAGAAAAGTCACAGAATTTTGCCTAGAAGTAAAAGGTCAACTGTATTTGAAATCACCTCATCATGTATTGACTGCACACCATAGCGGTAGAAAAGTATATCAACTACGTCGCAGTGAAGAGAAATCAATGAGAAAGCACAGTAAAATCAAGCTAGCACTAAAGAACTCCACGTCAATATTTACTTATACTTTTTTCCCCTGTATTTCTGAATAAATCCTACTAACCTACAGTGGTGAGATTAAAGCCTTCTCATGAAGTCTTTTTTGTTTGTTTCAAACTTCTATTGACCTCTCTGTACTCACTCTTAAAGCCCGAGTTTTGTTTATTGGCATTTAAACATTGTTCCAAATGATGTCAATGAAAATCTAAAGACCTTTGTATAATTCTCTTGTATTAAAGTTTCACAAATATCCTACAGTTTTCACAGTCCAGGCATATAAAAAATATATTATTCATGACTTTTAGTAAATTTGTAATGTATGCAGCCATTTCCACTATCTGATTCCAGAGTAGCTTCACGTTAGATGCATGCCCAATTCTCATTAAGAAGTTACCCCCCTATATTCCTTCAGTGCTTGGCAGCTATTGATGTACTTTATGTCTCTGGGTTTGCTTATTCTATTAGGGCATTTCATATAAATGGAATTATAAAATAATTGACCTTTTGGGTCTGGCTTCTTTGACAGCATAATATTGCTAATTTATTTCATTCATGTTCTAGCATGTGCTAGTACTTTATTTCTTTTTATAAATGAATAATATACTATTATGTGATATATATGTGTATATATATATATATTACATATTGTTTATATCTTCATTAGTTGATGGGCATCTGTGTTTTTTCTATCTTTTGTTTATTGTCCTTATTGCACTCTGGACATTGTGTTCAACTTTTTGCTTGAGTACTTTTTGTTTGGAAGGCTATATACCAAGAATTTTGTGTATTGTTTTGATTTATTTTTGTTACATAAAAGATAATGTCTACATAGTTACTTTCCATGTTTTATTTCACATAGCAAGGTACCCTGAAAATCACTCTAGTGACATATGTAGAGTATGTAGAAATCTTTCCTTCATGTTTATGTGTCTGTAGCTGCAAAGCAGCATGCAGATGCTTCTTGGTGTAAGTATTCACTACTTTCAATGAACTCCTTGGAAGGACTCAATAATTTGTTATTATAAATAGTACCATGTCTGGTAACTCTGTGCCTTCCTCCTGGAAAATTCCTAGAAATGAAGTTGCTGGCTTATAGAGTAAGTGTACATGAAAACTTTTTAAAATTATCTTAAAAGTTTTTAAAAAAGATTTATTTATTTTAAGTGTATATGAGTATTTTACTTGCATGTATGAATGTGTACTACTTGTGTGCATGATGCCCATGGAAGTCAGAAGCAGGCATCACATCCCCTGGAACTTTTAACTAGAGTTATGGATGGTTGTGAGCCACTGTGTGGAAGCTGGGAACTGAACTTTCAAGAGCAACAAGTGTTCTTAACTTCTAAACCATCTTTCTAGCCCCTATCTATTTTTAATGTTTGTTCATGTTTTGTTTATATGTATGTCTGCACCAAATGCATGCCTGGTGCCCATAGTGGCCAGAAGGGATCATAGGATCCCCCAGAACTAGAGTTTTACAGGTGGTTGTGGTCATGTAGATGCTGGGAATTTAATTTGGGTCCTTTGGAAGAATAGCAGTGCCCTTAACCCATCTCTCTCTATTTTTAGGCTTATTATTATTGCATGTTCATCATGTTCTACCTGTACAAATGTATGAGGGTGTCAGAAGCCCTGGAACTGGAATTAGACAGGTGTGAGCTGCCACTTAGGGGCTCATTACATAGCACAGGTTATTTTTGAACTCAAGCTCTTTCAGTTTCAGCTTGAGTTCTCCTGACCCAGGTTATTGAATGCTAGTATTACAACCCTGAACTATTGTGCCCATTCATGTTCTTTGTAGGAATTATGCATTTTTATAAACAGTATACAAGTATCTGTTTTCCCAAAGCCTTACTAACAATGTATTGTCAAGCTTTTGAGATAGGAGGGCTTTGCCTTGTCTTATTGTATCTTGTTTCATTCTTTTTGGCTGTCATCTCTTGGAGACCTGCTCTTTTCTGAAAAGGAGAGGAGGGATAGTGCGTCTGGGAGAGAGGGGATATGGAGAGGAGCTGGGAGGAGTGAAGGAGGAGGAAACTGTATTCGGAATGTATGTATAGAGAAGAATCTGTTTTCAATAAAAATAAAAAAACAAACCAAACAACAACAAACAAACAAAAAAGACAGTTGAATGTTGCCAGAGGAAGGACACTAGAAATCTTTGTGGGGGAGAATAAAGCCTGAATTTTGATATCACACTGATGTAGATATGGGCAACATTAATTGAACTCAATGGGTTATAGTAGAAAAGGACATGAAATTGGGAGAGTGATATGTTGGAGGGTCTCGGGGTAAGTTGGGGCAAGAGAATTGTAGGTTAGATATCATTTAGATATATTGTGTATATATATAAAAATTTCAACCAGGTGTGGTGCCACATGCCTTAATCCTACCACTGGGGAGGCAGAGGCAGGCGGATCTCTGAGTTCCAGAATTCCCAGCCAGCTTGGTCTATAGATAGCCAAGGTTACACAGAGAAAACCTGTCTAGAAAAACAAAAAAAAAAATCAAAGAAATAGATTATTAAAAATTTTGAGCACCCCCAAGATACTTGTGTTGTTTATTTTTAAATTTGTCATTTTGGTGTTAATACTGATTTACTGCTTTAGAAATGGTTAGTCAACATGGCTTATTGAAAACTCAAGTATGTGAGTTGCCAACTTATAAAGTAAATTTTTGTAAGTAATTGTGTTGTTTTCTAGACTTCTTTTTTATGAAACAGAGTTGAAATTTATTAAATGATATTTTTCTTAATAGAATTGAATGGGTTAATATTAAGAGTGGTACTTGGAAAGAGTGAGACATAAGTGTGTTTATTGTTTTTTTATATGAATGTCACATTTCTTTAGACTTTTTTTTACGTCATGTAGTCTGTGTATATTGCTACTGCACTGTTTTAATTGGTTATTCTAGTTTCTTTTTAGTTTTATATTTTTTGGAATGAATTGGAAAATGATATTAAAATGGACAGTATTAGAAAAGTTCTCAGGTGATTTAGTCATGCCCACAAAGAAAGACAGATGACAAAAGTCCTCTTTGAATGAGCAAGTACACTTGTGCCACTCAGTTTTGATACAGCATAGAGCATGTGTCCAGTTGCTGTTAGTTCCAGATTATCTTTATTGCCTTTTTTTTTTTGTGGGAAGGAAGACAGCAAATTAACCCCTTTGCAAAAGCTTTGCATTTCTACCAACTGATGTGAGGTGTCCTTCTGTATGTGTTGCTTATTGGCCAGTGACTTAGCAGAGCAAAGCCAGTTGGGAAGTCCAAACAGAGATATATATAGAGAGTAGGCAGAGTCAGACAACATGTAGCTGCCTAAGGAGAAGGACACGCTGGCTGGAACCTTACTGGTAGGCCACAGCCTTGTGTGATACACAGATTAATAGACATGGGTTAATTTAAGAATTAAGAGCTACCTAGAAATATGCTTAAGCTATTGCCCAAACAGTATTGCAGTTAATATAGTTTCTCTGTGATTATTTGGGTCTGAGTGTTCGGGAAACGAAAGAGCAGTCTTCTTCAACAACTAGTCACCTACCCCTCCCCCTGATATTTAACTCATTGTATTCCGTTGCTTCTCATAATTTAGTCTTCATTTTTCTCCAGTTTATCTCATTTAAAAGACTTTCCTGTGTACCTTCTGCAGAATTTCCCAATTTTGTATTTTGAATTCTTAGTTTATTTTCTTCTTAAGTTCTCATATACAGACAATGAGTGACTACAACTAGGCTTTAGTTTTCCATCTAGCTCGTGTTTCTTTTTTTTAATTTTTTTTATAATTTATTTATTTATTAAAGATTTCTGCCTCCTCCCCGCCACCACCTCCCATTTCCCTCCCCCTCCCCCGATCAAGTTCCCCTCCCTCATCAGCTCGAAGAGCAATCAGGGTTCCCTGACCTGTGGGAAGTCCAAGGACCACCCACCTCCCTCCAGGTCTAGTAAGGTGAACCTCCAAACTGCCTAGGCTCCCCCAAAGCCAGTATGTGCAGTAGGATCAAAAACCCATTGCCATTGTTCTTGAGTTCTCAGTAGTCCTCATTGTCCGCTATGTTCAGCAAGTCCGGTTTTATCCCGTGCTTTTTCAGACCCAGGCCAGCTGGCCTTGGTGAGTTCCCAATAGAACATCCCCATTGTCTCAGTGTGTGGGTGCACCCCTCGCGGTCCTGAGTTCCTTGCTCGTGCTCTCTCTCCTGCTCCTGATTTGAACCTTGAGATTTCTTTCCTGTGCTCCAATGTGGGTCTCTGTCTCTGTCTCCTTTGATCGCCTGATGAAGGTTAATATTCAGGAGGATGCCTATATGTTTTTCTTTGGGTTCTCCTTCTTATTTAGCTTCTCTAGGATTGCGAATTATAGGCTCAATGTCCTTTATTTATGGCTAGAAACCAAATATGAGTGAGTAAATCCCATGTTCCTCTTTTTGGGTCTGGCTTACCTCACTCAGGATAGTGTTTTCTATTTCCATCCATTTGCATGCACAATTCAAGATGTCATTGTTTTTTACTGCTGAGTAGTACTCTAATATGTATATATTCCATACTTTCTTCATCCATTCTTCCATTGAAGGGCATCTAGGTTGTTTCCAGGTTCTGGCTATTACAAACAGTGCTGCTATGAACATAGTTGAGCATATACTTTTGTTGTATGATAGGGCATCTCTTGGGTATATTCCCAAGAGTGGTATTGCTGGGTCCAGGGGTAGGTTGATCCTGAATTTCGTGAGAAACCGCCACACTGCTTTCCAGAGTGGTTGCACAAGTTTGCATTCTCACCAGCAATGGATGAGGGTACCCCTTTCTCCACAACCTCTCCAGCAAAGGCTATCATTGGTGTTTTTGATTTTAGGCATTCTGACAGGTGTAAGATGGTATCTCAAAGTTGTTTTGATTTGCATTTCCCTGATCGCTAAGGAAGTTGAGCATGACCTTAAGTGTCTTTTGGCCATTTGAACTTCTTCTGTTGAGAATTCTCTGTTCAGCTCAGTGCCCCATTTTATAATTGGGTTGATTTTTACCGTCTAGTTTCTTGAGTTCTTTATATATTTTGGAGATCAGACCTTTGTCAGTTGCAGGGTTGGTGAAGATCTTCTCCCAGTCAGTGGGTTGCCTTTTTGTCTTAGTGACAGTGTCCTTTGCTTTACATAGCTTGTGTTTCTGAATACATTTTATTTCAATAGGAAGTGATGGCAGAGCACACAGAAAGGACAGGAAGGATGTAAAGAAACCTTCAGTGACAAAACCAAACAATATCAAGGCAATGTTCATTGCTAGTGCTGGGAAGAAAACTGCAGATGTGAGTTTCAGGTTTCCTTATATTGTTTTTTCCCCTTGTATGAAATGAAATGAAATTAATTTTTCATTGCCCAAATTGTATGTGCTCAATACATGTTTGAGTAACGTTCTATGAATTTCACTTAGTAAGACGAATTTAGGTTTTATGTGAATATAGGTACTTCAGTGGTTTCAACTTAGGAGACAAAAGAAAATTAAATAGAAATGCTGAAATGACAATTTCTTTAATTTTATTGTCAAGCAAGAGTTACAGAGTGAAGATGGAAATAGAGGCTGGGAGTATAAATGTAATTAGATATGCACAGGTGATTGTTGAAATCTGAATAGCAGATGAGAGTGAGCAGTGAAGTACTGATGGGATCAGATTCTTCCTCTCAGAAATGTATGTGTGGTCTGCATGAAAAAGTTCAATCCAGAATCTCATTTGCACTTTAAAAAAATTTTTATATACTATACAGAAAGCAGTAGACTTGTCCAAGGATGATCTGCTAGGTGACATTCTACAGGATCTGAACAGTGAGGTAAGTGAATTTCCTGGAGTTATAAGATACAGGGGCATAGACTGAAGAAACAGTTCAGTAATTATACAAAACAAACTATCACTAGAAAGAAATGTGCCAGGATACCACCAAACATGCACATACAAAATCCCCCCATACAAAAAAGAAAACAAAAGCCCCCAAATTAGTTTTTTCTCACTGTTTTAGGTTTCTTCTCACCATTTTAGGTGACGAGTTTCCAACTGTTACTGCTCTAGGATTCTGTAGATGGGCTGTGTGGGTGTGTGTTGGAAGTAGTAAGAATCCACCCAATAGTTGGTTCTGTGAATTTTCATTGCTTGTATTTTGTTGCTATAGTGTATGTTCCATGAATAGATTGAAGCCTGTCAATCAGCACACTTAGGCATGAGAGCCCCTTTCTGAATTCTGAGTGGGAGGGAAGGAAGAGCAAGTGAGATGCCTTTGGTAGAACTCAAACAGGCTCTTTTACACTGTGAATTTTGTGATTTAGCCATATCTCATAAAGACTAAGCTTTTATTTAGAGGTGTACTTCTTTCTAAGTGACTACTGATTGACTAATACCAACACTATTTAGTTCTATTTTGTTTGATGTTAAATATAATACCTGAAAGAGTAAGTGAAGAGAGTATGTTAAATTTTTGAAAGAAAAGTAGTTAGGGATTGATTAAATATCTATTCTGGTTTTCTAGTGATTTCTGTAGTATTGTTGCTATAGTAACTGCAGTACATGAGCATGGATCCTGTTTGGGGGGCAGGGAAGGAAAAACACTTTACTTATTAGGCATAAGCAAAGATGTACTTTTTCTGTTATGTGGTAAATCAGGCATGACAATGAAATGTCTGTCTTCTCTTTCCTTTTAGATATCTCAAACATCTCCACCACCTGTATTGATACCAAAGAAAAAAAGATCCACTGGAGCTTTACTCAATCCTTTCTCAGTGCATACCCCTAAGGTAAACTCTGGAGGAATATTGTTCTGCTTTAAATTTGTTTTATTTGCCTATATAAAGGAGATGATGATTTTGAATTTGTTTTGTTTCTTTTAAATTAGAACTTCCATTCAGTATATAGTTTCATGTATTTCAAAAATAGCATGTGCCTGCATTTTTGTAGTAAATTTTGTAGTAACTAGTACATGTTTATTATAGGTATTACAACTGTGTTAAATGCAATAATTTTCTTCCTGGAAACAAGTATTTTTTTGTGTGCAAATCCAGGTAACAGTAAAATAATTGAAGCCATTACATTAATAATACACAAATCTTTTTATAAATGGGAACTGTCATTATCTTTGGTCAGGGTAGGACAGTTGCATATTTTTAGTATGCAGTTCTAACTGACTAAACACTTAAAAACATTTACAGGCAATTCCTTCAGGAAAACCTGCTTCCCCTGTCCTTAAGAAGGAACCTCTGTTAACTCCCATTCCTCTTAAATGTGCTGAATTTGCTGGTAAGTCTCATGTCAGGCAAAAGTACAAGTTGTTGAACAGTAACTGCAACACATAGAGGCTTGGTGATACAGGGGTGGAGGTAATTTTGAAGGTGGCACATCTAATCATGAAAGGTTGAATTTATAGTAGTAAAAATTAAAAGCATCCAACCTGAAGATTAAAGAGAAATATAACATAGGGAAAGGCTGTTATTTCAATGTAGAGTAAGCTTTGTGGCCCATGACACTAGCATGTGATGGGAACATATGGTGATGTTTACAGGAGAGCTGGCCCAAACAGAGTGTCCAGAAGATGAGCAGGAATCAGGAATAATGGAGTTTGAAGATGGTGACTTTGATGAGCCCATGGAAGCTATGGAGGTAGATGGGGAGCCTGTGACTGCCAAGACTTGTGACCAAGAGAATGAGCCAGTAGAGAGGGTGAAACATGAGGCAGATCCTACAAAAGGAACCACATCTTTCTTGTAAGTAAATTTTATAATACTTCAGAAAAATAGTACTCTAATTATTCTGTTGGATTATAAAGTTTTTGAAAATGTGATTTCTGCAGAAAAAGTTTTCTCCCAGATGTGTCTTGTTGGGAAATGGATCAGGACGATGAAAGCAGTTTCTTAGCTCAGGAAGTTCAAGTGGATTCCAGTCACCTCCCATTAGTAAAAGGGGCAGATGATGAACAAGTATTTCAATTTTATTGGCTGGATGCTTATGAAGATCCATACAATCAACCAGGTAATTATACTTAGACTTTTAGTACACACTGTAATACCATTTCCTTTAAATAGTTTCGTGATTCTTATTGGCTTTGTTCTAATGGAATCAGATTGTAATTTGTCTCTTTAAATTAACTGATTTTTTTTTTTTTATCTCGCTTTGGCTGTCCTAGAACTCCATATGTAGACCAGGCTGGTCTTGAATTCACGAGATCCACCTGGCTCTGCCTCCCCAGTGCTGGGATTAAAGACATGCGCTACCACACTTGGCCTAATTTGTCTTTTTATTCAACAGAGAATAAATACACACTGAGGTGGAGAGCAGGAATTCAAGGCAGGACCTGGAGGCAGGAACTGATGTAGAGGCCATGAAAGAGTACTGCTTTCTGGCTTTTTGGTCCTTGTGGCTTGTTCAGCCTGCTTTCTTTAGTACCCAGGACCACCAGCTCAGGGGTGCCACTGTCTCCAGTGAACTGGAAGCCCTACACATAAATTATTAATCAACTAAGTGTACCACAGGCTTGACCACAGGCCAATATTGTGGGGGCATTTTCTCAATTGAGGTTCCCTTTTTTCAAATGACTCTACCTTGTGTCAACTTGATAAACAAAACAAAACAAAACTAGCTAGTACAGCTAGATACTGAAGGCCTTAAAAGCCTTCTCAAGGAATTTCAATCTTACTCGAAGAATGTGTCAGTCAGAAGGTTTAATTGTAGTGTGTTATGATCTCATAATTGGCTTTACATTTTAACAGGAATGCACTGACATGTGTGGAGAAGTGTGTGTGTGTGTGTGTGTGTGTGTGTGTGTGTGTGTAAGCACTCAAGGAGCCTGGAGTGGGGTAGTAGGGAATTGTGGAAGCCCTGAAGACCAGTCAGTTTAGGGTAGAAGTGTTAGATAATTGGAACCTGATTACTGTGAAGAAATAGAAAAGTAGCCAGGCGGTGGTGGCGCACGCCTTTAATCCCAGCACTCGGGAGGCAGAGGCAGGCGGATGTCTGTGAGTTCGAGTCCAGCCTGGTCTAGAAGAGCTAGTTCCAGGACAGGCTCCAAAGCTACTGAGAAACCCTGTCTCAAAAAACCAAAAAAAAGAAAGAAAGAAAGAAATAGAAAAGTAAAGAGATTTTAACTATATTTTGATGTAAACATTTTGTAGATTGTATGGGGCCAGGAAATAGGAGTCAAGACTGACCCTGGTTATTCTTCTTTTTTTCTTTGTTTGCTTTCTGAGATAGGGTTCTTCTTTGTAGCCCTGACTGTCCTGGAACTAGGACTGTAGACCATGCTGGCCTCAAACTCACATGATCTGCCTCTCAAGTGTTAGGAGTAAAGGTGTGTGTCACCACCAGGTTTCACACTGGGTTTCTCCCTGGTCATTCTAATGAGCTAATTCTGTGAATTCTTGACTCACAAAATGCTAGTAGTGGGTTGACTAAAATGGCTGTCCAATAATAGAACAAAGAGAATATTCTTTATGAATTTGTAGGGCTGAGCATCCATTGAGGATATTGTTATTCCCTCTTGTAGGGGAAAAATCACCTAAACTCAGAACACCATTGTGATGTCAAAGGTATATTACTCCATTTTGAACACAAATACCTGTCTGAGAAAGTCCTTAGTAGTAGGAGCCACTTGTTTGTTCCTGGCTGCCCAGACTCGAAATAACCACTCAGAAACTATGTTATTTAAATCACTGCTTGGCAAATCGCTTAAGCATATTGCTAGCTAGTTCTTATATTTTTGCTTAACTCATTTCTATTAATCTGTGTATCACCATGTGACTGTGGCTTACTGGGTAAAGTTTTGTCTAGATCTGGCATCTGTCTCCAGTGGGGTTACATGTCTTCTCCCTGGCTCTGCCTTCTTTCCCCAGTATTTAGTTTAATTTTCCCCACCTAGCTCTACTCTGCCCTGTCAATATTCATTAACCAATAAAAACAACACATATACAGAAGGACCTCCCACACCACTCCTTGAACTGAACAGATGTCTTTTCTATGGCTGTTTCTGGGTCTGTGTCTCTGCTACCAGATTGAACTTGTTTTATGTTCTTCAGGTTAAGTTTTTAAGAAATTAAAAAGTACTCCCAAGTGAAGTAGTGGAAATGTATGTGTGTATGTGTGTGTGCGTTTTTGTCTTTAGCCTCTTTGCTCATCAACAGAAGGGAAAACTACGTTTCACTTACCGTGATTCATTAAATGAATTCTGGGATTCAGAAGGACTTAGCTGTGGGTATTACAACTGCATTTGAGTAGCTAGCTGCCTTTGTTAGCCTTGGGGTTCATGTCTTCTGTATTGTTTTCTGTTAAGACCTATGGAAAAATTTAGTTTTGTAGAATTAAAGTGTTATAAGCAGCATAAGGACCCTTTCCTCAAAGTTAGTCTTTTTACAATAGGAGCTGGAAGTGGTTTAGCAGGTAAAGGCTAATTAGCTTGGTGACCTGAGTTCTGCCCTCAGAACCTACATGGTGAAGGAGAGAGTTGATTCTTGCAGGTTATCCTCTGACTTTGACACTCCCCCTCCCAATATATAAGTGCTAAAACCTCAGGTATTTGTATACTGACATCTGCATTCTTATGTATGTTTATAACTTGTGAGGCAGACTTTATAGATTTGATTAAATTAAGAGATGAGGAGAATTTCCTGTGGGCCCAGTATAGTGTAGGAATCTTTGTTAAAGGATCAGAGTCAATATAGTCAGAATCACCATGGTCTGTTTGATTAGTATAAAATACCATATACACCTGAAGTAGAATTGTCTGCATTTAGATATCTTGGGATCTGTGGTGGATATAAGTGGTATTTTTCAGAATGATTTCCTGGAGACTGCATTTACTGAAACTTGAGGGAATAACTGTATATTAGTAAAGCAAGTATGTAAGAAGGATGACTAACTGTTTGACTTGGAGACCTGATTTAAATAAAGCTAACTGGATATTACCTAGAAAAATGTTAATGGTTTCTAGAGGAATTGTCAGATCATTAATATACTTCCTCTTAGCAAATATTTATATGTTCTCTCATAACCACTTAGGTAGCATGTGGCCTTATCTTAGTTTCTTAGGCAGTTATAGTCAAGCTCAGAAATGGTATCTTAACCAACTCCACTTTAGCTAGGGCATGATGATGTTGTTATGGATTCTTGCTTTTTTAAAATTTTTATTTATTCAATGTATCTTTCACATCATGCATCTTTTTTTTTTTATTTTTTTTTTTAAATAATTTTTTTTATTAAGAAAAGAAGAAAAAAAACATAAACAAAAAACAAGTTTCCACCTCCTCCCAGCCTCCCATTTCCCTCCCCCTCCTCCCACCCTTCTCCCCCTCCTCCCACCCTTCTACCCCTCCCCCCACTCCTCTCCCCCTCCCTCTCCAGTCCACAGAGCAGTCCAGGTTCCCTGCCCTGTGGTAAGTCCTAGGTCCTCCCCCCTCCGTCCATATCTAGGAAGGTGAACATCCAAACTGGCTAGGCTTCCACAAAGCCAGCACATTAAGTAGGATCAAAACCCCGTGCCATTGTCCTTGGCGTCTCATCAGCCCTCATTGTTCGCCATGTTCAGAGAGTCCGGTTTTATCCCATGCTTTTTCGGTCACAGTCCAGCTGGCCTTGGTGAGCTCCCAGTAGATCAGCTCCACTGTCTCAGTGGGTGGGTGCACGCCTCGTGGTCCCGACTTCTTTGCTCATGTTCTCCCTCCTTCTGCTCCTCATTGGGACCTTGGGAGCTCAGTCCAGTGCTCCAGTGTGGGTCTCTGTCTCTGTCTCCATCCATCACCAGATGAAGGTTCTATGATGATATGCAAGATATTCGTCAGTATTGCTCTCGGATAGGGTCATTTCAGGTTCCCAATCCTCAGCTACCCAAGGAACTAACTGGGAACCTCATGTTGGGCACTTGGGAGCCCCTCTAGGGTCAAATCTCTTGCTCACCCTAAAGTGGTTCCCTTAACTAAGAATTGTGGTTCCGTGCTCCCCTATCCACCTTTCCTTTATCCCAATTCTCCTGATTCCCCAAATCCCCCCTCCTTCCCTTCTACCTTTTCTCTCCCCATCTCCCCTTACCCCCATCCCACCCCACCCCCAAGATCCTAATTTTCTCCCCGGCAATTGGGTCTACTTCCCTTAGCCAAGAGGATAACTATATGTTTTTCCTTGGGTTCACCTTCTTACTTAGCTTCTTTAGGTTCACCTATTGTAGACTCCGTGGCCCTAATTTATGGCTAGAAACCAATTATGAGCGAGTACATCCCATGTTCATCTTTTTGGGTCTGGGACACCTCACTCAGGATAGTGTTTTCTATTTCCATCCATTTGCCTGCAAAATTCGAGAAGTCATTGTTTTTTACCGCAGCGTAGTACTCTAGCGTGTATATATTCCATACTTTCTTCATCCATTCTTCCATTGAAGGGCATCTAGGTTGTTTCCAGGTTCTGGCTATTACAAATAATACTGCTATGAACATAGTTGAACAAATGCTTTTGTCATATGATAGAGCATCTCTTGGGTATATTCCCAGGAGTGGTATTGCTGGGTCCAGGGGTAAGTTGATCCCGAATTTCCTGAGAAACCGAAACACTGACTTCCACAGTGGTTGCACAAGATGGCATTCCCACCAGCAATGGATGAGGGTACCCGTTCCTCCACAGCCTCTCCAGCAAAGGTTATCCTTGGTGTTTTTGACTTTAGCCATTCTGACAGGTGTAAGATGATATCTCAAAGTTGTTTTGATTTGCATTTCCCTGATTGCTAAGGAAGTTGAGCACGACTTTAAGTGTCTTTTGGCCATTTGAACTTCCTCTGCTGAGAATTCTCTGTTCAGTTCAGTGCCCCATTTTTTAATTGGGTTAATTAGCATTTTAAAGTCTAGTTTCTTGAGTTCCTTATATATTTTGGAGATCAGACCTTTGTCTGTTGTGGGGTTGGTGAAGATCTTCTCCCAATCAGTAGGTTGCCTTTGTGTCTTATTGACTATGTCCTTTGCTTTACAGAAGCTTCTCAGTTTAAGTAGGTCCCATTTATTCAATGTTGCCCTTAATGTCTGTGCTTCTGGGGTTATACATAGGAAGCGATCTCCTGTGCCCAGCTCCTGTAGGGTACTTCCCACTTTCTCTTCTATCAGGTTCAGTGTGTTCGGGCTGATATTGAGGTCTTTAATCCATTTGGACTTGAGTTTTGTGCACGGTGATAGATAAGGGTCTATTTTCATTCTTCTACAAGATGACATCCAGTTGTGCCAGCACCATTTGTTGAAGATGCTTTCTTTCTTCCATTTTATACTTTTAGCTCCTTTATCGAAAATGAGGTGTTCATAGGTTTGTGGGATAAAATCCGGGTCTTCTATACGATTCCATTGGTCGACTTCTCTGTTTTTATGCCAGTACCACACTGTTTTCATTACTGTAGCTCTGTAATAGAGTTTGAAGTCAGGGATGGTAATGCCTCCAGAAGATCCTTTATTGTATAGGATTGTTTTGGCTATCCTGGGTTTTTTGTTTTTCCATATAAAGTTGATTATTGTCCTCTCCAGATCTGTGAAGAATTTTGATGGGATCTTGATGGGGATTGCATTGAATCTATAAATAGCCTTTGGTAGAATTGCCATTTTTACTATGTTGATCCTACCAATCCAAGAGCAAGGGAGGTCCATCCATTTTTTGGTATCCTCTTCAATTTCTTTCTTCAATGCCTTAAAGTTCTTGTCAAATAGATCTTTCACTTCCTTGGTTAGATGTACCCCAAGATATTTTATGCTGTTTTTGGCTATTGTGAATGGTGAAGCTTCTCTGATTTCCCTCTCTGCTTCCATATCCTTTGTGTATAAGAGGGCGACTGATTTTTTGGAGTTGATCTTGTATCCTGCCACATTACTAAAGCTGTTTATCAGCTGTAGGAGTTCTTTGGTGGAGTTTTGGGGGTCGCTTATGTACACTATCATATCATCTGCAAATAACGAAAGTTTAACTTCTTCCTTACCAATTCGAATCCCCTTGATTCCATTATGTTGTCTTATTGCTATTGCTAGAACTTCAAGCACTATATTGAAGAGGTATGGGGAGAGTGGACAGCCTTGTCGTGTTCCTGAGTTAAGTGGGATGGCTTTGAGTTTCTCTCCGTTTAATTTGATGATAGCTGTCGGCTTGCTGTATATAGCTTTTATTATATTTAGGTATGACCCTTGTATCCCTAATCTCTCCAAGACTTTTAACATAAATGGATGTTGAATTTTGTCAAATGCTTTTTCAGCATCTAATGAAATGATCATATGGTTTTTTTCTTTCAGTTTATTTATATGCTGGATTACATTGATAGATTTTCGTATGTTGAACCAGCCCTGCATCTCAGGAATGAAGCCTACTTGATCATAATGGATAATTTTTCGGATGTGTTCTTGGATTCGATTTGCCAGTATTTTGTTGAGGATTTTTGCGTCGATATTCATGAGTGAGATTGGCCTGTAGTTCTCTTTCCTGGTTGAGTCTTTGAGTGGTTTTGGTATCAGAGTAATTGTGGCTTCATAAAAGGAGTTTGGTAATGACCCTTCTGTTTCTATCTTGTGGAATACATTAAGGAGTATAGGTATTAGATCTTCTTGGAAGATCTGGTAGAATTCCGCAATGAAACCATCTGGACCTGGGCTTTTTTTGGTAGGGAGGTTTTTGATAACCTCTTCTAATTCTTCGCGACTAACAGGTCTATTTAGATTGTTCACCAGGTCCTGATTTAACTTTGGTATATGATATTTATCTAAAAAAGTATCCATTTCCTTTACATTTTCCAATTTTGTGGCATATAGGCTTTTGTAGTAAGATCTAATGATTCTCTGAATTTCCTCTGTGTCTGTGGTTATGTCCCCCTTTTCATTTCTGATCTTATTAATTTGCAAATTCTCTCTTTGCCGTTTGATTAGCTTGGATAGTGGTTTGTCAATCTTGTTGATTTTCTCCAGGAACCAGCTTTTTGTTTCATTGATTTTTTGTATTATTTTCTGTGTTTCTATTTTGTTGATTTCAGCCCTCATTTTGATTATTTCCAGTCTTCTACTCCTCCTAGGTGAGTCTGCTTCTTTTTTTTCTAGAGCTTTCAGGTGGGCTGTTAAGTCTCCAATGTGAGCTTTCTCTGTTTTCTTTAAGTGGGCACTTAGTGCTATGAACTTTCCTCTTAGGACTGCTTTCATAGTGTCCCATAAGTTTGAGTATGTTGTTTCTTTATTTTCATTGAATTCCAGGAAGACTTTAATTTCTTTCTTTATTTCTTCCTTAATCCAGCTATGGTTCAATAGTTGACTGTTCAGTTTCCATGACTTTGTATGCTTTCTGGGGGTAGCATTATTGTTGAATTCTAACTTTAATCCATGGTGATCTGATAAGACACAGGTGGTTACTAATATTTTTTTGTAACTGTGGATGTTTGCTTTGTTACCGACTATGTGGTCGATTTTCGAGAAGGTTCCATGAGCTGCAGAGAAGAAGGTATATTCTTTCCTATTTGGATGGAATGTTCTATAGATGTCTGTTAAGTCCATTTGATTCATTACCTCCACTAATTCTCTTATTTCTCTGTTAGGTTCCTGTCTGATTGACCTGTCCATTGGTGAGAGAGGAGTGTTGAAGTCTCCTACTATTAGTGTGTGCGGTTTGATGGCGGCCTTGAATTTTAGCAATGTTTCTTTTATGTACGTGGGTGCTTTTATATTAGGGGCATAGATGTTCAGGATTGAGACTTCATCCTGATGAACTGTTCCTGTTATGAGTATAAAATGCCCCTCTCCATCTCTTCTGATTGATTTAAGTTTAAAGTCAACTTTGTTAGAGATTAGTATGGCCACACCTGCCTGTTTCTTAGGTCCATTTGCTTGATAGGCCTTTTCCCAGCCCTTTACTCTGAGTAGGTGCCTGTCTTTGTGGTTGAGGTGTGTTTCTTGTAAACAGCAGAATGTTGGATCCTGTTTTCTTATCCAATCTCTTAGCCTGTGCCTTTTTATAGGTGAGTTGAGTCCATTGACATTAAGTGATATTAATGACCAGTGGTTGTTAACTCCGGTCATTTTTTTTTAGTCGTAGAGTTTGTGTGTTTCCCTTCTTTGTTTTGTGTTGGTGAAGGGTCTCTAGATGTCTGAGTTATTGTGGTCATTGTTGGACTCCTTGGTTAGTGATTTTCCTTCAATTACTTTCTGTAAGGCTGGATTTGTGGCTGCGTATTGTTTAAATTTGTTTTTATCCTGGAAAATTTTATTTTCTCCATTTATAGTGAATGAAAGCTTGGCTGGGTATAGTAATCTGGGCTTGCACCCATGGTCTCTCAGTTTCTGCAGTACATCTATCCAGGACCTTCTGGCTTTCATGGTTTCCATGGAGAAGTCAGGTGTAAGTCTGATAGGTTTACCTTTATAAGTAATTTGGCCTTTTTCCTTTGCAGCTCTTAATATTCTTTCCTTATTCTGTATGCTTTGTGTTTTGATAATTATATGGCGAGGGGATGTTTTTTTTTGATCCAGCCTATTCGGTGTTCTGTATGCTTCTTGCACCTTCATAGGAAAATCTTTCCTTAGGTTGGGAAAGTTTTCTTCTATAATTTTATTAAATAGATTTTCTGGACCATTGAGCTGCCCTTCTTCTCCTTCTTCTACTCCTATTATTCTTAGGTTTGGTCTCTTTATTGTGTCCCATATTTCCTGAATGTTTTGTGATGAGAGTTTGTTGGACTTGCTGTTTTCTTTGATCAGTGTGTTTATTTTCTCTATGGTATCTTCAGAATCCGAGAGTCTTTCTTCTATCTCTTGTATTCTGCTGGTTATGCTTGTTTCTGTAGTCTCTATTCGTTTACCTAGATTTTCCATGTCCAGACGGCCCTCTGTTTGTGTTTTCTTCTTTGCCTCCATTTCAGTTTTCAGGTCTTGAACTGTTTCCATTATCTGTTTGATTGTTTTTCCTTGGTTTTCTAGGGTATCATTCACTGATTTATTCAATTCTTCAAACTTTCTGTTATATTTCTCATCCATTTCTATAAGGGCGTTTTTTACATGCTGTTTAAGGGTGTCAATCACTTTCATGAAGTCAATCTTTTCTCCTTCCTCTTGATTAAGGGGTTCTTGTCCTCCCGTTGTGAGGTCGCTTGTTTCTGGTAGCTTCATGTTGCTTTTCAGCTTGTTGGGCGAATTCTTGCCTTGACATCGGCCCATCTCTTCTTCCAAATGCTCCCTATGGATCTTCTTTTACCGGATTAGGTCTCCTTGCCTACCAAACGCTGTCTCTCCCCAATGTTGGCTCTCCCAATGCTGGGTCTCCTGGCGCCGAAAGATCAGGCCTCCGTGCTGGTTGGGCAGCTCGCAGACAAAGCGCCTACCCCGCTTGGTGCAGGCAGGCCACAGAAACAAAGGAACTGCTGCCCGCCCGGGAGCCCCGGGTACTCGGACTCAGCGCCCAGATAGGCTGGGCTGGGCGATGCCACGCGCCAAAAGAGGGCAGTGGGGGCGAAGTGGGGAGGGCTCTGGACGGAAGCTGGGTGGGCCAGGAAGAAAGAGGCAGCACCCGGGGAGTAGAGGCCCTGCAGAGAGCCCAAGCAGGACAGGGGGCCAAGAAACCCCCGAGCTCCCCGTCCCAGGCTGGCGCCGTGGGCCAGAAACTCACCCCAATGCTGGGTCTCCTGGCGCCGAAAGATCAGGCCTCCGTGCTGGTTGGGCAGCTCGCAGACAAAGCGCCTACCCCGCTTGGTGCAGGCAGGCCACAGAAACAAAGGAACTGCTGCCCGCCCGGGAGCCCCGGGTACTCGGACCCAGCGCCCAGATAGGCTGCGCTGGGCGATGCCACGCGCCAAAAGAGGGTAGTGGGGGTGAAGTGGGGAGGGCTCTGGACGGAAGCTGGGTGGGCCAGGAAGAAAGAGGCAGCACCCGGGGAGTAGAGGCCCTGCAGAGAGCCCAAGCAGGACAGGGGGCCAAGAAACCCCCGAGCTCCCCGTCCCAGGCTGGCGCCGTGGGCCAGAAACTCACCCCAATGCTGGGTCTCCTGGCGCCGAAAGATCAGGCCTCCGTGCTGGTTGGGCAGCTCGCAGACAAAGCGCCTACCCCGCTTGGTGCAGGCAGGCCACAGAAACAAAGGAACTGCTGCCCGCCCGGGAGCCCCGGGTACTCGGACCCAGCGCCCAGATAGGCTGCGCTGGGCGATGCCACGCGCCAAAAGAGGGTAGTGGGGGTGAAGTGCGGAGGGCTCTGGACGGAAGCTGGGTGGGCCAGGAAGAAAGAGGCAGCACCCGGGGAGTAGAGGCCCTGCAGAGAGCCCAAGCAGGACAGGGGGCCAAGAAACCCCCGAGCTCCCCGTCCCAGGCTGGCGCCGTGGGCCAGAAACTCACCCCAATGCTGGGTCTCCTGGCGCCGAAAGATCAGGCCTCCGTGCTGGTTGGGCAGCTCGCAGACAAAGCGCCTACCCCGCTTGGTGCAGGCAGGCCACAGAAACAAAGGAACTGCTGCCCGCCCGGGAGCCCCGGGTACTCGGACCCAGCGCCCAGATAGGCTGCGCTGGGCGATGCCACGCGCCAAAAGAGGGTAGTGGGGGCGAAGTGGGGAGGGCTCTGGACGGAAGCTGGGTGGGCCAGGAAGAAAGAGGCAGCACCCGGGGAGTAGAGGCCCTGCAGAGAGCCCAAGCAGGACAGGGGGCCAAGAAACCCCCGAGCTCCCCGTCCCAGGCTGGCGCCGTGGGCCAGAAACTCACCCCAATGCTGGGTCTCCTGGCGCCGAAAGATCAGGCCTCCGTGCTGGTTGGGCAGCACGCAGACAAAGCGCCTACCCCGCTTGGTGCAGGCAGGCCACAGAAACAAAGGAACTGCTGCCCGCCCGGGAGCCCCGGGTACTCGGACCCAGCGCCCAGATAGGCTGCGCTGGGCGATGCCACGCGCCAAAAGAGGGTAGTGGGGGCGAAGTGGGGAGGGCTCTGGACGGAAGCTGGGTGGGCCAGGAAGAAAGAGGCAGCACCCGGGGAGTAGAGGCCCTGCAGAGAGCCCAGGCAGGACAGGGGGCCAAGAAACCCCCGAGCTCCCCGTCCCAGGCTGGCGCCGTGGGCCAGAAACTCACCCCAATGCTGGGTCTCCTGGCGCCGAAAGATCAGGCCTCCGTGCTGGTTGGGCAGCTCGCAGACAAAGCGCCTACCCCGCTTGGTGCAGGCAGGCCACAGAAACAAAGGAACTGCTGCCCGCCCGGGAGCCCCGGGTACTCGGACCCAGCGCCCAGATAGGCTGCGCTGGGCGATGCCACGCGCCAAAAGAGGGTAGTGGGGGCGAAGTGGGGAGGGCTCTGGACGGAAGCTGGGTGGGCCAGGAAGAAAGAGGCAGCACCCGGGGAGTAGAGGCCCTGCAGAGAGCCCAAGCAGGACAGGGGGCCAAGAAACCCCCGAGCTCCCCGTCCCAGGCTGGCGCCGTGGGCCAGAAACTCACCCCAATGCTGGGTCTCCTGGCGCCGAAAGATCAGGCCTCCGTGCTGGTTGGGCAGCTCGCAGACAAAGCGCCTACCCCGCTTGGTGCAGCCACATCATGCATCTTGATTCCATTTATTTCCCTGCCCCTTTGCATCTGCCCTCTACTCCTGTAATCCCCCCAATAAAACAAAATTTAAGAGAAAGAAAGAAAAAAGGGAAAAATTAAAAATCTCTATCACAGAAGCTACAGTGTGACACAGTGAATCACATAGTAAACCCCTTTGTCTATATATCATTACTTGCAAGTATTCTTTGCAAAGCGTCATTGGTCTGGTTCAAGGCCTTGGTTTCTGTTACATCATCATTGTTGGGCCCTCACTGAGATTCTTGGATATCCTGTTTTTGCCCTGTGGTTTGGAGATCCTGCAGCTCTGAGTCAGAGTCAGACCACTTCATGTGCTCTAGAAGAACATAAATGGGTTGGATATTGGGGTGGACCAATTCCTAATCCTGGTTCTGGGCTTGGGCAGCTGCAGGGTTGGTCAGCCTGCCAGTTCTCCCCTGTCCTTGCCACCAGGGTGAACTCTCCAACTTTGCCCCTGCAGCAGTGAATAAGGAATGGAACCAGTTCTCCTGTTCTCATGCCCTCAGGGTTGTCTCTCAAGCACCTACGCTATCAGAGTCAGCTCTACTATGTTGCTCAGGTGAGGTGCAGAGGCCATTCTCCCAAGTGCTGCAGCTAGTGAGCTGTCAGGGACAGCCCCGACTCCAGAACCAGCTCTTCCACCTGTCTCAGACATTGATGGGGGGGGGGTGTGGGAATGGATGGTATTTCTCTACCCATGTGACCTCATGTCAGATGAGTAATGGGGACAGCTCTCATTTGCTCGCAACATGACGTGGGTCATACTTCAGGCAACAGGGCCAACTCTGCTGTAATGTCTAGGCGAGGAGCAGGGCCTGCTTTCCTGAGTGCTGCAGTTGGCAAGGGGGCGGGTGATCGCATTAGTCTGTTGCAGGTAGCGGGGGACATCTTTCCTCCACCTCTGAACGACAGATGAGTAGTGGGGTCAGCTCTTCCACACAAACAACTTAAGACTGGCTCACCCATACCTCTGCCAACAGGGTTGGCTCTCTTGTGTTACCCAGGTGAGGTGGAAGGGTCTCTTCAGCTGAGAAGTTTGAGGGCAACCTGAGCAATACTGATATAAAAAAGTAAATAAATGTAAAATACGTTTCATGCAATATAGCTCAGTGGCAGAGCATGTGCTTAAAATACATAAGGTCCTGAGTTCAATCTCCAGCATGACTGAAAAATGTACCCTTGGCCCTTTCCTGTCGTAAGTCTCTGCTTCCCTCTCTAAGTCCACTTCCCTTTTCTGTGGCACTTCTCAAGTTGCATTCTCTGCAGTGGCATATGTTTCTGTTTCTGATGCCAATGGGTTAAATAAAATAGCTTTTAAAAGCTGTAATCTTAAGGGGTTGAACAGTTTCATCATGATGGTTGCTAATGATCACTAAGCTTTGGTGAAGTCAGTGCTGCTAATAAGAACGGAGTATGCTTAAAGACCCCGTTATTGTTGCTCACTTTCTTCCAGATTCTAAGTCAGTCAGTTATTGCTGAATGAACCATAATTATGAAAAGAATCTTACTCTTTGCATATCGGAACATATCCTGTCTTCATTATGACTTTTTCAAGGTTGAATAATCCTGACTGCACCTGGTTTCAGCTAGTAACTTTGGGGGGAGGAATGTAATCTTTGTTTACCATGATCTTTTTGTGGCAAATGAGGCATAAACAGTGTCAAATGTGTTGCATGAAGTGTGATATTAGTTTGACTGTAAAATGAGCTATTTGAATCTTTGAATCCAATATTAGGGTCTTCATTTTTTCTTTGCATGAAATTTTGTTTTTTCATTTTTAACTGTTGTAAGGATGACTTAATTTTCTGTGCTACTCTGAAGATTTTTTTAAAATTATTCTCTGTATTCCCTTTCCTTCTCTTTATATTCCCCACTTATACACCCTACCTCCTTGTTGAAAATTATACAATCTTTGTAAGAGTTTTAATCATCTGCAGAAATGAAAATCCTTGGGTGGTCTTATTTCTTTCTGCCAGGATGAGTGACAAAAGAAAACACTGATGAGCTGTCTTGGAAACTAGAGTAATTGGCCTTGTGAACAGTAACCTTTGCATGTGTCAGAATTTTCTTAGTGTCTTAAGATCAGTGGCTGTTTTGAGTGGCTGTACTGATTACTCATAATTCACGAAGCCCAGGATTTTGCAAAGTTGACCATCTCTTGAGTTGGCTATCAAATCTTTGGAGTTCTTACTTGACAGCCAGTTTTTATGAATAGTGACTCGATGTTTGCAAAGCCACATTTTAATGCTACAGTATTTATTACCTAGTGATCTTAGAAGAATATAAGGGAATACAAATATGAACTAGGTATAATATGTGAACACAATTCATTGGGCCTTTGACTTGCCCCTTTAATTCTATTTACTTGAAAGTTTTATTTCCTTTTGTTTTCCTTTGTTTCTTCAGGTGTGGTTTTTCTGTTTGGCAAAGTGTGGATCAAATCTGCCCAAATCCATGTGAGCTGTTGTGTTATGGTGAAAAACATCGAGCGAACACTTTACTTCCTTCCCCGTGAAATGGTAAACATTAGTGATTACCTTTTAATCTCAGTAATTGTGAATGACACAATTTTAATTTAAAAAGTATAAAAATAAAGTATAACTGAGTTTTTCTATTTTTATAATAAAAACTTAAAATATATATTGCTGGAGGCTGGAAAGATGGCTTAGAGGTTAAGAGCTGGTACTGTTTTTCCAGAGAACCCAAGTTGAGTTCCTGGCACCCACATCAGGTAGCTTAGAACCCCCTTGAACTTTAGGAGATCTGACATTCTTTCTAGATTCCACTGGCACCTTCATATACATATACACACACGTAGACAAAATTTTTGTTTGTTTATTTTTGACACAGGGTCTTAATGCATAAACTCTGGCTGGCCTGGAACTCACTATATAGGCCATGCTGGCCTTGAACTCATGGAGATCCACGAGCCTCTGCCTCCTGAGTGTCAGGATTAAAGATGTGTCACTGGGCCAGGCTTCATAGACATAGTTTAAAAAATAATAAATTTTAAAATATATGGAATGCTTACTTTTTTTCTATTTCCCCTTTGCCTAGCACTATGGACTTGTAACTAAGTCTCTGCAATGGCATTTGATTCAGTTTTCATGCTTTTGCTCTCTAGGTAGCAGTAACATCATCTTCATGACTAATTAACAAAATCATTTCCATTTCCTTTCCCTTTTTTTTTTTTGACAGTTACCAAACAGCAGCTTTTATTTCAGCATCTACAGGCTGTGAGAGGACCAGTGATACCTGCGGACACAGCACGACACCCCTTTATTTGGAGAATCCTTTCCCTTCTTTATCTTTAACATCTCGAATCCCTTTAAACCCCAGTCCTTTCCCCTTTCCATCTTAGTTTAACTGTGGAACTTCTGGGCCAGGATTTAAAACTTGTTTTCCCATTTTTTAGGATTGGTCATCTTTATTTCTGATTGGCTTTTATAATGCACTGGAGGGATTTGACATTGGGTTTAGTATACTTTTTAAGTCTTTGCCTTCACACTCATTTGTAAGACTGTGCTAGTCAATGTTTAAATGAATAGAGGTGAAAATTGATTTAGGCTTCTGTTTTTCATGGATGAGAAGACTTATACTCTTTTCCCTTCATTATTCTTTCCATGGGATAACAGAAAATTGACCTAAACACAGGGAAAGAAACAACAACTCCAGTTACAATGAAGGATGTTTATGAAGAATTTGACTCAAAAATTGCAGCAAAATATAAAATAATGAAGTTCAAGTCCAAGGTTTGTATTCAATACTGTATTTTTTATGGTTCTTGTTTATTTTCTTATTTACCAGATAGTTAACTGCATATTCATGTAGAATGCCTTCTGCATAGTTGTAACTCATTAAATGGAAATTTCATAGGTGTAAATGTAAAAACAGTATGCTAAATTTGCAAAACTACTTTGTTTCTTTTAAAATCACTTACAAAATAATGGTCATGAATTTGAATAGAAAAATGATTTGAAGCAAATTAGTTGCCCCCAGTTCCTACAATATATCATGTATTTTTTTTCTGAAATGAAGAAACTATTCTGATTTGTTTATACTAGTTATTGCCAGTGCAATTTTGCTTAAGAGCATGGGTAAGGCTTTGTCTTTAAAAATCCATGCCTATGATACTGTTTCTGACAGAATGAAAATGTTCTCTTTGTGTGATCTGTGTGGTGTATTGTCTTGATTTTGCTAAGCTATTGATGCCTTTGGCTATGAATGTGGGAACTGTAGCCCATTTGAAAATACTGGCTATATAAATGGTTTCAGTAAAGGGAGGATTGAGTTGCTAAAGATAGGCTAACACTCTTAATTATTTGAGCTTGAAATTGAGAGTCACATCTTCAAAATTCCAGAAACAGTACAAAGAACCCCAAGTTTGATCACCGTCACTACAGACAGACAGCAACAAAAAAACTTCAAAACCAAAAATTTTGGAAACAGTATATTATGTATGATAGTAAAGAATGTAGGTGCTGGGGCTGGATTGCTTGTGTATTCAAACTTTGCCCTGTGTGTACTACTGTGGAACTATGGAAAGTGCAGTCAGTTTTCTGTGCTTAAAAAGGAGCCGTATTGCAAAAGTTGCAGAGTTAAATCACTTAATTCATATTAGGTGATAATTTATACTATAGTAATTTTTAACACATAGCTGATACTGCATATGAAGTGAATTTATAATGTCAGTTTTTACAGCAAGGTGCAGTTTAATTTCAAATAGTAGCAATGATTTAGTGCATTATCATTTTAAGAAATCAGTCTTTTATTGTTCCCCTTGTATGCATTTATTTCATAAGTTCTCTAGTGTTCAAGAGATGTTCTTTAATATTTTTGTCAGTAAGTGTTTCTAGTATTAGTTGAAAGGAGAAAAACTATCTTTTTTGTTTATTTTGGTGTTCTGTTAGGATGCTAGATTTCTTATGATTAAATATGCAAACATGTATTATGTGTATATTATACTGGCTGATTTAATTTTTGCAAAGACCTTGTCCTGATAATTTTTTAAATATCTGCTTACCCAGACAGTGGAAAAGAACTATGCTTTTGAGATACCTGATGTTCCAGAAACATCTGAGTACTTGGAAGTTAGATACTCGGTAAGTCAGACAAAGAAAACTGGGGCTTAGTTTTGAATGACTTTTTTATCTTTGAATCTTCATCTGGCTTTTAGTTAGGAGTATTGGCAGGATTCTTGAAGCCCACAGTTCATTAATAATTGAAATAGATAAAATTAAGTAATAGAGCATAAGTTATGCTGCCTTTCAAGTACACATCTTCAAATAAGAAAGTTGAAATAGCACAACCATTTGTCAGGTGGAACAGATATGCTGCATGATGGAGTTGGACTTCATCAGTCTACAGAAATGTCTGGTGAGCAGAGGAAAGGTGAGAGAGGATTTGCTACAGTGCTGTTCCTGCTCCTCTGAGAGGCAAAGTAGTTGCTTTGGGTATTAGCTGGACTGTTACCTTTTTACCTCTGTTCTAGTGTTTTGATCCTGCTGTTGGAAAAGGAATTTTTTTGACAGTGATGATGATGAAAAATAACGTGAAAACAATTTTAGTGAGTCCCATTCTATTGCTTTCATTCTTCTAATGGAGTGGTACTTAGTTGGCTATTTATTAGTGAGACACGACAACTCTGGACAGACATTCTCTTTTGAGGGAGCTTCTTGGCCTATTTTTCTTCTAACAGGTGTCATTAAGATGCATTATTTTGTCATAGTGAATTGTTTTTGTTTTCCATTGTGAATTGTTTTAGATTCATTTGTAGTAGATTACATTTCCTATATATCAAAGGGGTTCTTCTGTTGCTCCATAGAAGTTTTGTTTATTTCAAATATCAACGGGAAAATGCGAAGTAATAGTTTTAAACAAAATGAAGTTTTTTCTTCTTCAGGCGGAAATGCCACAGCTTCCACAGCATTTGAAAGGTGAAACATTTTCTCATGTATTTGGAACCAACACGTCTAGCTTGGAATTGTTCTTGATGAACAGAAAGATCAAAGGACCTTGTTGGCTTGAAGTAAAAAATCCACGTAAGGAAAAATGCTAAGTAGATTCCTGAGATTTTTTTTTCACTTTTCTTTCCTTTTATTGAAAATAGATTTTTTCTTATACAGTATATCTTGATTATAGTTTCTCCTCCATCTACTCCTTCGAGTTCTTTCCTGCCTCCTGTCTCCTTTGGAGTCACTTCCCTTCTGTCTCTTATTAGAAAACAACAGGCTTCTAAGAGATAACAACCAAACATGATAAAATAAAATATAAGATGAAACAAAAACTATCATATTGAAGTTGGACAAGACAACTTAACAGGAGGGAAAAAGTTCCAAGAGTAGGCACAAGAAAGAATCAGAGACTCCCTCATTCTCATAGTTAGCAGTCCCATAAAAATACTAAGCTAATGGCTATAGTTTTTATACAGAGGACCTGGTGTAGACTCTTGAAGGCGCTGCACTTGCTACTTCTGTCTCTGTGAGCTCATAGGCTCCTTGCTTACTTGATTCAGAGGGTCTTGTTCTCCTGGTGTTCTCTATCCCCTCTGGCTGTTATATAATCACAGGTTCGAGGAGGGATTTGATGGAGATCTCCTATTTAGACTTTCTTTCTGCATAATGTCTGGCTGTTGCTGCTCCTTTCTTCCATAGGAAGCCATATGGTGACTGGATAAGGCACTGATCTAAGAATATAGCAGAATATCATTAGGAGTCATTTTACTGATACTTCTGTTTTGATCAGTAGTGTTTGGTTTTACCATCGGTCTCTGGGCTATCTAATCTCTGGTTCTTGGTTACTCAAACAGTGTCAGGTATAGGTTCTATCTTGTGGAGTGCACCTTAGGTAAAATCAGATATTGGCTGGCTACTCCAAGTTCTGTGTCACCATTACCCTAGCTTGATTTTGAAGGCAGGGCAGATTGTAGGTCAAAGGTTTTGTGGTTGGGTTGGTGTTCACATTTCTTTTTCGGTAACCTGTAGAGTACCTTCCTACACCAAAGACACTACAGTGAATTGTATGAGTATTGTCTTTGGCATTAGGGCCCTGCTATCAGTTTGCAGAGAGTAACCCTTTGTTTCAGCAACAGCCTGAGTTGTTTAGGAATTTCCATGGGATCTCTTTAGATTTTTTTTTTGTTTTGTTTTTCAAGACAGGGTTTCTCTGTGGCTTTGGAGCCTGTCCTGGAACTAGCTCTGTAGACCAGGCTGGTCTCGAACTCACAGAGATCCACCTGCCTTTGCCTCCCAAGTGCTGGGATTAAAGGCGTGTGCCACCACCGCCCGGCCTCTTTAGATTTTTTAAGGGAAGTTAAAGAATTGGTCTATTTAATGTTTCTACTTCTTTTTTGTGTTTGTCTTTTGAATGTTTTCCTTGAGTGATTATAGGTGATACACTTGGAATCAATTTCCAATATCTGACAATTTAGTCTGAGGGAGATCTTAGTGTAGGCAGTTGTGTGGGTCATTATGTTTTTTTTGAGTGTTCTTTTAACCTGACTGATAGGGTACAACTGTTCTCCAGAGTGCACTGCTGACCTTTGGAGGGGAGAGAAGCACAACTTAACGTGGACAGAATTCTCTGGCTTGTTACTTGTATCTTAGCACTTGTATCTAAGCTACTATTTTGTCTTCATCTCTTTAAAATGTTTTAAATTCCTCTAAGACAGCTGTTATTTTAAAAGCTGATCTTGGATTCCTTGAAAAAAATTATAAAAGGTATTGCTCCTCCTTTACTCATCCCAAATGAGCACAGGTGTATTATTCACAGACACGCAAGGATTGGCATACTGCCCACTAATGTGCTTATATTTAGGTAGATGTCATATTATGTCATTCTTAGTAGACAATAGCTTTGAAGACTATCTGTTAATAAAAATGTCATAATTATAGTACTTTTTCTTTTTCAGTAAGTTATTGATATGTTGTATCTATTCTTTCTCAGAGCTCTTGAACCAGCCAATCAGTTGGTGTAAATTTGAGGTGGTGGCTTTGAAACCAGACCTGGTGAATGTGATTAAAGATGTCAGTCCTCCTCCACTTGTGGTAATGTCTTTCAGCATGAAGACAATGCAAAATGTAAAGAGCCATGAGCATGAGGTAAAGTAAAATGGCAGAGTTTGTACTTACGCCTCAGATACAATACTTGCCTGAATTTGATCTGCTTTCCTTTTAGAGGGGAAAGGGTGCAAACTTGGCACTAGGCCGTGTTTTAGAGAATGGATTGAATTTGCCTGGTATTACACAGTTTTTAAAGGATTAAATTGCTGGAAATATTTTGTTTTTTTTATTTTTTAAGTAGACACAGAGAAAATAATATGAGCTCCTATGTCAGTCACACATGTTTAGCAGTTAACAATGTTTTGTGACACATGTTTGTATCCTTTCCCTTTTCCTTCCTAAGTATTTAAAAGGTACTGTCATTTTACCCCAGCATGCTTTGGTATACGTCTCTCACTATATGCATATTTTCTTATGTGTGTTTGTAGTCTATGTATTTGTTAGTAAGAGTGTGTACAAGTGTGCACACACGTTTGTGCATGTGAATGTCAGAGGTGAATAGTGGGTGCTTTTACTTGATTGCTTTTTTTACCTTTATTTGTTGAGACAGAGTCTGTTACTGAACCTGACGCTCATCAATCATGTTACCTGGGCTGATCAAGGAGCTTCAGGGATTTGCCTATCTCCTAGCACTGAGGTTACAAATACATGCTGCCACACCTGACTTTTTATGTTTGGGATCAAAGCTTAAGTTCTCATGCTAGCCTGGCAGGCACTTAACTGACTGCCATTTCGCATCTTTACTTAATGCACACTTTTCTTACATTAGACTATTAGAATACTTAACATTATGATTCCTTGATACAGTCTATTTGGAAGAATCTGTTTCTCATGATTTTCAAAGTTGATTTGTTTGGATCCAGATTTGCACATTAGATTCATAGGTTAACATTTCACTTTTATGCTTCTTGAATCTCTTTTTAAAGACAATAGCTCCTACCCATAGCCTTTCAGTTTTTCTCAATGCTAAGGAATAATTACAAAACCACTGATCACATAGGAAGCCCCATTTTTTGTGTATGTTTGTTAGGATACCATTAGGAATCTTCTATACCCGATGCTGACACAGAGTAGCCTGTGAGCTAAATTCAACCTACCACCTGTTTTTGTAAATAAAATTTTATTGAGATACAGTAGGTTTTCAGATTTGTACTACAATAACAATCAGATTGTAATGACAGGTTATATGGTCTGAAGAGCCTAAAATATTTCTGACAGTGTGCCACACTCAATTCTGTCCTTTGTTCTGCAGTGTGTCACATTAACGCTAAAGTTAATTAGATTAAAATTTAGCTTTTTATACAAAATAATTCATGGGTAGGTGACCAATATACTTAATATTGGATATTTCAGAAAGCAGATAATGCCTAGTCAAACTGTTCAGGCTGGGATTGGTTAATGTGATCAATTAGTGGTCATCATAAATTTTTCTATGAGCTCTTCATAAAGTTTATTAACCTTGGCAACTACAAATGTTTTGGGCTGGGTGGTTCTTTGTTCTGAAGCACTGTTCTGTGTTTAATAATATCTCTAGCCTCTATCTACTAGATGCAAGTAGCACCACTTCCTCCTAGTTGTGACAACTGAAAAATTCCTATTGCCATTACTAGATATTATTCAGAGGGAAAAGGAGATAAATTTACCCCACTAGAGAGGCACTGTAGGAGTGGTGGCTTTCTAATTATGTCCATGTTTATGAGTTAAATTTTTCTGTAAAGTTACCTTCATTAACTGGCAATTACTTGATTACATTGTATAGGAACAACAGGCTAAATACTTTAATTTCAGATTTTCAGAGTAGGGGGTTGGGAACTTGAGCATCAGTTATCTTTGTTTCTGCTTTGACTTTTTTTGTACATAGATTTTATGTGTTCATGATGTCCCTGTATTTTATATTATTAATTTTTTTAAATTCCAAATTTTTAAATTATATTTTGTTCATGTGTCAGTGTGGTGCGTAGACACATACATGTCACAATATGTGTGTGGAGGTCAGAGCACAATTTATAGGCAATAGTTCTCTTTTTCCTCCATGTCCTAGGGATTGAATTTTGGTTGTTAGGCTTGGTGGCAAGCATCTTTGCCTGCTCAACAATCTCTGTCCTGTTACTTGTGGGCTATTTGGTAGTTTTAATCTATGGCATTCATCATTACTATTATTACTATTGAATTGGGGTTTTACTCTATTGCCCAGGTCTTGAACGTATGTGTTAATGAATTCCTTCCAGCTCAGTCTCCCAAATGGCTTTCACTACAGGACTGCTGCCCCACCTAGCTTGTTGTTTTTCATGGGTATATTTGTCTTACTTTGGTTAATCAAAGCTTCTCTATGTTTTCTTCTAAGTCTTTTTGATACTTAGGATTTAAAAAATAACATTTGACAAATGTTTTCTAATCTGAGATTTTACTTATTCATTTTCTTACTGATTTTTGGAAGTACTGAGGATTCACTCAAGACTGCACTTGATAAGCTCATTATACCACTGAGTGATGCTCCATGCCCTTGATTTTTCAAATAAGTTAACATAGTAGATAGCCAGTGTTAATAATTAAGTATTGAGGAAAGATTTAATTAATTAGTACTTGGTTCGAATTAAGAGAGATGCCCGTTCCTAGAGTGATACCATTTCTTAACAAAGGGAATAGGAATTTGTGGAGAAAAGGCTGATTCAGAGCAGGAAATATATAAGGTAAGCCTGGAACATTTTGTTATATCAGAAAGCAAGGGCATTATTAAAATTTTCTGAAGATACAGGTGACTCAGGAAACAAGTTGAAAAGTCTCCTATGCAAAATATGGGGCACTATGAGCATCAGAAGAATAACTGCTACAGATGGAAATATCAGATATACAAGTTCCTAAGTTATAATAAACACATAAATGTCAAACAATACCACCACATTAATCACTTCATGAGGGAAACTAGGGAACTAACTCATTTGAAAACATAAAAAAGAAAAAAAAAACAAATCAAGTGTTTGTCCTGACTTTTCTGGGATAAGTACTTCTTGATGCCAGGTAATTGAAATGTGAAATTGCTCTACTTAGAAGTTTTCAGTACATGATGAGGAAAAAAAACGACCAATTTGTAATCCCTAGTGAAATGGGTCTAAGTTGGTTCTCACCCTATTGATTGTGACCCCTTTGGGAGTTACATATCAAACATCCTACATATTAAATATTTACGTTGTGATTCATAATAGTAGCAAAATTACATTTCTGAAGTAGCAACAAAATAATTTTATGGTTGGGTGTAACAAGCTTTCTTGTCAAACTATATTTGGACCACTAGCCAACAAGTAATGGCCTGAGGACTTACTATTAATTATGAAAGCTTGGTCTCATAAAGAATTGTTTGACATGAAATACCAGTGGTACTGAGATTGAAAAACACTTTTGAAGACTCTTACTGAAATAGACCTAGGAAAAATGATAATTGAAACCCAACTATGAGTGTATGGGAATTAGTTTTATTAATTTTTACTCAATTTTAAATCTGCTTAAATATTTTTACAAGTAGAGTTAAAAGAGCCCAGATAGATGGCCTAGTAGCTAACAATCCATGCGGCTCTTGAAGAGAACCTGAGTTCACTTTCTAGCATTCATGTCAGGCAGCTCACAGCTACCTGTAACTCCTGCTCCAGAGTATCTAATATCCTCTTCTAGTCTCCATGGGTACCTGCACATATGTGACATACACAGATGTGTGTGTATGTGTGTGTGTACACATATAAATAAATCTTTTCAGTGGGAATCACTTTGCATATGTGTTTTTATCAAATCCACCTCCGCATTCTGTTCCAGTTATCTTCTATCTCCTCACCATGTTTCCCTCTCAACTTCCTCCAACAAGGCCATAACCACTCCAACAAAGCTACACCTCCTAATAGTGTCACTCCCTATGAGTGTCCCTTGACAGTTATACACTATTACAAATGACAGCACATACCTGAGTCACGGAATATAAAGAAATCAAGCTGGTACCAGCCTATAAGTTTTAAGTTTCATCCATACAGGCTAGCTTTTGGGGTTTTGGAGACAGGGTTTCTCTGTAGATTTGGAGCCTCTCCTGTAACTAGCTCTTGTAGACCAGGCTGGGCTCAAACTCAGAGATCCACCTGCCTCTGCCTCCCGACTGCTGGGAGGCAGCACCACCACCTAGCCAGCCTAGCTTTAATAATGCCAGAAGGTTCTACTTTTGCTACTGGGGAAGAAAGTATTGAACACTCTTACCTAGTTGTGAATCCTAAAAGTTACAATAATCAGCCTGGCAAGATTTGTCCACTGGTACAATAGTGACATTATCTTACTTAGGGTTTCTATTGCTGTGATCAAACACCAGAACCAAAAACCACATGGGGAGGAAGGAGTTTATTTCAGTTTACATTTCCAGATAAGAGTCTATCAGTGAGGGTAGGAAATAAAAGCAGGAACCTAAAGGCAAGAACTGAAGCAGAAGCCATGGAAGAATGCTACTTACCTGCTTGCTATCATTGCTTGCTCAGCCTGCTTTCTTTTTTTTTTTTTTTTTTTTTTTTTTAAGATTTTCGAGACAGGGTTTCTCTGTAGCTTTGGAGCCTGTCCTGGCACTAGCTCTTGTAGACCAGGCTGGCCTTGAACTCACAGAGATCCACCTGCCTCTGCCTCCTGAGTGCTGGGATTAAAGCACCACCGCTCCTGCTTTCTTATATAGCTCAGGATCACCTAATCAGGAGTCCATTTGCCCAGGGGAGGTATATCCCTTCCCCACCACCATCCCTCCACCCCAGCCTAGGCTCACCCACATAAATCAATAATCAAGAAATGCCCTACAGACTTGCCTACAGACAATGTGGATGGAGGTATTTTCCCAACTGAGGTTCCTCTTCCCTGTTAACTCTATCTTGTTTCAAGTTGGAAAACAAAAAAACAACAAAAACAGAAACAACAAGAACGAAAAATGTCAAGAACTAGCCAGCACATATATGAATGTTACAGGAGTAACCAACCACTTTCTGATTTTACTTTAAGCTTGTTCCATAAGACAGACCTCAAGACTGGAACTGTCCATTGACTGGGCTGTGACTCCCTGATTAGCTAGGTCATAGGCCCTAGGAAAGAATCTGATAAATGGAAACAGTATTAGATAAGTTTTTATCTTAATGCCCATAGAGTAGTGTATCCTTCATCAGAGAAGATTCTTTTCACAATAGATGGTAATTAGTACAGAAATCCAAAACTAGTCAAGGTGCAGAGAATAAGAGGCTATGGAGTGCTCGCCTCTAAATGGGCATCTGTTTCATACTTTATTCCTCAAGGCTCAGGGATCATTGCAGAAGAGGGGGAAGGAGTGTAAGAGCCTGTGGTTGTTTGCATGTGATTGGTACCCGTAAAGAACCTTGAGTTCTATCCCACTTTTCTTGAAATCCCCCCCACCCATGACTGCTTACTAGTTTCCTACCTTCTATGGCTCCTCCAGTTTAAACACACATTCTAAAGAGTCAGCTAGCATCCACATATGAGAGAAAACATACGGTATTTGTCTTTCTGGGTTTGGGTTACCCCACTTAGAATTCTGGTTTCCAGCTATGCCCATTGCTTGAGAATTTTATAATATGCCATTGTGTATATGTGTACATTTTCAGTATTCATTCATCAGTTGGTGGGCATCACAGTTTTAATTTGCATTTCCCAGACAGCTAAGGATGTTGAATATTTGAAAACATACTTCTCAGCCATTTTGCATTTCTTCTAAGAATTTCGTTTAGTTCCATGCCCCAGTTTTTAGTTTGGTAATAGTTTTCTTGATGCTTAGTTCTATCTATATTGTAGATACTAACCCTTTGTCAGAGCTTTAAACACTTTCTTTAAAAAGTGAAAGGAATTTATATATATTAAAATATGTTTTATTATTCCTAGTAGTTCTTGTGGTAAGGTAAAACATATAGTAGGTATCTGATCTTCCCCGCTCCTTTCTTTGCAGATTATTGCTATTGCAGCTCTCGTCCATCACAGTTTTGCATTAGATAAAGCACCTCCAAAGCCTCCCTTTCAGACGCATTTCTGTGGTATGTATTTTTAAGAGTTTGATTTTTCTTTTTTGATTTTATTTTTCTTTGTCTGTTGGATAAGTAACTTTGTATTTTGAAACTTGCTTTGGAGAGTAGTTAGGGCATTTTTTTGGAGCGGGGTTCTGAGACAGGGTTTCTCTGTAGCTTTGGAGCCTGTCCTGGAACTAGCTCTTGTAGACCAGGCTGGCCTCGAACTCACAGAGATCCACCTGCCTCTGCCTCCCGAGTGCTGGGATTAAAGGTGTGCATCACCACTGCCTGGCCTAATTAGGACATTTTAGTAAAGATGTTTGCTTTCAGCTGTGGAAACTTGAGTTTTATTGAATAAAATCTGTGATGAGGCAAAATGTTAAGGAATAAATGAATCTTTACCTATTTGTGAGACATTATAGTATGCCTAACTGGAATTGAGTTGTGTTATGCATAAAATTCAGTAGGTGCAATTGTTTCATAGAATGGGGTATGTGTGTGTTTTGTGAGTTGATCTTTAAGGAGTCTGACATTCCATGTTCAGAGGTTGGTTGATTAAGTAAGCATTTTGTTTAAAAAGAAAGTAAGAATTAAGATTCAGTGTTTTATATTTTTGGATTCTTTTCAACAACCTCTTGTGTCTGGCTTTTTGAGTATTAGGAATACTGATAAGAGTCTAGGAAATACTTGGAAGAGAATAGTTGTTGCTTCATGTTAGCATGCATTTCTTTATCTCTGCGTATTTCACTGTTTGAGTGCCTGCTTTGTATGGAAGAAGCCTTTTGTGTAGTAGCAGAAGCCTTGGTCCATAGTACCTCTCAGTTTTAAGAAAGTTGAGATAAGTTTTTCTTTGAAGCTTTTATGGTAATTGGATTTCCTTTGGGAAAGATTGTTCTAATCCTCCATTCTAACTTGGATGGAAAACAAACGTTTGATCAAAGCATTTTGTACAGTTATACAGACATAAGGGTCCCTTGGTTGTTGTTTTGAGGTCCAACAATATGACTAACTGGAGATCTTGACTTTCTTAACTCTTTAGGGCTCATGTGAAATTTATATTAAAGCAATTTCCGTTTAGAAACATGTACTAGCTGATATTGGCCTAAAATGAGTGACAAAATTTTGTGTTTTTCTTCCTATAGTTGTCTCTAAGCCAAAGGACTGTATTTTCCCATGTGCTTTCAAAGAAGTCATTAAGAAAAAGGTAAATTACTCATTTCTTTTAAGTGTAGAATATCTGTTTGGAAAGAGAATAACATCTATTCTATGTTTTACTTTATTAGATCTCTTCTTGGTGTATTGAACTATGGTACTAACTTGATAAAATACATTATGAATATAAGACTAAACATGTTTAATAATTCTTAAATTAGTTTTGGATGATGATGGAATTATGATATGGATACATTCAAACCTACCATCAGTTAGCATATATGGAGGCTTTTCTAAAGTGATCACATATTTTGGAACCATGTTGGATAGAGCCCCTCTCCAAATTGAGGGAATCCCTGTAGTGTTGGGAATACTGTAGGTATTAAAAGACCATGTACTGACAGGGTTTATATTTGCTGACCCAAGCCCATCAGTGATTTCTGAACTCAAGTATGTTGTGTGAAGTTGGTATCATAAACCTTTAATAAAATGGCAGTGGAAGCATTATAATGAACTGAGTTCTTTATAAAAATAAATATATTTACTCTAAAGGATGCAGTTTTTGAATAGTACATTATTTGTTTTGTGAAATGATAGTGTTGAAAAGGTTGTAGGTTTATTTTGTTTGTTAATATTTTCATGTGACAAAATTAGATGGTGCAATTTGTAAGGTTCCACTCTAAAGCTGTTTCAGTTGTCTTCTTAGAGGTAGGGGTTACTATTGTATTACTGTCATTTGTGATCTGTCCTGAATTATCTATTCAAATAAAATGACCTAGGAAAATTCCCGTAAAGTCAAAGTGACATTTTTAAAAACTGAGCTATAGAAAACATAATAGTAATCAACCTTTGTTTTAAAAAGCGTTTTAATATGAGCAGCTTTGAGTACCTGATAGATATTCACTAATCCAAGTTGAGGTTTTTTTTGTGTGAGGGTTGGTATTTCTATTTAAGACATTGCAATTCCTGGGCTGGAGAGATTGCTCAGCCATTTAAGGCTAGCCTCACAACCGAAAATGTAATATATTGCAATTCTTCAGTACATGTTTGTTTTAGTTTCTTATTTATTGTTTCTCACCCTGCTATTTGAGATTAGTTTATAGAATCCTTGGGATTTCTTTGATAAATACATAAACAACAAAGTCTTCCAGGGATTATATAGCAAAAAAAGCAATGTTTTGGAAAGACACTCTGATTTATACGCTTTAAATGTGTCCAGTGTACAAACATGTCTCTGTGGAAGGACATTTCTGCTCTTGATGTTGCTTAGCACTTAAATTTTTGCATGATTTACATGCATATTACTAGAATGAGGTCCTCAGAGATTTTGTGCAGTTATTATTATGCAAAACCTGGATCAGAAATTTTATTGCTATATCTTGTTTAGAAGTGAATGATTACATTTAACACTAAGAAATCTTACCCTGGTTGGGCAAGAAAATAAGGCTTGTGATATTTTAAAGTCTTGATTGGTATCTTAACAGAATATGAAGGTTGAGATTGCTGCAACAGAAAGAACTTTGCTAGGATTTTTCCTTGCAAAAGTTCACAAAATTGATCCTGATATTCTTGTGGTGAGTAGATATTTGATCATGTCATGGGGAAGTGTTTTCATTCCTTCATTCTTTTCTGTACAACTTTCTTGGTGATTTGCTTTTTATTGATTATTTACTTTTGAGTATCAAAGGATGTTTTAGAATTAAATGACCCTTTGGATTGGTGAGATTTGCTCATCTATCTAAGGAGGAATAATCCTAACCCATGCTAGATAGTTTTTCCTGGTGTAAGAGCAGTTCTTGAATTAGAAGTCAGCTCAGGATATTTAGTTACCTCCATTAACAAAGTAGCACTTCAGTAAACGAATATGTATAAATTGCTAGATTCGTGATTTTTTTTTTTTTGAGACAGGTTTTTACTGTGTAACAGTCCTAACTGTCCTGGAACTAGCTCTGGTAGACCAGGCTGGGAACTCACAGAGATCTGCCTGCCTCTGCCTCCCAAGTGCTGGGATTAAAGGTGTGCGCCACCACCGCCTGGCTTAAATTGCTAGTTCTTGTAGCACACTGATAAGTGAATATGTGTAAATTGCCAATATCTTCATGGTTCTAATTGATTTTCTTGGTTTGGGATAAATTACAAATACAAAAGTAAATATTTTAAGATCTCAGTGGATCTTTATGATTCCTTTGAGAGCTCAGGGGTAGAGATTTGTTTTTCATCTTGGCAATTTACTGTATTCTCATTGGACTGTAAGGTAGTAATTTATTGTTGATTCGTACCTTTTCCTTGTAGTAAAGCCCATTTTCCTTTTGTGTATTCTCTGACCTTCCTTAGTTTAAGAGGCTTCTTGATCCTAATTCTTTTCTTTTGTCTGAGTTACTGGATCAATCTGATTTTATATTTTTTAAAGCAGTGGGTAGGCTACCAATTCCTATATATTTTAAATGTGATATTATTAATTTGGTTGCATCAACAACTTGTGATGTAAGAATAGAGGTAAGTAGATATTTGAGAAAAAAATATGGAGAGGCTGGGGTTATTGCTCAGTGGTAGAGTGCTTCCTGTGTGGAAAGCCCAGATCCAAGGTTCTATAATCCATTCTGGAGAGAAAAAAAAGATTGTTTACTGTGTCTTCAACCTCATTTTTCCTGTTGGACACCTTAGCTGGTAGTGGTGTAGCTTATATCTGTATATGGAATGTTGCCAAAGTCTGTATAACCTTATATTATTTCAGGACCTTTCTTTAAAGTGCCAGAAAGATTTTATATACAGTGCTGTGACTTAGCAGTAGACCCATACCACCCTTTAAAAACAGTCTTTTGAATGACAAGTAGATGTTATGAGCCTGGGATACCCAGCCTAAGGTATTAGAGAGAAGTACATGACAGATCCAGATGCAAGATGAGACCCTAGCCATAATAATTTGGAAATAAGTTTTTGTCCTGTCCCTCTGTTCCTTTATTAATAAATAAACTGCCATAAATATGTAGATATATGTATACATATCTATATTATATATTACGGCAGTACATAAGATATATATGTTTTATATATCTATATATTATGGCAGTACATAAATATGTACAGTATATGTACATTCATGTAGTGGTAAGCTTTTTATAACCTAAAATTAGTCATTTTAACCACCTTTAAATGTAGATTCATTGGTACTATATGCATTCATAATATGCATTTGTCACCACCTCCAATATTGCTATCTCTGTTGCTCTTTATCTTTTAAAATTAAAACTCTAGACCAGTGGTTCTCAGCCTGTGGTTTGCGACCCCCTGGAGGGGTTGAATGACCCCTTCACAGGGATTGCTTAAGACAGTTGGAAAGCACAGATATTTACGTTACAATTTATCACAGTAGCAAAATTACAGTTATGAAGTAGCATGGAGTCACCACAATAAGGAGCTGTATTAAAGTGTCCCAGCATTAGGACAGTTGAGAACCACTACTTTAGAGCATTATTTCCCCATTTCTCCAGACCCTCACAACTACTAGTTCGTTCATTCTCCAATAAAATGTTGTTTTATTGATCTGAATTATTTGAAACATCCTGATTTTTTAGTAAACCTAGTTATGTTAGAAATGTTATTCAAATGATATAAATTGGAAATTATAGAAAACTCAGGTTGTATTAAATAACTTATTATTTCTTTTTTAAAGATTTATTTATTTACTTTATGTATATGAGTGCTCTTGACTTTATGTCAGAAGAGGGTATAGATCCCACTACAGATGGTTGTGAGCCACCAAGTGGTTGCTGGGAATTGAACTCATGACCTGTGGAAGGGCTGCCAGAGCTCTTAAATGCTAAACCATGTCTCTGGTTCCATAAACTTTTTGTTTTGTTTTGTTTTTTGAGACAGGGTTTCTCTGTAGCTTTGGAGCCTGTCCTGGAACTAGCTCTTGTTGACCAGGCTGGTCTCGAACTCACAGAGATCCGCCTGCCTCTGCTTCCCGAGTGCTGGGATTAAAGGCCTGCGCCACCACCACCTGCCATAGTCCCATAACTTATCTACTGTTTAATTTTGTTTCCTAGTATTTACTAGTATTTATATTTTGTTGTGCACTGATTAAAGGTCCAGCACAGTTGTGTTCATGCTCAGTTTTTAATGAAATTAGTTTGAGTTCCTTAGAAGTCCTATGTAAATGTATACAACACAGTTTTTTTGTTGTTTTTAAATTCTTATTGATCATGTAAAAGGTATGGGACATTACAATTTGCATTTGCCTCCAACATTGTAAGACTTGAGCAGTAAATTAAAAGACACCATATGAACCTTGTATCAGCAATCTGCTTAGCAGCCTAGTTAATGTCAAGACTAATGAATACTGCTGATACTGAAGGAGAAAGGACCCCAATTGGAGGTAAGCTCTTGAGTTAAGAGACCAGAGAAGGAAAGGCTAAAGAAATTCTGCATTTGAAGACAAATTATCTAATTTGTATTTGTTATGTGATTGGCTGTCTTTTTTTGACTAGGGTCATAATATTTGTGGTTTTGAAATGGAAGTGCTTCTGCAAAGAATTAATGTTGGCAAAGTTCCTTACTGGTCCAAGATAGGTCGACTGAGGCGATCCAACATGCCAAAACTTGGGGTAATTTCAAAATTTCACTTTATTTGGTTTTTAAATATGAGGTAGCGACTGGGGAATGCACTGTCTTTTGAATAGGAATTGATTTAATACCAGAACTGAATAAATAAAACATTGCTTGGCACTGCATGTCATGGTTCTCAACCTCCTACAATGGCAGTGTGAAGAAGGAAGTTAGTATTTACCCTGTCTTTCCTCTAAATTTTTACAGCATAACCAAATACTGCTGGTTAATGATGGAAAGTTTATATTCCTTTTCCCTCTCTCCTCCCTTTTCACTTATTCTTATTTGTTTGTTTGCTTTTTAAGAGTTTCCTGTAGCTCAGGCTAGCCTCTTAATATTTTTTTTTCTTTTTGAGACAAGATCTTGCTATGCTTGCATGTATGGGCTTTGGTACTTTCTTGAATGAAGCATTTTCTTACTAAGTGTGATAGTGCTTATGCTTGAAATCTTATTTTACCTAAAGGTTACAACTAAAGTGAACATGTTGCTTCAGCAGAGAATTTAGGAATCGGTACCTTTTATAATGCCAAGGGTTTCTAGAGAACTCTATTCTTAGGAATCAAGAGTTGGGGCTACACCTCTTTTTACCTCTGCTTATATCTTTAAGGTAATAAGGTCATTTTTAGCATTTATTCAAATACTTGTTTAGCTGCTGCTTCTCTGCCCCCTTTGAAATTTTTGTTTGTTTGGGTATTTGTTATTTTGAGATGGGAGGGGAGTCGGTGGCTGCAGCTTACTACACAGCTGACTTTGAACTCATGGCAATCCCCAAGCATTGGCTTCCAAGTGTTGGCATTGAAGGCATAAACCATCATGTGAAGCCCAAGTTTTTCTTTATATGGCATCTTCTTGGTAAGGTCTTCCCCGATCACTCTAAGATACAGTCCCTCCAAATTCTCTGTCCCTCACCCTTCTTTGATATCTTCTTTGCCATGTACTTATTGCCTTCTAAAACCATTTGACTTCTTGATTACATTGTATAATTTTTAATTATATAACTAGGAATTGTTGTTTTATTCACAGTGATATACTAAGTACCTATTGCATCATCAGATATACAGTAGGTGTTCAAAAGCACCTGATTTATGAGTGGAAGGAGAATTTTAATATTGTTATTTTGGGGACACTTCCAAAATAGGTTAGAACAGATTGTTCTCAGTATTTGCCTCTTCTTGAGATTTGTTTTGATTTCTGTTTCTTTTTCTTTTTTTTTTTTTTGCCTTGTAGAGCCGGAGTGGATTTGGTGAAAGAAACGCTACCTGTGGCCGAATGATATGTGATGTGGAAATTTCAGCAAAAGAATTGATTCATTGTAAAAGCTACCATTTATCTGAACTTGTCCAACAGATTCTGAAAACTGAAAGGATTGTAATTCCAACAGAAAATATACGAAACATGTATAGGTATGACCCTGTATTACTTAGAATTCATCTTTCTTGAATTGAGCAACAGTAAGGTGCTACTACTGTCTTAAGACTGGAGGTACACCAGCTAGTCGCCATGGAGCAGAAAATTAATATCTTTATACCAATTCCATCATATCCATTATTTTCATATTTTAAATTAGTTTATCTCTTGAATTATTCTAATGGAACCAGTTGACCTGTATTGTAGAATATTATTTTAAGATATGTTACATTCATTTATGCTGTGAAATATTTAATGACGCAAAAATGTGTTACCTTTTTTATGTTGCATTTGTTTAACTGTAAAACTGTTACTTTTCCTGCCTAAAACACCTGATTGGTGTAATAAAGAGCTGAATATCTAGGCAGGAGAGACAAATAGGTGCTACTGGCTGGCAGAGAGAATAAATAGAGGTTAGAAATCTAGGGAAGAATGTGAGGAGGGAGGAGTGAGAAAAGGAGAGGAGGATGCCAGTCATGGAGTAAGAAGTAAAGAAAGATACAGATAAAGAAAGGTAAAAAACCCGTAGGCAAAGCATAGTTTCTGCTTCTTGAGCCCTTTTCTAAGCTATTTCTCCTGAGTTCTTCATCTACTTCTTACTATTTTTCCTCTCTAGGCTGGCTGATGTGTAGCTTAGATACTGGGGTTACTGCCTCCTACCTGTATATCTTTGTTTTAAACATCCTACCAAATTCTAGATTCATCTACCTACCTGATATCTAGTATGAATCTTCAGCTTGTTAAAAACTGAACTGTTTTTTTCTCTTCCTAGATTCTGTTTTTAGTCTTTCATAACTGTGTCAGTGACAGTTATGAATGTTACAACTTTCTGAAAGTCTTCAAAGTCATCTTCTACCTCAGACCTCTTAGACATCCTTGATTCCTCTGTCTTACATCCCACAATAATGATTCCTCTGTCTTACATCCCACAATAGATCCATCAATGGACTTTTTCAGCCGTGTTTTTTAAATAAAGCTCCTAGTACTTCTTTAACTTTCACTGAACCTACCCTACCCTAAGCTACCATATTCCTTTTTTTCCTCCGAATCACTGAATGTCTTAGTCCATTTTCTGTTGATAATACCACATTTTGGATGATATGAAAAAGAAGGGTTTGTTTTGATATATGATTCTGGAGGTCCAAGATAGATGGATCTCCTCTGATAGAGTTGTGTAATTGTTTAGGGTATCATTTGGTGAAAAGTACATACATGTCTATAACCTTTAATCTTTCTTATAAAGTTACCAGTGTTCAGTCATGGAGACTCAATAGCTTCATCTTTAGTATATGTGTGTTCATCCTCATAGCACTTCATGGGTAGCTGATGGTACTAATAACATCAAGGTCTGAGGGTCTATCCTTGTATGTCCCATAGTACTTTATCATGGGGATTAAACGCCACTCCCCAGTTTCAAATGAACCAAATAATATCAAATCATAGTAGTGGGTTTATGTACTAATTTTGTTGCCCTCTTCAGTTTTCTTCATAATTAATCCAGGACCAAAGTAATCCTGCTCAAATTAAGTCTAATCAAAGTTTCTTAGTGATATTACTTTTACTTAAAGTCTTTACTTTAGCTTACTAGTTCCTGTACACTGTGTCTTTGTGGTGTTGATTTGAAGTTATTTTACTGCTATTTCTATCTATTATTCCCTGATCCAGCCATATCAACTTCACTCAGAGTCTTGTGCTTTTATTTGGAATGCTGTTCTTTAAAATACCCATCTATTATAATGGCTTGTCCTGTCACTTCTTGGTCTTTCTTTTCAATGACTTTTTCCCTAGCTCTCTATGTAAAAATTCAGCTTTTGCTCCTGAAAGTTTAAATTTTCTTTGTTTCTTACCCTTTTGTTTGTCTTTAACACTTATTTACCATTGTATGAATATTATCTATTTATTTTTCTTTTTTTATACTGTGTTTCCCCCACCAGGACAGGAATTTGTGCCTTTGGCCATACCCAGTGCCTGATACATAGTTGGCTTGTAATATATACTTACTGATTGAATGAACAAAAGAATTTAGATAGTTTTTAGGTTATGATTAACACTAGATAAATTTTAAGCTATAGTTAACACATAATTTCGCTCTTTTTTTTTTGTTGAGAGAAGGATACTGGGATTGGTGGTATAAATGCATTTCTAATTATTTAGCCTCTTTATTTTAAATAGTTTCCGAAGCCAAGGTTCCATTGCTTTGAAGTTACATACACCAAAAATTCCTTGTAATATTTTAAGTTCTGATTACAGTCATTGTATCTTTTAATTGCTTGATTCTGTTTCATTCTTACTTTTCTGTACAGTGAATCTTCTCATCTGTTGTACCTGTTGGAACAAGTCTGGAAAGATGCCAGATTCATTTTGCAGATCATGTGTGAGCTAAATGTTCTTCCATTAGCATTGCAGATCACTAACATCGCTGGGAACATTATGGTAAATTTAACTTAGAAAGGGGGAAAAAGCATTTCCTGTTGGATTCAGTGTTTTCTTGGGATAGTTGTTATATGATAATGAACCTAAATGTATGCTTATAAAATGAGGAGCTGGGATTTTGAAAGCTGAGCTTTTGTAAAAGCAACAACTGGTTGGGAAAAGGGGAGGAATGCCAGGTGCAGTATGTAGAGATTTGAGTGAACATAAGGATCTTATCTCTAACATCTGGATGTTTTTAGTGGAGTGATACACTGACAGTATTTTAAGCTCACTTTATCTCCCTTAATGTTTAAAGAGAAAGCTAGATAGTTTAGAAAAAGTAACCTTTGTTGCTGAGAAGCTGAAGGAGGTTCCATGATTAAATAAACTGACTCAACATTGCTTTTGTTTGTGATGGTTTTAAGCTCAATGGTTTAAAAATTCTGTTTAATAGTCCAGAACACTGATGGGTGGACGATCTGAACGAAATGAGTTCTTGTTGCTTCATGCATTTTATGAAAACAACTATATTGTGCCTGACAAGCAGATTTTCAGAAAACCTCAGCAAAAACTGGTGGGTACAAGATTGTATAGTACTTTGCCTTTTCTTTTCCTTCCTTTTTTATTGCCTAGGTAACCTTTTAAAAAATTGCTTTGGCATCTGCTTCTAAAATTATAATTAATTTTCTGTAAATTAGGATTATTCTTGAGCTTGTTCTGTTGTGTCTGTGTGGTTGTTTCCCTCTCTACTTTTCTCTGTAAAGGCAAAATTGTTTGTGAAATGTCTTGGAGGACTTTGTTAGACTTTTTGATATAGAAAATATTTGCTCTCACTAAGACTTACCCAGAACTAAATATCAGTTAAACCTTTTGTTGCTTTAGCCTTTGAGGTTTGGTTTTTGTGTTGTAGTTTATAGATATGTTGAGTATCCCTAATTCAAAATGCTTGGGATTGAAGTGTTTTAGATTTATTTATTTATTTTATTTTGGAACATTTGTATATATGTGATGAGAAACCCTAGGATGGGAATATATCTCTAAACACAAAATTAATTTGGGGATTCACGTGTGTGTGTGTGTGTGTGTGTGTGTGTGTGTGTGTTGTGTGTATGAGTGCTTGTATTAACTGAAAGTGATTTTATAATATTTAAACTTCCTGGTACATGTGATGATGTGCTAATTTCTGCTCGTAGAGTCATTAATTTTCACTTAAGAATCTTCAGATTTTGAACTTTAGATTTTCGGATTGGGGTCACACAACCTGCTACTAGTGCGATTATGACACCAGTCAGGTTTCTGAAGTAGATTCTATGACTTTGGAACTAAAACTTACTCTATTTTCCATTTTATCAGTACTGATAGGAATTAAGAATGGGAATTGAGTGTTAGCGTGTGACTCAGTTTCATTTATTTTTAGGCACATTATTGAAAATCGTACAGCAAATACTAATTTAGATCTATTTAACTTCTGCAGAGGTATTGAATGTTGACTGTTAATAAACTGCTTGAAAGTGGATTTTTCATTTTGTGGGCATAGTTATTTTAAGAAATTCCTACTAATAATGGCAATCAGCCATGCATGATGGTACTTGCTAGAGTTGGGAGATTGAGACAAGAGGATTGTTTGAGCCCAGAACAACACACCAAGACCCCATATCATAAAAGTAATAATAATTAGAATAATGATAATGAATCAGAAGAATTTTTATCCCTTTTTCATCATAAATATAAGATTAGTGTTTTTTTGGGGGGTGGGGGGGTTGAGACAGAGTTTCTCTGTATAGCACTGGCCATCCCAGTATTCACTCTGTAGACTAGGCTGACCTCAAACTCAGAGATTCACCTGCCTCTGTTCCGAATAGTAGGATTAAAGGCACATGCCACCACTGCCCAGCCAGAGTAGTGAATTTAGTAAAACTCCTTTACAATCTCAACATTTATGTAACACGAAACATTTTAATACCTATTGATTTTAAAATAAAATTTTCTTCTTTTTGCTCATTTTTAAAAAATACATATATTTTAAACATGTTCTACTTTAGCTCAGGCTGTCCTCTAGCTTCTTGTATATCTGAGGATGCCTTTGAATTTACTACCCTCCTGGCTGTACCTTCCAAGCCAGGCTTACAGGTATGTGTCATCACACCTGGTTTTATGTGGTACTGGTAATGGGACTAGGGTTTTGTAAGTGCTAGGAGGGCACTATGTTAGCTGAGCTATATCCCTAGCCCTCAAATGAAATTTCTAGGATTCCAGAGACAGTTAAATAGAGAATTCAGAAAACTGGTTATTTACTTAAGAAACTACCATGCTTGGCATTCATTTGGATCCATAAATGTAATATGATAATAGATTTCCCCTGCATAGGTAGGACCATTAAGTAAAAGTAAATATTTTTTGTAACCCAGTATTATAATTCATTAGCTAGTTGCTAGCTGGTGATGTTTTATTTCCATTTGAAATAGGGAGATGAAGATGAAGAAATTGATGGAGATACCAATAAATATAAGAAAGGACGTAAGAAAGCGGCTTATGCTGGAGGCTTGGTTTTGGACCCCAAAGTTGGTAAGACTTGGTAGCAGTTTGGTTTGCCCCTGGTATTAAGATAATGGTTCTCAATGCTGTGACCCTTTAATACAGTTCCTCATGTTGTGGTGACCCCAACCATAAAATTATTTCATTGCTACTTTATAACTATAATTTTGCTACTGCCATGAATTGTAATGTAAATATCTGTTTTTATATTGGAGGTAAGCAAACTGGTTTCTTAATGACTTTAGTTTTATCTTTTATCTTTACACATGTGAAATCTAGTTTACTAGTTACTTAACATGGAATTAGTATGAATTCTTTGCCATATGTCAACACAGCTTTACTTATATACCTTGAAACTTAAATTTCACTTATCTTTTATATGTATATATATATTACTTTTCTAGCTATTTAGAATGCTGTTAGTTTATAGGTGTTAGAAAAATATACGCAATATCTCAAATTTGGTCTTTACTCAAGTTTCAGTCTCTGCTCTAATATAGAGATTGCTGTTCAGCCTGTAGTAGAATTACCTAATTTTCCTTCTTTATGTGAGAATGTCCTCATCTTTGCCCAGTGTGCCAGGTAATTTGGAAAACAATGTTTATGAAAGTAAAATAACCACTGAGTTAAAATTTAATAGGAAAGTGCCTTTTCTTTGTTGTGCAGAAGGGAAAGATAAGGTTTGTGATGTTTAGAGGTTCATCTTTCCTGTTTTTCAGACCATCTTAGTTGTTTGCAAGTGTGTATACTCAATAGTATAATTATGTATATTCACATTTAGTGTGAATTTTATCAAGTAACTCAGGAGAAGACATTTTTTACAAACAATTTTATTAGTTGTGATGACAAGGAATGATACTTTTGGTGTTAGATATTGGTTTGGGTGCTGCCTATTTAATTTCTTTTACCCCAGTCTCTTTTTCTATGAAAAGGAGATGATGGTATCTACCACAGAAGAGCAGAGGGAGTAAGTGGGACTGAGATGAGGAGTAAAGTTGGCTGGTGATGGCACATGCCTTTAATCCCAGCACTCGGGAGACAGAGACGGGAGAAAGAGACAGGTAGATCTCTGTGAGTTCAAGGTTAGCCTGAGCTACAAGAGCTAGTTTCAGGATGGGCTCCAAAGAGAAACCCTGTCTACTACCAATGCAAGTTTGCAGTTCTGTTTCAGTGGACATTTATATCGTCAGTTTCTTCTCAAGGTGAAGATAACTTTTTATAAATGTCCTAGAGAAATATAGTAGTTGTCTTTTCATCCTTTTACGAGAAGAAAGGGTCGATCGTCCCACTACTGACATTTATATATCCATTTCTTGATTGATTTGAAACAGTTTTTGTAGAGGTAAATGTGCTGACAATTTTATTCCTTGAAGGTGAGGTTGTAAAAGATATATATGCAGTATAACCACTTACTGCATTTTTTTTTATGGTGGGGTGAGAATAGTGGGAAAGAATACTTAAACTTAACTGTGTTTGTTTTTTGGACTCAAACATGATAATTTCTAAAACAATTGACAAGGGAAGGTTTTTGAACATAATAATGACATGTTTTGGAACTGCCTGAGAGCAGGCTGGTTGTCACTGTCACTGGTTCTCAAGAAAGGCAGTCTTTTCACTCTTTCTTTTGTGATGTGTATTTTACTGTAATCTAAGTCATTTTATAGATTTGTAGTTAACCCCCCCCCCCATTTTATCTGCTTTACAGTGCTGGATGTTATACAGTTTCTATATAGTGAGGTATTTTTATGGCACTTTTCTTTTGACTTTTATGTGATATTATGTGGCTTTTTTGTTTTAGGTTTTTATGACAAGTTCATTTTGCTCCTGGATTTCAACAGTTTATATCCTTCCATCATTCAGGAATTTAACATTTGTTTTACAACAGTACAAAGAGTTGCTTCAGAGGTGCAAAAAGCTGCAGAGGTTTGTATTCAGCTGGGGCTCTTGAAGTCAATTTTAAAGGTATTCCTTATAGAAGTAAAAGAGCCAAAGGGCTTAGTATCATAGTTATTTCTCTTTCCTTTGAATGGTTGTATTAACAACATTCTTTCTTGGATATGTTCATGTGTCCATGTGTGTTTCCATGCAAATGTGTTATGCGCGAATGCTCGATGTTGACTGCCAGCCAGTGTCTTCCTCTGTCAATCTTCACCTTAAATTTTTGCGACAGGGTCTCTCACTAAACCTGGAGCTAATCGTTTTTACTAGACTGGCTAGCTAGTGAGGTCCTGGGATCTACCTGTGTCAGTCTCACATCCCCTAACTGGTTTATAGGGGTGTAGCACCATGTTGACCTTACAAAATATTCATTATTATTCATTACTTTTGTTTGTGCGTCAATGTAAATGTTGATGTGGCGGTTAGAAAATAACTTTTAGGACTTATCCCTTTTTTCACTGGTTTCTGGGGATCAAACTAGTCTGTGAGGCTTGTACATTAAAAGGTGGTGACACACGCCTTTAACACCAGCACTTGGAAGGCAGAAGCAAGTAGATCTCTGAGTTTGGGGCCAGCATGGTCTATAGAGAATTCCAGGACAGCCAGGGCTACATAGAAAAACCGGTCTTGAACCCGCTCCCCCCCCCCCCCACAAAAAAAAATCTTTTACCTTCCTACTGGCCCCGTGCTTGCTCTTTCCTCGATTGTGGTGATACAAATTTGGGTCTTCATGCTTTTTCAGTAAGTATTTTGCTGATTGAACTCTCTCTCCAGCCCTAATTAAATTCTTTCATTGTCATCAAAAAGGAGGACCAACCAAAAAGAGATTTAGACTGGTCTGTGTCTTTGTTAAAAAAACAATGTTGTAGAGATATAATTCACTTTCTAAACAGTCTGCTTATTTATAGTGTGCAGTGTTAGTTCTTAGTGTCTTCATAGAGTTTGTAAACCATTGCTTCATTCAGCTCGATTATTCCACAAAATCCATGTAGCTGTCACTTCTAACAAGTTCCTCTATCCATCCCAGCTCTAGTCTGTCATTAATTTTTTTCACTGTAGATTTTTATTAATTTGTTCTTTGCCAGTTTTGTGAATATATATAATGCATTCTGTTTGCTCTCATCCACACCCTCTCCTATATCCTTTTTCTCTACAAGCCCCTCTTCCCACATTCATGTCTTTTTGTTTTATTTTTTGACTTAATGAACTTAACCTAGGCCATGTGTGCGATCATGAGTTTGGAATCGTCTATTGGAGATTTGTCTTCTCAGCAGCAACCACGAATCTTTCTGATTGTAAAATTGCCTACTTTGGAATTCTATGTAAATGGAATCATAAAGGGTGTGATTTTTCATGTGTTTGGCTTGTTTCACTTAGCATACTGTTTCTGAGATTTATTTGTCCGTATTTCTAGAATAATCCTGTCTCAGTGCAGCATAGGATTATTACTCATCACATTTATCCATTTCACCATCTGTCCCTCCCTTCTTTTTCTCCCTGCTTTCTCCCCATTTGTCCTCCAGGTTCTGAATTTATATATCCTTTAGTTTCAAACTGTCTGGTATTGTTTTTTTTAGTTCTAGTTCCATATTCCTAGAAGAGAGTATCTGATAGACTTGCTTGAGTCAGTCATCACCCCTAGTTCTATCACTTTTCTCCACAGGAATGGATTCTTTCTCTATAAATCTGACTGTTAAAAGTGGACCTCTCTGTGGGATTAGAGGATAATTTTACAAAGAAAGTATTGGACATACAAACCCCCCAAATTAGCAACTGCTGCTGATACTCTTTTGCTGTGTCCTGATATTTTCTAAGAAATGTGACAGTTATTCTTGCTGCTTTCACAACTGATGCCTACCAATGTTTTGCTTATTTGAACTTTTCATTTTGGTTTCTGGATATATAATAGAGTGGAAGGATCCAAGAGGTCATCTTCAGAAACACTATATGTGTATTAATTTATGAATTCTTTATCATTTTCATGTGCAGCACCTCATTTGGTTTTCAGAGCAGGTAGTTTCACCCTGTAGGTGGTGGTAGGGCTTCAGATGAATTATAAATTTTCTGTCCCAAGAATCTTTTCAATTACTTTTTATATGACTCTAGTTGCTGAAATACAGTGGAATATATACCAAGGTCTCTTTCATAGGTTTGCTATCATCATGTGCTATATTGGAAAACAATAGGTCCTTATTAGTATTGTAAGGCTACTTATTTTATGATATTGATCTTTATAAAATCACATACTTTTTAAAAGACTGGGTTATCAAATGGCATTGACTTGACATGCTTTAAGCCAAAAGGTTTATTTTTAATTTTGAGCCTTTCAAAGGGTAACTGTGCCTGGCTGTTCTTTGCAGCCTGTTAATAGGATTAATGGAGGCTTGAGAAAAAAGCCCTAATGCTTTCCCTGCTTTTTCCTGCTGTAAATTTTAATATAAGAAGACTACTGATTGCCTTTCTAAAATGTTGCCATTCTTCTGGTGATTGCAAAGCAATTTATAGGTAAAAGGTACTCCATAAACACTAAGGAATATGTGTAATATATATGTGTGTATATGTGAATTAATTTTAGAAATGTCATGACCTATTTAAATGTGATCCAAATCTTAAAAAGAGATTTGCTGATTTAGTATATAACCTCTTTATTTTTAACAGCAAAAGCATTTATAGTGATTGTTGTGAAACATTCTATAGCATTTTGTTTGGTTGTACAAATGTTAAAAAACAAAGAGTCTAGCTGTTTTTTTTATTCTTAGGAATTTTTCTTAACAGCTGTATTTTAAAACCAATTTTCCCAATCATGTTGCTCCACATTTGTAAAACTCCATCCTTTTACAGTAAATCTAAATTATTGATTTCCTCATACAGGAAAGATTTCTAAGGTGTGGTAATGGGATAAAGCAATTGTCAAATATTACTTTAGAATTTATTTTTTATTAATGTTTAACTTGTCTGAAGTTTCTATTGTGTGTTTTTAAGGATGAGGAACAAGAACAGATCCCTGAGTTGCCAGATCCAAACTTAGATATGGGCATTTTGCCCAGAGAGATCCGGAAACTGGTAGAGCGGAGAAAACAAGTCAAACAGCTAATGAAACAGCACGATTTAAATTCAGACCTTGTTCTTCAGGTAAATCTTTTCACTGCAGCATGTTTGCTTGACAGTTTCACTTTTTATCACTTGGTTATTGAGGAGTGGGATTAATAGTATGGTGTGCTTGTTTTATTTTGGATAATAATCATTCAGAGGCACTAGACTGCCTCAGAATTGAAGTCTTCTCTAGCTGCTAAGGCCATATCTGAGCAAGATCTTACAGAATCTTGGGAAATCAGTAGTCTATGTACTTCCTTCTAAGAGGGTAGGGCAAGATGAATCTGGGGAGACAGATTGAGTATTAAGTATTCCCCTTACCCCTGGATATTGAAAGTTTCTCCCTCTTATTGTGATCTAGAAAAATATCCAATGTGATGCTTAAGCATCTACAGATACTGTTGTTTATCTTTTGTCATTTTGTTGGTCTGCAGTATGACATCCGACAGAAGGCTTTGAAGCTCACGGCAAACAGTATGTATGGTTGTCTGGGATTTTCCTACAGCAGATTTTATGCCAAACCACTGGCTGCCTTGGTGACTTGCAAAGGAAGGGAGGTAAATGGCAAAATAAAATTCACATTAATAAATGTGTAAATATATGCTGCAATATGGGAGAACTAAGTTTGTTACCTGTTTTTTTACAGCTTGAAATATTTCTTGTTTAGAACAAGTTTGAGACAAATAGGCACTTGATTAAGAATTTGTCAGTTCTGCACGTGTGTATGCAGTTATTGAATGTCTATATGCCAGGCCTCCTCTAGGCAATAAAGATTGAGTGTGAAACATTATGTAAAGCTTGTATTTGACCCAGACTTGTGGGGGGAATGGGACGAAAGTAGAGTACCTGAGTTGAAGAGAGGATAGTTTGGGAAAACAACTGAATAAGTATAGAACTATTTAGGATGAGTATAATAGAAGTAACATTCTTCTGATAATTCAGATGGTGGCAACCTTGAGAATGCCTGGAGGCTAGCTTAGATTTAGATTGGATTAGTCATGCTAACATAGGAGCTAATTTTTATTGTTTTAATGGGTAGTTTACTGTGTAATATGAGAGCAATTTAGAATTCAGGAGAATAGCAGTAGATCCTTATATTTTTTTACTAAGAGGGAGAAAACAAAGAACAGGATCAAAAACTCTGTCTTTTGCGTGTTGTCTTTGAGTAATAAATCTCTAGGCATTTTCAATAAGTTATTGGGCATATGAATCCAGAATTCTAGGTCTATGTCACAGCTGGAGTTACATACTGACTTGAGGATGACAGATGATAGACCAATTACTGTAGTAATAAGAGCGGCGGGGCTGCATCCCCAGCACCCCGGCCGCCTGCACGGCTAGCTTTACCCGAAATAATTACACGGACACTGTATTCTTTTAAACACTGCTTGGCCCATTTCTATCTAGCCTCTTCTAGGCTAATTCTCACATATTAATTTAGCCCATTTCTAATCATCTGTGTTGCACCCAAGGTGCGCTTACTGGGAAGATTCTAGCCTACGTCCATCCTGGGTTGGAGCTGAATCGTGTCTGTCTGGGAGCTGGGAGCATGGCGTCTCTGTCTGAGGCGTCTTACCTCACTTCCTCTTCCTCCCAGCATTCTGTTCTGTTTACTCCACCCACCTATGTTCTAAGCTATGAGCCCAAGCAGTTTGTTTATTACTTAACCAATGAAATCAACAGATTGATAGATGACACTCCCACATCACTTCCCCTTTTTCTGTTTAAACAAAAAAAAGGCTTTAACTTTAACATAGCAAAATTACATATAACAAAACAGTTATCAAGTAAAAGTTACAATATTTACATCTATTTTATCTTTTTTCATAACTAAGGAAAACTATAACTATCTATATATTCTTTAACTCCATCAAAGACTCCAGAAGGATATAATATTACCTAAGCAAACAAGAAATAAGCAACTTTCAAACTCTAGAAATGACAGAGACATTTTGCTGCCTGGACAGTCACCCAAAGTTCCTCTGTACCGTTGGGGCATCCATCTTTGGCCTACAGGCCCATGGTATCCAGAGACATTTCCATGAAGCAGGACATTTCAAAGTCAGTTCAGTCACTATCTGTTGTGTCCTGAAGAATGTCTTGCAGACTCTTTCATGAATCAGGAACCCCGAAAGATCATCTCACCTTTAGGCAAGTTCAGCAGTCCTCTCTCTGCGGGTTCTCTGTGTCCAGTTTATGCAATAGTCCAGGCAAGAGCAGTTTCTTGCCCAAATGGCTATCAAAACTCCATAAGGTGCCTCTTCAATGCCCATCTTCTTCTTGAAGTAGATTGGTGCTGCCAGGAGCAGACGTGTCTCATTGTCATGAAAAGCCCTAAATTATTAAAACATTTAAAATGCCATATTCTATAATCTTTGAAAAATATGAAGAATGCCTATCTAAAATATATCTATGTACATCTAGAAAATCTTAACTAACATGACTACAAACTTGACTATTATTAATGATTATCCATTAACAATCTATATACATTACATTTTTAAATGAACTACACAATCACAATACCTTAATCAAGATCAGAAACACATATACATATAACAAAATTGACCTTAAATTTAAATCACTACAAACTTGACTATTATGATTATCTATTAACAATCTATATTTCTAATTATACATTACATTTTTAAATGAATACACAATCACAATATCTTAATCAATAGCAGAAATATGCATATACATATAACAAAATTGACCTTAAATCTCTATCAATAAAGCAAAATCTATACTAATACAAATTATTCATATCTATATCACAATTACCATTAAATACTTTTCACTTTATAAACATTTTAAGTTAATCTGCTTTAATGCTTTGTGTAGAGGTTTTTTTTTTAACTTTTTTTTTATTGAGAAAAGAAAAAAAAACAACAAATTTCCTCCTCCTCCCAGCCTCCCATTTCCCTCCCCCTCCTCCCACCCTTCTCCCCCTCCCCCCACTCCTCTCCCCCTCCCTCTCCAGCCCAAAGAGCAGTCAGATTTCCCTGCCCTGTGATAAGTCCTAGGTCCTCCCCCCTCCGTGCATTTCTAGGAAGGTGAACATCCAAACTGGCTAGGCTCCCACAAAGCCAGCACATTACGTAGGTTCAAAACCCTGTGCCATTGTCCTTGGCTTCTCATCAGCCCTCATTGTCCGCCACGTTCAGAGAGTCCAGTTTTATCCCATGCTTTTTCAGTCACAGTTCAGCTGGCCTTGGTGAGCTCCCAATAGATCAGCTCCACTGTCTCAGTGGGTGGGTGCTCCCCTCGTGGTCCCGACTTCTTTGCTCATGTTCTCCCTCCTTCTGCTCCTCATTGGGACCTTGGGAGCTCAGTCCAGTGCTCCAGTGTGGGTCTCTGTCTCTGTCTCCATCCATCACCAGATGAAGGTTCTATGATGATATGCAAGATATTCGTCAGTATTGCTCTAGGATAGGGTCATTTCAGGTTCCCCATTCTCAGCTGCCCAAGGAACTAACTGGGGACCTCGGCTTGGGTATCTGGGAGCCACTCTAGGTTCAAGTCTCTTGCCAACCCTAAGGTGGCTCCCTTAACTAAGAACCGTGCTTCCGTGCTCCCCCATCCAACCTTCCTTCATCCCAATCCTCCCCCTTCCCCAAGCTCCTCCCATTCTCCCCCTCTCCCCCCTCTCTCCCCATCTCCCCTTACCCCCATCCCACCCCACCCCCAAGATCTCAATTTTCTCCCCGGCAATTTTGTCTACTTCCCATAGCCAAGAGGACAACTATATGCTTTTCCTTTGGTTCACCTTCTTACTTAGCTTCTTTGGGATCACCAATTGTAGACTCCGTGACCCTTGTTTATGGCTAGAAACCAATTATGAGTGAGTACATCCCATGTTCATCTTTTTGGGTCTGGGATACCTCACTCAGGATAGTGTTTTCTATTTCCATCCATTTGCATGCAAAATTTGAGAAGTCATTGTTTTTTAACGCAGCATAGTACTCTAATGTGTAGATATTCCACACTTTTCTTCATCCATTCTTCCATTGAAGGGCATCTAGGTTGTTTCCAGGTTCTGGCTATTACAAATAAAACTGCTATGAACATAGTTGAACAAATGCTCTTGTCATGTGATAGGGCATCTCTTGGGTATATTCCCAGGAGTGGTATTGCTGGGTCCAGGGGTAAGTTGATCCCGAATTTCCTGAGAAACCGAAACACCGATTTCCAAAGTGGTTGCACAAGATTGCATTCCCACCAGTATAATCTGTAAAAACATGGTTATATTAAACATTTAATTCAAGTACATTAAGATACTGATTTCTTGCATTGAATTTAAGGTTTCTTAGTTGAAACATAGTTCACAGTGCTCATACTGAGCATCTGGACTCAAACTCTAGAGTCATGATTGTCAAGGTATCATATTGGCAAATCCCAACCTGTTATCTGTGTTTTATAACTAAGGTTTTATTGAAATGGAGCCAAGTCCATTCATTTATGTTGTACAGTTGAGTAGTCAGGATGAAGTCTTCTGTGGCCTGAAAAGCTTAAAATGCTTGTTACTTGGTACTTCCAGGACAACTTAAGAGGGAAATGATTTTTATGTGTGCTATCCATATATAATAGCCTCTAAACACATGTGCTGGTAAACATTTTTTATTTGGTTATTCCTGATTAGACGAGGAACTGGATTTTTACATTTATTTAGTTGTAATTAAAATGAATTTAAACGTGAATAGGTAACATGTGGAGAGTGACTACCATATTGAAAAGTAAATATCCAGTTGTGACATGAAGCACACATCATGATATTTCAAGTCATTTTGCTCTTGTTGTTTTGTCTCAGAGATGTGGGTTAGGACACAGAGGAAAAGAACAAGGCATGTATTGAATAATGATGGTGTGTTAAGAGCTGTTTTGTGCATTATTATATCAAAAACACTTCAGAGTCCTTTAGCATATAATAGCATTCTGTTTTGTAGATGAGGCTACCTTGAATTGAATCCGCGTTTTCCTGATTCTAAGTCTTTTACTGTATTTGTGTTCACCTTTAAAGGATAGTTTTTGCAAGTGTAGTTCTGCTTTGTCTTCATCCTTATTCCTAGACAGTCATTCTTTCCAATATCAATTATTGCATAACATGGACCTTTTATTTTCTTTTTTACATAAGAAATATATAGGTATTTTTAGGGGCTAGTTGAAATGAAAGAAAGATGTTTTGGATTCTTAGGCTAAGTTTACCTCAAAATTATGTAAATTTTGTTTCTGTATATATATCCAGTGGCTTCTGATAGAATACCATCTTATTTTTGTATTAGGAAATGCACTCACTATGCCCCAACTGGGTGATAATACATAGGTTGACTATTGAGATTGGATCAAGGTTACTCTTAAGTTTCTCACGAGAGGCAATAGTTGACAATTTACTCCCTTGGAGTGTGCCTCTTGCTGTTGAGAAATCCCTGTTGTTACATTTTCTGCATTGGCTCAGAAATCCACAAGCTTAAAAGGGCACCGTTGATAATGATAAGCCCCAAATTTGTCCAATGATCTCTCCAACTCCCCTAATCCATTGTATTTTAGGGGCAGTATTTTCTTTTAGCTAGATTTTTAATAGGGAATTTAAAACTCAAATTTTACTTTTTGTTGTTCAACAACAGAACTAAGCTAAATTTTTACTTTTTGTTTTATAAAATATAGCAATTATATATAATAAGTAAAATATAAAACTTCCGAGCTTACTTCACTAAAAAAGAATTTCAGAAAAATTTAGAAATAAATCATGGATTCAAAGTCTTAGTTTCTGTTTTCTCCCTTTTTGTTTTCATCTGTCTTCTTTCCTATATACAATACCTTCTACAGTTGTAGTTATGTCCTTACTGTGAATTTAATGAGAAGCAATAAGTATAGAATACACCTATTCTCTGCCAATTCTTAGTTTGGAAGATCCGAAGATCTCTGTAGAAGTTATTTACTAAAATAATAATGATTGTTAAAATATTGGTAGTAGTTAGTAACACTGACAGATAAATAGTCTAGTGAAAAATCTGTTTTATTTTGCCATCATTTTCCTATATACTGTGGAGTCTTTTGTTTTTAAAGATTTTCATTCATGTTTTGAAACAGAATATGACCACATACCATAGGCTGACCTTGAACCCAAGATTTTTAAGTGCTATAATTGCAGGCATATACCTGTCAAGCATTTCTTAATTGTTAAAGAGGTAGGAGTGGTGAATTTGAGATTTTAGAATACTTTTGCATCTTAATAAACTGGTGTTTTGGTCATAAGGTAGAGAGGGAGAAAGTAATGCAATAACCTGAAGATCTTGCAAGGTTTTTGCATCTAAGCTTCCTGTTTAAATTAACGTTCATATAGAAATGAGAAGGGATCCTGGTCACATGCCTTTGAAAAGATTATAAGGGTTTTCATTTCGATATGGATTAATGCACAGTCTAGGGAGTCATAAAATTTTGTGTTTTGGTATGGCCTTGATGTCCTCCCTCCTGTATTATTTTTAAGTAGATTTTGTGTGTGCTGAGTTTTGTTGGAATCATGCAGATTTGCCTTTGGTGGCCTGTTAATTTCTGTTATGTAATATGGTTGCTATAATACTTAAGTAATTTCTAATTGTACTTTTAAAAACAGGTTTATAATAAAAGTATTTATGTCAAATGGGCATCAATATTGTCTTTTTACATGTTTTATCTTTCATACTTCATCCCTTCTCACTTCAACTATCCCATAATTTTTAATTGCTTGATATTAGAGGAATTAGTTGCTGTTGAAAGAATTTTACTTAGGAACCTCACAGTATACTAGTTATTTAAAAATAATTAAGTGAGCATTTCCAGGGAAGAAATATAGAAACTTCATTTATAGACACTTAGATGTTAATATGAAACAATACCATCTGTATTCGTTCTTATTCTCAATGTGTGTATGAAGAGGCATAAAAAGAGAAATTGGATAAACCTGAGTGGTAACACTGAGTGGGCACAAATATTTAAACCATGAAGACAACTATCAAATGTCAAATATCTGCTGTAGTAATTGAAGTGATTGTTCACTAGATGGCGATAGACACCCTAAGATCATTAATCAATTAAAGATATTCTGTGAACAATAATGTAAAGGCCATTTAGTGTCTTAAATATCTTCACATTTTAGATTCTTACTACTTTTGAAAATACTAAATAAAGGCTAAAAGAGATCCAAAGGATTGTAATAGTCTAATAGATTTAGTGTTTAAAATGATGATTTTTACATTGTAAGTTTTATTGATAAGAACAATCATTTAATTTATATTAGGTAATTTTTCCATTAGGTGAATAAATCATATCTCTGATCACGGAGACACATAACTTTCTGAGTAATAGTACCATAGGTAACTTGAAAGAAAATTGGAAATGTTATGATATGTGATTTTGCCTCTCTAAATACTTTTTTTCTTAAATTGAGGAATTTAAAACATTTTTAAATGATTTCTAAGCAAACTCATTGTGTAATTGTAAACATAACAGAGATATTTGTCCTTATAAAATAATCAGTACTTACTCATTAATTTGTTTCTGCCTTCTTTTATATTTGTGTTCTTGAGGAAACAACTTTCGGTCTGGATTTCTGATTGCAATTTCAAATAGTGTGTTCAGGAGTTGACCGTGCATTTTTATTTTACTCTCCTGCAGGTTGAGTCATTGCCAGCCTGTTTTCCCAGCCAGTTGTAGAAGATCTTGTTTTCACTTGTATTCAGAACTGAAGTCTGTGCAATTTAGAACATGTATCCAAATCATTGTATGCAAACATTACCATTGTAGGATGAATAATAAAAACCCAGAGACAGATATTTGGGTTCAACCTGAAGATCAGAAAAACAAAGCAGCCAATCACTAGAGAGACTATTTAGGCTGGGCTGTCTGAATTCCCGTGATTGAAGGAGTGCTAGTGAGGAGTCCTTGAGAACGGCACTGGCCAAGGCTTTTGCCTTTGTTGCTGTTTGTGATGAAAGAGGATCTTTTAATTATTAAGAGTTCTTTGCCTTTACTTGGAAATAAGTGAATATTTCAGTTTTCGAATATTTTTCATTAAAAATACCTGTTTTTTATTTTTTTTCGAGACAGTGCTTTCTGAGACAGGAGTGCTTATCTATGGAGATAGCTTCTGGGTTAAGGATGGGGCCATGTGTCCACTTCTTTCAGCCCTTGTACCCCATCTGCCACAGGCTCTGTGAGTTCATGTGTGTTGCTTATGTTGATTTAGAGGGCCTTGTTTTCTTTGTTGTTTTTTTCTACCCTCACCTGTCTTCCATCCCCTCTGCTTCTTACCCTGTCTCTACCTCCTGTTTCCCAGGGTTTCCTGAGACCTGAGGGGAGGAATTTAATGAGATAATCCCTTATAGGTTCCATGGTCTCTCACTCTCTGCATAATGTCTGGCTGTGGGTCTTTGTGTTTGTTCCCATCTGCTATAGGAAGAAGCTTCTTTGATGGTGGTTGAGGAAGGCACTGCTCTCCACGTATAGAAGGATGTTGTTAGGAGGCACCTTCTCTTATGATGGCTAAGCAAGGCACTGATCAATGCGTATAGCAGTATGTTGTCAGGAGTTACTTTACTGCTACCTTCTTTTAGAACAGTAGTATTTGGTTTTACCCTAGGTCCTAGGCTGTCAGTGTCAGGTATAGGTTCTATCTTTTGGAGTGGGCCTTAAGGCAAATCAGATATTGGTTGGCTACTTCCACAGTCTTTGTGCCATCGTTGCACTAGCTTATCTTGCAGGCAGGACACCATTGTAGATCAAAGGGTTTGTGACTGGGTTGGATTTCTCTTTTGTTAGTGTCCAGAGTACCTTCCTGTACCAAAGATGCTAGCATCTGTGAGTGAAAGCTCTGTGTAGGCACTATTTCACTTCCCCATATTCTATGGGTTCAACTTCTCCACATTCAATGAGTTGTATAGGCGTTATCTTCAGCAGTGGGGGCCTTCCCATCCGCTTATAGAGAGCAACTTATAGTCTTGACAATAGCCTGGGTTGTTTGGTATTTCAATGGGACCCGTTTGGCCAAAAATTCAATTAGATGTAACTCAGTTCCATACTGGAGGCTTCATTTAATGACAAGTGCTAGCCATTTGGAGCTCTTCTCCATTATTTGGTGATTTAATTTAGATCACCTTCATATATGTTTATATTTTAGAAACTTCTGCATTATATTTCTATACAATCTATTAAATGGCCCGTAATTTTAGTTGGCCCTCTCTGTATTTTCTCTCTCGTCTTCCTCATCTCTCCCCCTCTTCCATTTGATCCTCTACTTCCGGCTCCCCTCCCCATTCATCCATAACCATTTATTCTATTTTCCTTTTTTTTTTTAAGGGAGATCTCTTTCTCCCTCGCCCTGCCTGGACCCTTACTCTATACCTAGCCTCTAGTTCTACAGGTTGTAGCTTGGTTATTCATCATTGCATATCCTATTTGTCTTTCTGGATCTGGGTTACTTTACTTGGTGATTTTTTTTTCTAGTTCCATCCATTTTCCTGCAAATTTCATTTTTAATGGCCAAATAATACTCCATTGATTTTCTTTACCTATTCTTCTGTTGAGGGACATCTAGATTGTTTCCAGTTTCTAGCTGTTACAAATTGAGCAGCAATGACCATGGTTGAGTAAGTGTCTCTGTGGCAGAATGAAGCTTCCTTTGTGTATATGCCAAAGAGTTGTATAGCTGGGTCTTGAAGTAGACCAATTCCTATCTTACTGAGGAACCACCACACTGATTTTTGTAGTGGCTGTATAAGTTTGCATTTCCATCGGCAATGAATAAGTATTCCCTTTACTTGCATATCCTCACTAATGTGAGCTGTCACTTATGTTATTGAGTTTGGCCGTTCCCAGTGGTGTAAGATGAAATCTCAAAGTACTTTTATTTCTATTTACCTGGTTATTAAGGATGTTGAGTATTTCTTTAAGTGTTTCTCAGACATTTGAGTTTCCTTTCCTTTTTTATACCCTATTTTTTTAATGTGGTAATTTCTTTTCTTACTACCTAGATTTTGGAGTTCTTTATGTATTTTGGATATTAGCCCTTTATAGGATAGGTACTTGGTAAAAATATTTTTCCATTCTGTAGACTGTTGTATTGTCAGAAAGACAGTGACTTTTGTGGTACAGAAGCTTCTCAGTTTCATGAGGTTCCATTTGTTAATTGTTGATATCATTGCCTGTGTTAATAGTCTTCTGTTCTGAAAGTCTTTTCTTGTCACTGAGTTCAAGGCTATTCCCTACTTCTACTAGGTCCAGTGTATCTGGTTTCATGTTGAGGTCTTTGATCTACTTGTACTTGAGTTTTGTGCAAGGTGATAAATATGGGTCTATGTACATTCTTCTACATTTAAACATCCAATTTGACGAGTACAATTTACTGAAGATGCTGTTATTTTTCCAGTGTGAACTTTTGCCTTCTTTATAAAAATTAGGACTCTATAGGTGTGTGGATTTATGTCTGGGTCTTCAGTTCAATTCTGTGGATCAATGTGTCTGCTTTTGTGCCAATACCATGCAGTTTTTATTGCGTGGCTCTGAAGCAGTTTTTGAGGTTGGAGTTGGTGATACTTCCAGCAATTCTTTAATTGCTCAGTATTTTTTTAGCTATTAAGGGTTTTTTGTTTTTTTGTATGAATCTGAGAATTGCCCCTCTTAGTTATGTGAAGAATTGTATTGTAATTTTGATGTGGATTGCATTGAATCTGTAGATTACTTTTGGTAAGGTGGCTAATTTTATTATATTTTTTTTTTAGCTTTCTGTACTATTTTTTTCTTTTTTTTTATTGAGAAAAGGAAAAAAAAAACAAGTTTCCGCCTCCTCCCAGCCTCCCATTTCCCTCCCCCTCCTCCCACCCTTCTCCCCCTCCTCCCACCCTTCTCCCCCTCCCCCCACTCCTTTCCCCCTCCCTCTCCAGTCCAAAGAGCAGTCAGGGTTACCTGCCCTGTGGAAAGTCCAAGGTCCTCCCCCCTCCGTCCATATCTAGGAAGGTGAACATCCAAACTGGCTAGGCTCCCACAAAGCCAGCACATTAAGTAGGATCAAAACCCCGTGCCATTGTCCTTGGCTTCTCATCAGCCCTCATTGTTCGCCATGTTCTTTGAGATAGGATCTTAATATGTTAAGCAAGCCGAACTTATTCTTCAGCCTATATTGACTATCTCCTGTCTCTGCTTTCTTGCTATTGGGATTAAAAGTATGTGATACTATCATTGTCTTAACTTTATCCAAGATATCGAATTCCCAAGTTCTCATTTCTTTTATTTTTTGTTACAAGCAGGATTATAGTGGATAATGTGACATGTATAAGATTTTATTTACCATAATAAGCTAAATTCTATCAAATAGCTAACTAAGTTCACATGTTTGACAAGATCCACAACACAATTCCTTCTCAGTCACAGGTTCAGATGGTAATCTAGAGATTGATATGCAGTTTTGTCTTTGAAATTTGTTGTTTATTTTTCAAGGATTTTGCACTTATCATGTATTTATAAATATACTCACATAATTCTTATTATTCGATGTTTTTGTCAACACTTGTTATTATTTGGGCTTTGTTTACTTGGTTTTGTTACTGGGTCTCTCTGGGTACCCCACACTGCTGTTTTTCCCAGGGCAATCTTGAAATAGCCATCCTCTTAACCTTAGTCCCTTAAGCACTAGAATTACAAACTTGTGCTACCATACCTAGATAGAATATTTTGGGGGGTTTTTCAAGGCAGGGTTTCTCTGTGTAGCCCTGGCTCTTCTGGAACTAGCCCTTGTAGACCAGGCTGGCCTCAAACTCACAGAGATCCACCTGCCTCAGCCTCGCAAATGCCGAGATTAAAGGCGTGCGCCACCACGGCCTGGCCAAATTTTTATTTTAAGCCAGTCTCATTAGTGTTAAGTGTTATCATGTGATTTTAATTTTTGTTTCCTTAATTAAAAGTTGGATCTCTTTTCATGTTTATTAATTCTTTTTTTTATTGAATTGCCTATATGAACACAGATGTCTTATTTTGTTTCATTGTAGGTCTCTTACTGTTTCTTAGGTATTCAAAAACCGAATCACATTTGGTTATTTGTATTAAAATTAGTCTGGCTTGTTCTTGCTGCTTTTTTATGGTCTTTCACTGTGAAGAAACATCTTTTTTTAACACTATATATTTGATATTTTTCTTTTCACTTTCTAAGCTTATTCTGAAAATACATTTTTCTCCTCCAAAGACAAATATTGCCCTAATTTTTTCTAAATATTGCAAAACTTGGCCTTTTTATTTAGATCTTTAGTCTTGCTGGAGATTGTTTTGAGGATAACTTAGTGATCTAATTATATTTGTCTGGTTTATTCTTTGTGGCTCTATTGAACTTATTTCTGTGGCCAGGGATTGGCAGACCTATTTGCCTATTTTTTAAAAAAATAAAATTTTATTGGGGCACAATCATACCCATTTATCTTTAACTGTATTTATATCAAACTTTGGAGTTGAATAATTGCCACAAAGCCTAAAATATATATTATTTACCATTGTACAGAAAAATTTTGCCATCTTCTGTGGCAAAAGATAATTTTTTTGTAATATAAGAGTGACTCATTTCAAACATAGTCAGGCATGATTGGTGAAAATATAGGAAATTATACTGAAGGTATTAAAAAGGAAGAAAATCAATCTTTTGGTCATAAGAAATTACAGATGTTGTAGGCTCTTTAAATATAGCCTGAAGTGAAATTATAGCCTTAAAAATGTATGTTTTGTCACCTATAATACAGCAGATTGGGGCATTTTCTTGCTGGACCAGACCCATGGAAGCTAAAGGTGGTAGAAGGAAGAGTTCTTATTCTGTCTTCAGAATTGTAATAGCTACTGTTAAGAGTCCTTTTGACATTCTTGTTAACATTTTGACTTTTTAAAGATTTATTTGTAATTGTGTGTGTGTGTGTGTGTGTGTGTGTGTGAGGAGGAGAGGCTCATTTGCACAGGTTCCAATGCAGGCAATGTCTGGGATTAATAGGTAGTTGTGAGTCACTTGACGTGGGTACTGGAACCAAACTGAGGTCCTCTTCAAGAGTAGTATCAACTCTTAACTGCCGAGCCAGTCCCCATTTTCATTTTATTTTAGGACAGTCTTATAATTAGCACGTGCTCGTCTGAGATTTGGTATGTATCCCAGGCCGCCTTATAGTGCCTCCCCAGGGTTAAGTATTAACAGATACATGGCACTGTGCCTAGTTCTTGATTTTAAAAAGGACAAAACAAGCCGGGTGGTGATGGCACAAGCCTTTAATCCCAGCACTTGGGAGGCAGAGGCAGGTAGATCTCTGTGAGTTTGAGGCCAGCCTTGTCTACAGAGTGAGTTTCAAAGCTACAGAGAAACCCTGTCTTGAAAAACAAAATCAATACAAAACAAAACAAAAACAAAACTATTAGGTTAATATGAGAATTTCTTTGAGAGCTAAAATGAAGGCTTAGTGCACTTTTGTAGATTATAATTCATGTTAGAAAAATAGTATTTTTTGATGAGTATAGGTTACTCTTCATGTTTGAAGTTGTTTGCATTCTAAAATTCAAAGACAGAGAAATTTGTTTTTGGCATATTTTAGGGATGTTAGGTTCTATATTGTTTGTAGTTCTCTAGAACTGATGATATATATTGTCGGGACTTTTTTCTTTTTACTCTACTAGTTAGTTCAGAATCTGTGGTAATCTATATGAAATGCAGTGCAAGTGTCCTTAGCATAAACTTGTCTAGGTTCTTATGTACAGTTCAATTTTGTAGAAATAATCGTCTGACATCAAATAAGTGCTGTCTTCACTGCGGGTCGTTTGTATTGGTATATTGTTCTAAACCTTTGCTTTTTCCCTTGCTGAATCCTTTCCAAAAATTTGGTGAAAGTAATGTTGCTAAATGTCAAGTTGAGAAGAGGAAGCTCTTTGAAAACACTCCCTGAGAGCCTAGTACAGATTATGACAACGTAGATTTTTAATAATTTGTGAGAAATTTAGTGACAAAAATTAGAGTAAATCTGTCTGGTTGTAGCTCAGTGGTTGTATGTTTACCTTGCTTATTCAAGTCCCTTCCTTCAACCCCCATAACTGCAAACAAAACAAAGCCATTGCATTTTTATATAAACTTATTGCAATAAACAGTATACACTTAAACATAACTAATACATATATATTAGTCTCTGATATAACACAACATTGCGTTTATAGAAATAAATAAGTGGACTACACTTAGGCTTCATTTAAAACAATCCCTATAATTTAAAACACTGAGTACTTCTTTCAAAGTAGCCCAATAAAGAAAAAAAATGAGTCAATACAAATGTAGCATGACTTTTTTTTTGTTAGTAATAGTTAGAAATCAGCACCTCTAGTTATTCATTAATTTTAAAGATCAAGTCTAGGAGATTACAAGCTGCACACATGTGGGAAGAGAAAGACTGGTTTGAAACCTTATCTGACTGAGGTCACCTGTGCAAATAGAGCTGTTTTTGTGAACGTAAGAAGGCTTCATCAAGAAGACCACTTAGGAACTTTCTCATATATTTCTTTTGCATTTAGTTAAGTTTTTCATAATTTCTACATAATTGTCTGACCTGAGCTTTGAAGAATTCAGGCATGGGCCCATATGCCAGTATCTTTATCAGAAAAGGCGGATTCTTCTTCTACTATCAACTGACTCTAATGTATTAATGCATGGTCTCAGCTTTCTAGTTGTGTTTGGCCTCTCCAGGCTTTCATTCATGAATTTTATATATTCTCAGTTGAAACTGTGCCCTTTCCCAACTATATATTGGATTTTCTATTATTAGATTTCAGTCTACATGTGTTTGTGTCTTACCTATTCCACGTCCCATGCAGGGATCCTTGTTTGTCCTCACTCTTAGGTCATGTTCATCTTTGTGCTTCTGCAATTATAGATGGGTTGATATGGAGGTGATACTTTTTTATGTAGAGTCTTGATATTTAAGCCTGTTTTGAGTATATAAGAATAGCCAGGATACTCAGTACAAGAAAATGGGTACCTTGTACATTTGTAGTAAGTAGTTTTATTTGAGAAGGCACAAATGGAATACTTTTGCTATGATATTTTGACCTTAGAATTACAGAAAACATTTGGACTGTGAATATGGGTAAGAGAGAAATAGTATCAGACTGGCTGCATGTCATTGTTACTGATCCCTGAGATTAAATTTTGTTACATTGACTCGAATCACATAGATCATGACCGTGGAAATCTCTTTCTTTCTTCTCCAATCTTCTTTAGAATGAATGACTCTCTGTTAACTTAAATTCATCCCATTTTCTGCATATGTGAACATTTTATTTCAGCCTATTTTGGTCTATGTTTCTTTTTCACAAGCTGTGTGTTATTTGACAGGTGTTCTAAAGCTCCTTACTTTGGCAGCAAACCAAGATGACAGAGCAGTAATGATTTCAAAAGTGCTGTTCCCTCCTTGTTAACAGACAAAAAGAAAAGTGTGAAGTTATTAACCACTGTTCACCAGTGGCATGGAAACTGGAGTAGAGTTAATTGTCTGTTTCTATAGTCAGTCTGTATAGGCTATTTCCTGACTAATATTATTTAGAAAAGAGGGAGTGACATAGATGTTTTTCTCTCCCATACCCTATCTTCTTTTCACAAGTTTATTTAAATCAAAATAAAAAAATTTCTGAAAATCCGCAGTATTGATCTTTGATTCCACATAGGCTTTTCTTTCCTTATTTGTCATGTAAGATTTATGAATGACATGATAACACCCAATAACCTTAAGGATTTCACATGAGAGATTATTTGCAACTATAATGTAAATGATATCCTTACACTCTACTTCTGCCACACAGAGTATGTTTATTACTAATTGGAAGAACTTACTTTAGGCAGCCTGTACTGTCTGATGACTTTAACTGCTTTTTCGCAATAGTGTAATCAGACCCACTTAAGGTATCTCCATGTTAACAAAACAAACTTATTGTGCTTATAACTCATGACTGGCTGATTGAGCAGATACTACCAGACTATTTTTTTCCCTGGGCAGTATAAGCCTGTGCTGTTTTGCCAGATCATAAATAGTGTTTTAGAAAGCAGTGAGAGTTTTGTTGTTGTTGTTGTTGTTGTTGTTGTGTGTGTGTGTGTGTGTGTAAGTGGTTTGAATTTAAGCCAGAGATCCCTGGGCCTATATAATCATTCTTTTCGTAATTTTATACTTCCTTTCACATTCAGTGCTAACATTGATTTGTACAGCTGTCCTTGTTTCCTTTTTATTCTTGTGGTTGAATTGACTTGAATGCCTTTTAAACTTAAATGTGGTAGAATCTCTAAATCTGAAATTTCCCTTAGAGAGTTCCCTCCTCTTTTAAAAAGCAATATGAAGTAGACTGTAATAGTAATGTGAATCCCTGTTCATATTTTTTAAAGAACAGCAAAGCACAAGTGCTTTCCAGAAATGGCTTATTTGCTGTCTTTGGAATTCTTCTCATTGCTAGGTTTTTATATATTTAGGGGTGGCAATTACCTATTTTATTGCCTTTTTTAATACTTAAAATAAGGTTTGTATTTTCAGGCTAGTGATGGAATTTATGTGCCTTAATGCTAAATGCTGACTGAGGATAGAACTCGAGCAAGGATATTAAGTTTCTTTCATAGTTTGAAGTGTCAGACATTTGTCTATATTTATTTCAGGGGCCCTTTGCTACTGCCAACATAGAAACAAGTTACATTTTCAGCCCCCTGTAGGAAGGTAGTGTGTTTTCCCATGGGAAAGAGTGATAGTTGCTGTGAGGAATATGTGCATAGTCTATTAATAATGTACATTGTTCTTGAGGCCATATGTCATACTTTTAAGTACTGTTATACAGGGTAGAGCACATGTTCTATTTCTGCTGGACTTTGTGGCACAATACAATGGACAGATGGTAATTTCATCATAGGAAAAAGTCTTGATATTTCTTTTTTAATAGTGTTCTGACTGGGGAAATAATTTATTTTTAGAAGGAGGACTTAGAGTAGATGGATATATTTAATTCAGTTGCTTGTTATTGCCTTATAGTCAGAAATTCTTGAAGTAATATTTACTGAATGCATATCACTTGAGAAATGGAGACAAATGACATTACTTGTGACCCACAGGCATGAAATAAAACAAGAGCAAAAGCTTCGGAGACTAGACTCATAATAACTTAATAATAAACAAGAGGAGGATTTTTATTTATTTGCATAGGCACAAAAATCCAAACAAATGTACTCAAGGCATTCGTGGAATAGATATCTAGGGTACTACACTAACCCATTCATTTGCATGGTGGGACTTTGAGCAAGTGATTCAGCCTATGCATTTTCTTTTGTCAGTGGGGGATAGGTGAGCATGATTATTTTATAGTAGGCTGCAGGTGCGAAGTATTTTATTTTAGTGTAGTTCATTGTCTTGTTTCTCATGGAAACCCAGAGGAAGCAATCACGCAGGATATTGAACACCTACTAGGTGATAGACTTGTGTTGGTGTTGGAAAGACAGTGGTAAATTTTAAGTATTCAAGATTAATGGCCAAATGTACATTTATGCAACTGAAGAAAAAAGATGCAAAGAAAAGAAACATAAATGCTAATGGCAATGACCCATAGCATTGAATGAAAATTTAAAGAATTTGTGAGCCCAGGGAATTTGAGCTGAGATTTAGAGTGTGGATCAAAGTGAACTAAGTGAAAATTTTTACGAACAAACATTACAGGATGAGAGATACCATGTGTAAGATCCTGTGGTGGATTGGAAGTATGGCTGAGTTAGAAGGTTAAGAGTGGAGGGGTGTATCAGAAGCTTCTTCTTACAGTAGATGGGAATTAACACAAGAACCCACAAATGTGTGATGTGCAGAGAAAGCCTTTGGAGCACTGAGCCCTAAATAGGTTTTGTCAAAGCCTTCCCCCTTAAGGCTTAGGGATCTGTGTCGAAGAGCAAGCAGAAAGGTTGTTAGGTGGTGAATGACTCCAAGGATATAGCATCTTCCAGATATACCAGGACTGATAATGAACTCACAGAGACTGTAAGCACATACATAGAGACGAGACAAAGTCCCAGGACAGAGAAGAGAAAAAAGACACAAAGTCCCACCCCTAACCAAGAAGTTACTGGTCATGATACTCGCTGGGAAAGAGAAAATCAGTGTTCTCCAATGGTGGGATACTGGGTATATCAACCACACTCCAGGACAAACCTCATGCCCAGGAGTAGTTGGATAACACAAAATGAAATCCATGGTGTGTGTGTGTGTGTGTGTGGTGGGCTTTTTGTTTGTTTTTTTGGCATTTTTTAATTTTAGTTTTTGTGTTGACTTATTTTTTTAAGAGAGAGAGTTGGGTGGGTAGGGAGGTGGCATGGATATCTGAGGAACTAGAGGAGGAGGCAACACGATCAAATATATTTATGAAAATTTTTAAATAAAAAATAGTAGAGCAAGGGGCTGGAGAGATGCCTCAGTGGTTAAGCACACTGGCTGCTCTTGGAGAAGAGGCTAATTCCTAGGACTCATATGGTTGTTTACTACAATCTCTGACTTCTGTTCTTGGGGATACCATGTCTTCTTGGTGGGCACTCCAAGTAATTGATTCACAGACATACATGCAGGCAATGCACACATCTACATAAAATAAAAATCTAAAAAAGACCGAAGGAGGGGAAACTAATTAGTAGACTGTTATCAGAATATTCTATGCAACATACATTAGTAACTTCACTGGAATGAGAACAGTTGGTGGGGAAAAGAATATAAGAGGGATATAAGAAAAACAACCAGTAAAAAAAAATGATGTTCAGGTCTTGTTTAGGCAGCCATGTTGATAAGACTTCCCTGGTGTAGCCAACCTCTCTGACATTTATAGAGACAATCTTGCAGCAAACTTCTTGTTCTTCTGACTCTTACAATCTTTCTGCAATGGCCTTTGAGCTTTAGTTGCAGGAATTGTGTTGTAGATATGTCATTAGAGACTGAGTACTACATGATGTCTTGTTTTCCGTATTTTGAGTCCTTGGGGTTTTCTGTAATTGTCTCCATTCTAAGAGAAGCTTCTTTGAGGATGTACATGTAACAACAAACAAAAAGAGTCCACAGATTTTTGAGACCAAGGGGATATTAGGAGGAGTAGGGGGAGGGAAAGAAAATGAAGAAATGATATCAATTATAATTTCAAAACTAAAATATAAATGTCAAAGGCTTGGTGACTGAAATATAGAGTTTAGGGTAGAATAGATTATTAAGGTCAGCTCCTGGCTTTTTGCAGGTAATTGGTAGGACTGAAGTACTGATGATCAAGTTTAGGACATGACAAAGGAACAATGAACAGTTTGACTTTGAACATGTTAAATTTCAAGAAATATTGTTATTTTAATTGACATAATTATATATACTTTTTGAGTACAATATGACATTTCAATATAATATATAACAACCAGGGCAAGACTGTTGGCATTCTCAGTACTGTAGATATTTATTATTTGTGTTGTCGACATTCCAAATTCTTTACTAGGTAGTTTGGGACATTCAATTAATTCTTGTCAACCATGTTACCCTACTGTGCTATAGAATGTTAGAATTTATTTCACCTGACCAATTGTATTCTGTAATGGACGTGTTAATTTGCAGTGTCAAGGTATAAGTTTGGGACTCAGGGATATGTGTAAACTGAGACTGCTTTTCTGTTTCCCAGCCACGCAGACCCAAATAATCACACAGAAATTATATTAATTACAACATGGTTTGGCCAATAGCTTAGCCTTATTCCTAACTAGCTCTTACATTGTAAATGAACTCATTTCTCTTAATCTGTATATCACTGTGAGGCTGTGACCTACCAGTAAGGTTCTGGTGTTCTCCTTCGGCAGCTACATGGTGTCCCTTTTACTCTGCCTACTCTCTATACATCTCTGTTTGGATTTTCCGTCTAGCTTTATTCTGCCCTGCGATAGGCCAAAACAGATTCTTTATTAACCAGTAGTAATAAAATATATTCACAGCATACAGAGGAGAATCCTACATAAGATATTTAGAAAGAAATGATTGATAAAGTTATTTTTGGGGGGAAAAAAAAGGAAAGTGGGTATAGAACTTAGGCATAAGGGTCCACAACTTGGTGGTGTTGGAGGGAGGGCTTAGAATTAAGCTGTATATAAAAATACAGCCAGAGAAGGGTTAAAGTAAGTCAAGGAAGAATGTTTCATGGGGGTAGGTAGTGATTAGTTGTCACAGAGAAGCAGCGTTGATTGCTTTGAAAAATGTCCACCAAATTAGAGACAGGACTATGATAGATATCTTCTTGTTAGTGCTTCAGTTTGATGGGAGTCATGACAGTGAAGCTGAATTGCTGTACTAAGAGATTAGAAGTTTTGGCTTATGCCTAAGAAGTTTGAGTGAGGGAAAGTTGTAGAGCAAATTAACTGTTGGGCTGAGTCGAAATCCAGGCTCTGCCCCACAGGCCTCAGACACCCTCCTCTTTTACTCAACACCTTCTCTGTCCAGGCTCTGCTTCTTCCTGGGTTGGTTTAGAACTACTGATGAACTATTTAACCTCTCTGAGCCTCAACTTCCATTTTTAATAAGGGTAACTTAATACCCATTGGGGTTGTTGAAGAATTAAATGAGTTAATGCCTTAGGGTTCTATTACTATGATAAAACACCATGACCAAAAACAGTTTAGGGAAGAAAGGGTTTGTTTCACCTTATAATTGTTGTCTGTTAAGAGGGAAGACAGATCAGGAACCTAGAGGCAGGAACAATTTGAGAGACTATGGAGGAGTATTGACTGCTTTAATGGCTTGCTTCCTCATGTCTTGCTTAGCTTGCTTTCTTAGACAGCCCAGGACCATTCAAAGGTGGTAGCACCCAGTCAGCTAGGTACTCCCACATCAATCTTCATGAAAAGGAGCTGAAGAAAAAAAGATTTTTTTATTAGGCTCTTTTATAACTTGGACTATGGATCAAAGGATGACAGGAACTAACTGTGCTTATTAAAGGAGCTGAGTTGATTAATTATGGTCTCTTTCCATACCTATAGCAGCATTACTGTATATTATAGAACTTTAGAGGTGGATGATTTAATGTGTAAATGCCACCTAGTTTTTGGCTTTTACTTTTGTTAGGCATAGACTGTCAACTAGACATAGAGGAAAGTCATCTGATCTTTGAGACAAGGCTGCTTAAATCAATTAGTATTTTAAAATTTCACTTAATAGAGATTATTGATAGAGATTCTTTGCTTTCTGGGTCTTCTTTGAAGCTTTTGGCTGTTATTTTTTTCTATTATAGATCTGGCTAAGTAGCCCAGGTTTCCCCAAAGTCATGATCTTCCTGCTTCAAACTCTCAAATACTGGGTATATGCCACCATACTTGACTATCACTGTCTTCATGTTTGTCTGTTTGAATTTACATGTGCCAACAAAAGAGTAGTAGTGGGAAACTTCTTCAAATTAGTGTTGTTGTTGTAATCATACTTTGGTCATCTTTGCTAGCACATGATATGTTGTTTATTCTTTGAGAAGTGTGTAAGCCATTTATTAGTTACTAATTTGAACCACTGTAGTTATGTGGAGGTGGTATTAGCAGGTAAAAAATAGAGTAATAATCAGGTATTATGCTATTGCTTCCTTGATTTTTTTTTTTATTTTTGGAATGTAGTAGTTCTCCCCCTCACCTCAATGTGGCCCTTGACTTATATTTGGTGGCAGTTATGATAAACTCAAAAATAGAATTAAGATCTGGTCTCCCCCTCCATTTATAATAGTATTTTAATAGTTAAATTAAGAATAATAATAACTGAAATAACTTTAGCATTTGATCTTTATCTGATACCATGTTAAGTGTTTTACACTAACAATAAAACACTACTAAGATAAATAAACCGAGTCCGGAATCCCTTCTCTATTTGTACAAAATGTAGAAGTCATTTCATTGTGAGATTGATGAAAAATAGGTTTTTTTTTTTATTTAAAAAATGTGGTTTCTATTCACTGAAGCTTGTGGAGGTGGAGGAAATGTTTCACTTATTAAGTGAATTGCACTGAACTGAGACAATCTGTATGGGTATAGGATGTTTTTACCTGCCCCTTTCATGAAAGCTTTATCCTGATCCTAATGATAGAAACCAGTTCTTAATTGTGTTATATCTGGATTTGATTATGATACCATTTAATTGGGGCTTTGTGCTATTAACTCTTTTATTTTTTATTTTTAATTATTTTATTATTGAGAGAGAGACACACATAGAACCCATGTGCCATGGTGCGCTTGTAGAGGTCTACCATGGCTTCCAGGGATCAAACTCAGGCCATCAAGTTTCCACAGCATGTGATTTTACCTGCTGAGTTATCTCTCTGGCCCTAACACCATTTTAAAGAGGAGGAAACCTGAAAGTGTAGGTGTTTTGTCCAAAGTCCCAGTGCTAGTGAATAATGGAACTATGGTTTAATTTATTTGAGACAGCATTTCTCTGTGCTGCCTTGGCTATCCTGGAACTCACTAGACCAGGCTGACCTAGAGTTTACAGAAATCTACCTGTCTCTGCCTTCCAAGTGCTGGGATTAAATGCATGTGCCACCACTGCCCAGGCAGTTGGTTCATTCTTAACTGCCATGCTTTATTGGTTGTGTTTTCTTAGAGTTTATCTATGTCAGAGGTGTTAGAATGTTGGAAGAAATAGTGTCATGTATTCACAGTGCTGGCAGCCATTTTTGTTGTTGTTTTTTAAAAGGGTGTGGGTTGTATTAGCACGTGTCATCCTCGATCAGTTAGTATTTACTATTACTTTATAGATCCTCTCCCCCCCCGAGATTGATTGTTTTTATTTCCTTTGATGCCAATTATAAGGAAAACTGAAGGATTATAATTAATGAGGGCTTGAAATGGAATTCTTGCAGGAACAAAGATTGGAAAAGGATACAAAGGTGAAAAGATGAGGGAAGTGGAGGAATGCTTCCTTCTGTCACATTATGTCTTCAGGGATTAAATGCCATCATTGATGTCGACACCTGAAATCTTGAAGGCTTCAGGAACATTTGTTTTTGTAGCTTGTTTGTGGCATGCTTTAGCTAATATAATGGTGAAGGTCACAGTTTGTTTGCCTTAAGCAGAATAAACAAATGTATCCAGAAAATTTATTCATGTGATCTTTGCTTGATGAGCAGAAGCAAGAGGAGTTGTTTAAAACAAATGAAGGAGATAAAAACTCCCCTAACTTTTATTTACCAATCAGATTGCAAAGGAAAAAAATAGCCTATTTTTAGACTGAGGCTCCAATTATGCTAAGTCTTGAAGATAATTAAACGGTCTGACACAAAAGAGTGTGGTGACGCAAGTTTGTGTGGTGAAATTTCAAGACACTCACTGACTTTTAAGGATTCTACACAGTGAATATTAAGCTCCTAAAGTGTTTGTTGCCCGGAAATAGTGCTTTATTCTTTTACTGCAGTGTAATAAAGTGTACCTGTGTGATAATTTGTTTCTATCTCTGTCATCTATCCCTCTGTCCTATCTTTGACCTCTTAATATGTTAAAGCTACCAAGTCATATTCTTTCTTGTTAATAGGGCCTGTTGCCTTCCTGTCTTTGCCATTCTAATTTTTCTTAATGTTCTACATAGTAGAGTTCCAGGTTTTTTCTAAGTAGTTTTTTTTAGATTAATTATATGCCTTTTTATTAGAAAAGATGTATTGAATATGGAGGAATGTTGCCAGAATGTATTGAAAATGGCAAAAGAAACAGTGTATGGGGTCCGTTTTGTAATGACTTACAACTACACTCACGTGATCACTGATATAGTAGAAGGTATTTTGAAAGAAAAAAGAAAAAACAAAGAAATAATGAAGTACTTTCATTTACATTATCAGAAGTGTCATGAAAAATACATAAATTCTAGCCTTGAATCGAGCTAGTTCCAGGACAGGCTCCAAAACCACAGAGAAACCCTGTCTCGAAAAACCAAAAAAAAAAAAAAAATTCTTTTTTTTTATTATTGAAAATTTCTGCCACCTCCCATTTCCCTCCTTCTCCCCCCACTCCCTTCCCTGTTCTCCCTCTCCTTCCCCCACTCCCCTCCCCCTCCCTCTCCAGTCCAAAGAGAAGTCAGGGTTCCCTGCCCTGTGGGAAGTCCAAGGTCCTCCCCCCTCCATCCAGGTCTAGGAAGGTGAGCCTCCAAACTGGCTAGGCTCCCACAAAGCCCATACATGCAGTAGGATCAAAACCCAGTGCCATTGTCCTTGGCTTCTCAGTCAGCCCTCATCGTCTGCCACATTCAGAGTCTGGTTTGATCCCATGCTTTTTTAAATTTGGTAGGATTTATAGACTTTTTCTTTTCTGTTACTGTTTCTTTACTTTGTGTAAGATTCATGCCTAGCTTTTCTCATTCTTAATCATGTCAAGTGACATATTTTCTTGGAACTAATTAGTTTTATGGGGGTTGGGGGGGGCTAAGTGAAATATGTTCTGGTACTAGACTTGCTTGGCTGGGTTAATTTTTGTTCTCCCAGTTCATGTTAATCTTTCCACTTTCAGGTTTTCACTATTCTGCCTGTGATTGTCTCAATACTCCTTCAATGGGAAGTATAAAGCTTCCTTCCAGGAACAAGTGTTCTTGCTTTCTGAATTTGCTTACACCTGAGTCCTAAATGTAAAACCAGGAGCTTGACCTTCTTCCAATTCATCTCATATTTTTTAAGCAGTCATGTTAGAACTAAATGCAGGACCTTTGGATCTCTCAAGAGCCAAAGTTGCAATCCTCTGGCATTGGTGGCTTATGACAAGATTTGAAGTGAGAAGGGAAGGAGATGTGAAGGAGGTGAAAGTTGAGTTTTTGATTAGATGTAAGTTGAAGTGCACTGGTGTGATCTGTGGAAGAGCTGGAAACATACAAGAGCAATCAGTGATTGGTAAAGACATTCTGGTTGGATGAAGTAGATGCCAGGAAGCTTCTGGCTGGGAGCCCACTTGCTATCCATATAGAGAACTTACTCAATTTCATTTAATCCCCTGCAACCCTGTGGTAGAGGATATTATCCCTTTTTACAAATGAGGATAAAGCCTCAAAGGGATTAAGTAAATTGCCAAGGTCTCTTTATTTTGAGTAGCTAAAATGAACACGACCTCTCACAATCTGTACCACTCTTCTGAAATACAAGAAACATAGACAAAAATATTTGTATTGATGATAACTTGATAACTACTGGTTGATACAGTTACCAAAAGGCTGGATCAGATTTTTTTTTTGTTAACTATATTTTAATAGAGAACTTTTTGTTAAAATTGAAGATTTTAAGGGCCATGTTCACTTCAGTTCATGGCTTGCCTATGCTAGATTTACTATTGAGTTCTGAGAATACAAAAGTAGCACTATAGACCCTGGTTGAAGACTGCATTAGGAGTAGAGGTCGTGGGGGGAGTAAAGGTACTGACCTGTGAACACTCTCCATAGTGTGTGGATATAGTATATTTAAAGAAAAGGAGAAAGACAAACACTACCGGGAACTACAGAATGATGCACATGTCCATAGAATACTTCTCAATTTTATTTCTATTAATTCTTAGGTTATTGCCAGTTTTTTTTTTTTCAGAGAAGTTTGATATGGTGTCATCGCAGGTGAAATTTGAGAGGAGTCATGAGCTAGGAATACAGTTTGGGGACCTGTTTTTCTAGCTAGTAATCTAAATTCACAACAGTAGTTTGTTTGTTTTGGGTTTTGGTAAGGGAAAAAAAATCTTGTTTCTATAGCTATGACTTTTTATTTTCTTACTTTAAAAGTCAAGCTATACCTCTCTTTTGCCCCTTCTTCCACTAAGAAGAGTAGAGTAAGTCCTAATTTGACCCCAGTCATTTACTCAGGAGCTATCTGATTACTAATCATTCACATTGCAGAGTTCTCTTTATATGATTGACACTCAAAAGCAGTGTTTCTCAACCTTCCTGTGACCCTTTAATACAACTCCTCATGTTGTTGTGACCCCCAACCGTATGCTACTTCATAACTGTAATTTTGCTACTATTATTAATCATAGTTCAAATATCTGTTTTCCGATGGTCCTAGGCGGCCACTGCAAAAGGCTTTCAACCATCTATGGGTCATGACCGACAGGTTGAGAAGCTTCCTGCCCAAAAGTCTTTTGCTATGGGGCAACAGAATTTGAAATCTTCCTGCCAGAAGCTCCTATCAATCCTTTGGGAAAAGACTGCAAGGGAACTAATTTCTTTCTTTTTTTCCTTTTCCTTTTCTTTTTTTAAATAAAAGACTGCCATCTCCTCCCAGTGATAATGAAAAGAGGCATAACTCTTTTTTTAAATAAAAGACTGCCATCTCCTCCCAGTGATAATGAAAAGAGGGATAACTATAACTAGATTGTCAAATGGACATCAGAGTCCAAGGTAGGTGAAAATATTTCAAGTAACGAAGTATTCTTTTACAAATTTCATTTTCTTTTCATAGGTATTACATCTTATACTAGAATGTTCAAGACAGTTGTGGTTCCTAATGTGGTGCCTTATCTTTGATATAGAATCTATGAAGAAAAATAGGACTATGAAACAGATATAGGTAATCTCTAAGGAATTCTGCATAGCAAATGTTCTGGGCTTTGCCATACTTAAAACCCACTTCATGGCTGGGTGATGGTGGTGCACGCCTTTAATCCCAGCACTCGGGAGGCAGAGGCAGGCTGATCTCTGTGAGTTCGAGGCCAACCTGGTCTACAAGAGCTATTTCCAGGACAGGAACCAAAAAATCTACGAGAAACCCTGTCTCGAAAAAAAAAAAAAAAAACCCTCTTCACTTAACAGAATAATTTCAGATCTTTTTGATCACATTCAGATCAGGATGACAAGAAGCGAAACTCAGTCAGGGTGTTTCACAGTGTCGGTTTTCTAGTAAACAGGACTAAACAGCACTCAGACATTGTGTTTGACCTAAAGATGGGATTCTTTAGCACCTTGTACAATAAAAGGTAACAGACGTTTCAGTTTTTGTCTTTTCCCAGGACAGAAATAGCAGGGTCAATCATAATTTGTAATTTGAGATACCAATTATATAACCATATTAGAATTTTAGGGTTTGCTTCTGGAAGAGTGAATATAGAGAATGTTGATTCTGTTTTCTTAAAGGCAAATAATAGAAAAATGCAACTAGTAAGTTATACAATTCTAAATTGTTTTGTGGCATTTTACAGTACTCACCAAGGATTAATATTACTTTACCTAAACCAAAACCAGTGTTGTTAATTTTTTTGAACTGTTTGAGTTTAATATTAGTTTGGATTCCATGAAACTGTAAGTTTTAAAAATCCAAAACAGTTGAATATTAGCAGCTTCCTATGATTCATCACCATAGTTTCCACTTGTTATCTCCATAGGATTATTACATGTTCATTGTGAAACGGCTAGAAAATACAGAAAAAAATAAAGGAAAATAAAAGTTACCCATGATCTAAAATTTAATTTTTGCTTACTTTTCCTATGTTTGCATATATGCGCACATATGAATGTTCACCAGAATATTTTTTCAACCAGAATCTATGTAGAATATAGTTCATGTTTGTAGAATTTCTGGCTATTTAAATTAAACCAAGCAATCGTTATAATTAGTAATTTTTAATTTTTTTTTTTGATTTTTCGAGACAGGGTTTCTCCGTAGCTTTTGGTTCCTGTCCTGGAACTAGCTCTTGTAGACCAGGCTGGCCTCGAACTCACAGAGATCCGCCTGCCTCTGCCTCCCGAGTGCTGTTAATTTTATTTTTTATTTTAAAGTTTTTATTCATTTTACATACTAACTTCAGTTCCCCCTCCCTCCCTTATTACTGCTCCCCGGACGTCCTTTCTATTCCACCCCCATCCATCCTAGGAATAGATGGGGAGTCAACCAAAGCTTGGCACATCAAGTTGAGGCAGGATCAAGTCCTTCTACCCTGTATCAGGGCTGAGTAAGGCATCCTACCATAGGAAATGGGCTTCAAAGGCTAGCTCATGTACCAGGGATTGATCCTGCTCCCACTGCCAGGGCACAAACAGACCAAGCCACACAACTGTCACCTAGCAGCAGAGGGCCTAGTTTGGTCCCATGCAGGCTCCCCAGCTGTCAGTTTAGAGTCTCTGGGCTCCCGCTAGCTTGGGTCAGCTGTCTCTGGGTTTCCCTGTCTTAATCTTGACCCCCCCCCCTACCCACACCCCATATAATACCCTCTTTGACTGAACTTCAGCTCAGCCCTGTGCTTTTCTGTGAATTTTTGCATCTGCTTCCATCTGCTACTGGATGAAGACTCTGAGAAGACAATTAGGGGAGTCACCAATCTGATTACAGAAGAGGCCTAGTTCAAGCACCTTCTCCACTATTGCTAGAAATCTTAGCTGGGGTCATTCTTGTGGGTTCCTGAGAATTTCCCTTGTACCAGATTCCTCCCTCACCCTGTAATGACTACCTCTATCAAGATAACTCTTTCAGTGCTCTCCCTCTCCATCCCTCTTCCTACTCAACCAATGCTCATCCCCTCCCCTTTATTCCCACCCCCAGTTTACCCAGGAGATCTCATCTATTTCCCCTTCCTAGGACAATTCATACGTCCCTCTTAGGGTCCTACTTGGTACCTAGCTTCTCTGGGGCTGTGGATTGTAGCCTGGTTATCCGTTGCTTTACATCTAGTATCCACTTATGAGCGAGTACATACCATGTTTGTGTTTCTGGGTCTGGATTACCTCACTCAGTGTAGTAGGAGGCTGCTTGTTAGTTTTCCTGCTGTCCAGACTCCCCAAAAAACCACACAGAAATTGAATTAGTTAAATCACTGCTTGGCCTATTAGCTCTAACTTCTTACTGGGTAGCTTTTACATCTTAATTTAACCAATTTCCTTTATTTTATATTTTGCCAAGAGGCTTGTGGCCTATCTGCAAAGTTCCAGCATGTCTGTATTTAGTGGCAGCTCCATAGCTTCTCTTTGACTCTTGCCTCCTTTCTTCCAGCGTCCAGTTTAGTTTTCCCCACCTAGTTCTACTCTACCCTATCACAGGCCCAAGACAGTTTTTTTATTAACCAATGGTATTCACAGGATACAGAGGGGAATTCCCACATTAACTCAGGAAGAGTTTTTCTAGTGCCATCCATTCCTGCAAATTTCATGTTGTCATTTTTCTTTACAGCTGAATAATACTCCATTGTATAAGTATACCACATTTTCTTTATCTGTTCTTCAGTTGAGGGGCATCTAGGTTGTTTCCAGGTTCTGGCTATGACAAATAATGCTGCTATGAACATAGTTGAGTAAGTGTCCTTTTGGCATGATTGAACATCCTTTGGGTATCTGTCCAAGATTGGTATAGCAGAGTGTTGAGGTAGATTGATTCCCAGTTTTCTGAGACACTGCTCTACTGATTTCCAAAGTGGCTGTACAAGTTATATTGCTTTATACTTAATAATTTTTTAAAAACAATTTTTAACATGATTTTATTAGGTAGGAGACATAATTTATTCATAAGCCTGTTTGAAGACATTTTTGTTTGTAGTTTTTATAATATAAATAGCACCACAATTTGTAGATGGTCCGATAGCCATTTATTCCCAAATAAACACAAAAAGGCTTATATTAATTATAAACCATTTGGCCCGTTGCTCAGGCTTATTACTAACTAGCTCTTACAATTTAAAGCAATCCATAGTTCATTTTTTCTTTTCTTTCTTTCTTTTTTTTGAGACATGGTTTCTCTGTTTAGCTTTGGAGCCTGTCCTGAAGCTCGTTCTGCAGACCATGCTGGCCTCAAATTTACAGAGATCCACTTGCCTCTGCCTCCTGAGTGCTGAGATTAAAGGTGTGCACCACCACTGCCTGGCCTAATCCATAATTCTTATCTATACTTTAGCTATGTGGCTTGGTACCTTTTCTCAGTAAGGCATTCTCATCTTGCTTCCTCTGCATTTGGCTGGCAACTGCATCTCTGCCTTTCCTTTTCCCAGAATCTTTTACTCTGGTCACCTGGCCTGTACTTCCTGCATGGCTACTGGCCACTTGGCATTTTATTAGACCAGTATGAGTGACAAATCTTTACAATGTACAAGAACATTATTCTAGAGCAACAATTAGCATCTTAAACATGAATCTTGGTTTGCATTAGTGATGATTTCCTTGGGGTGAACTTTCAAAAGTGCCATTTCTAGGTTAAAGCATGTGAGGTCTTAAAATATTCTTTAAAATTGCTTGACATTGGATTTACACTCTCTCCAGAAATATGTAACTTTGCTGTTACAATCACCATAATTAACTGTTACTTCTAAGACAAACAAGAAAAACAGGATCAGCCAATTTTGGTTTTCTACCTTTGATAGATTGAGTAAATAGATCATATGATTTGATTTTTGTTAAATGATCTGAGTTTCTCATGGTGTCTTTGGAATTTACCAAATCAGTGTGCACTGAATGCAGTTATAATTGGAGATCTCTAATTTACACAGCAACTATGCCCTGAAAAATTTATTAAAGAATTATCAAGTGAGGGAGACACCTATATTATGATTTTTTGGCAAATTTTGACCCTGTCCTGAAGGATACTGTTTGTAGAAATTTTGATTATAAAGAAACACCTTAAAATATGAGGAGCCTTCTAGATGTGCCACAAAATAAGAGAGTGATAGGTACTAGTTCTTTCCTATCAGACTGGACTCTTTGAATATAAGAACATTCCTTTGGAGGTCACACTGTTGTTTATTATTATATAGACTTAGACAAAGTTAATTATTCTGTACTAATATCCTTGGTAATAAAATGGGAAGTAACAGAATACAAGCATTGTGTTTCTTGGGGGGGGGGAGATTAAGTTATTAAATGTGAAGCACTGAGAAGAAATACTGTAAATGTAATCCTTAGTAAGTGATCAGTAGAAGTTGCTAATTTTTCTCTTAGATGGAAAATAATGCACACTTCTTTTTTTTTTATTGCGAAAAGAAGAAAAAAAAACATAAACAAAAAACAAGTTTCCACCTCCTCCCAGCCTCCCATTTCCCTTCCCCTCCTCCCACCCTTCTCCCCCTCCTCCCACCCTTCTCCCCCTCCTCCCACCCTTCTCCCCCTCCTCCCACCCCTCTCCCCCTCCCCCCACTCCTCTCCCCCTCCCTCTCCAGTCCCCAGAGCAGTCCGGGTTCCCTGCCCTGTGTTAAGTCCTAGGTCCTCTCCGTCCATATCTAGGAAGGTGAACATCCAAACTGGCTAGGCTCCCACAAAGCCAGCACATTAAGTAGGATCAAAACCCCCTGCCATTGTCCTTGGTGTCTCATCAGCCCTCATTGTTCGCCATGTTCAGAGAGTCCGGTTTTATCCCATGCTTTTTCGGTCATAGATCAGCTCCTCTGTCTCAGTGGGTGGATGCACGCCTCGTGGTCCCGACTTCTTTGCTCATGTTCTCCCTCCTTCTGCTCCTCCTCGGGACCTTGGGAGCTCAGTCCAGTGCTCCTGTGTGGGTCACTGTCTCGATCTCTATCCATCACCAGATGAAGATTCTATGATGATATGCAAGATATTCGTCAGTATTGCTCTAGGATAGGGTCATTTCAGGTTCCCAATCCTCAGCTGCCCAAGGAACCAACTGGGAACCTCATCTTGGGCACTAGGGAGCCCCTCTAGGGTCAAGTCGCTTGCCTACCCTAAAGTGGCTCCCTTAACTAAGAATTGTGGTTCCGTGCTCCCCTATCCACCTTTCCTTTATCCCAATTCTCCCGTTTCCCAGGTCCCCCCCTCCTTCCCTTCTACCTTTTCTCTCCCCATCTCCCCTTACCCCCATCCCACCCACCCCCAAGATCCCATTTTCTCCCCGGAAATTTGGTCTACTTCCCTTAGCGAAGAGGACAACTATATGTTTTTCCTTCGGTTCACCTTCTTCCTTAGCTTCTTTAGGTTCACCTATTGTAGACTCCGTGGTCCTTATTTATGGCTAGAAACCAATTATGAGTGAGTACATCCCATATTCATCTTTTTGGGTCTGGGACACCTCACTCAGGATAGTGTTTTCTATTTCCATCCATTATGCACACTTCTTGAATGAATGAACGACTCATAGACTTTGGAGATAGGTAGAATGAGCTCATACTGCCAATGAAGTGTAATGAGCAAGCCTCTCATTTGCTTTATAGTATTAGAACTGTCCTTTAATGACAGCACTGATATTTCTATTGTGTAGCTCTAGAAAGCAGAAATGTGTTTAACCCACAAGAACTGACAATAAGAGACTTTCCACCAATTAGCCCTACTCAGAAGTAGAGTTGCTCTAGTGGAAGAATTCAAGTAGAAGTCTTAGCTCATTACAGTAGTATGATAGACTAGACCTTTAGACTGAGTGACCTCTAAATATACTTCCAAGTCTAGACTGGTTCAGTGATTCTAAGTGGAATATTCAGGATTAACACAGAACATGCAGTAAGGCCTCAGTGCATCTTTTGAAGGATTGCTGCTACTAATCCTTGCCTACCTCCAGTTCCCTGTTTCTTTCATCTGTTGTGTGTCAGCCTGACATCAGTCCATTCCCCAGTTTCATTCAATCTTATAGCATAACTTGTATGTTAGACTGATCATTCCTTAGTGGGAGGTGTGTAGGTAATGATTTGAAATGAGGGTGCATGTTTTTTTTCTTCATAAATCTATAAGAAAGTAGAAAATTATTGTCAACAAAATGTGTCTCAGGCTGGTTTTTAAGAAAGCACGCACAAAAGCTGGACATGGTGGCACACACTTTTAATCCTAGCACTTGGGAGACAGAGACAGGTGGATCTGTGTGAGTTCAAGGTCATTCCTGACTACAAAGCAAGTTCTAAAACTTTTTCTCAAAAAACAAAAGCAAATGAAAAAAAGCACACACAAGCTTTGTCTGTTGAATATGGCCTTATATTTTACCCAGGGCTGAGGATAGACTTCTTAGCTATTACTTTGGATTTTTGGGTGCCAGGCACCTCACTCTCTAGGTTTACTATCAGTATTCTAAATATCTGTGAAGGAGCAGTGGAGTCCATATTGTTTTACATGCCATAAGAACTTAAATACACTGAGTTGAGATGACTTTTCTGTCATGATGAATTGTGAATCTTTGCCCTTTGGCTAATAAAAAGTAGCCTCATAATAGTGAAGCTAGAAGCCTGAATTGAGAACTTAATCCTTTTTTTTCTTTTTTTGCTGAATAATTCTGACATATCTTGTAATTGTTTTGTGCTGAGCCTCTCATTTATAATGTTTGTAGCATTGGCTTTTTGCCACACTTGTCAAGGGTTTATGGGAATTAATGACGTATATGAAATTCTTTGAGATTCTTTCACAAAACTTGATATTATCTTGAAAGCCAGAGGTTTAACTGTTTATTTTTAGATACCTAGTGGGATTTTAACCTGATGTATTTATACCGTATCTATTATTTAACTTGTTTGATAAGTGCACATTTTTACTTCGTATCTATTATTTAACTTGTTTGATAAGTGCACATTTTTACTTCTCAAATTTTAAATGAAATAGCTTTTCCCTCCTTTAATTTTTTGTTTATAAAACCTATTATTAGAGGTCACTTTGGAAAAATAAAAGTTTTTTAAGAAAATTCTCTAGCCCATGGTTTTAATGTTAAAGGTTGTCCTTAGTTGTGTTGTTTGGTAATTAATAATTGAAGTGAAATACTGGCCTTGCTGCATTTTCGTTGTGATCAGCCTATCTACATACTATAGTACATAGCCGTTAGCTGACATCCTTGCTGTACACTGAGTTACCCAAAGAATCACTGATTTGTGAGCAAGAAGGGTTAATATGTTTCAGAGAAACATCTGTGGACCAGGTGGTTTAATAAATTGCAGACAAAACACCCATGGAATCTTATTCTGGCTGTTCTGCTGCAGTCATTCTAGTTTTACTCCTTTTGAGTTTCAGTATTTTTTCAGCCTCAATGTGGAGCAAACAGGTGCATCATGGGAATCATGATGCTGATACATACAGGCACTGTGGTAAAGGCTGATACTTTCAAGGCCTGGGATTGTAGTGCATGTATTTTGAGCTGGTGTGCTAAGCCTAGTGTCTTATGAAGGCTTTGCATCCTCTTTTAATCTTCAAACTTTATAAAAACCCACAGCTTTGTAGTTCAATAGGAGGATTTTAATAGAACCTCAAAGTTTGAAGAACAGAGAAGCTGTTCTCAGCAGAATGTGTTTTCTCTTGTCCTTGTACTGAAGTACAGAATACAAAAGTCTGCAAAAGTAATTATTCAAATAATAGACATGAATGATGTTTATTTGTTTGTTTTGCATTTCTAGGATTTGAACCCAGGGCCCTGAATATGCTGTGTAAGAATTCTACCATCAGTTACATCCCTAGCAGTGAAAGATATTTTAAATGATTAATAAATATTAGGCATGTAGACTCACTTAATATGAAAAGAACCTTATAATCCAGCCTTCTCACTTTACAAATGAAGAAAGAGTAAATCCATAGAATCTGATGGAGCCAGAATCAGGACTGATATGAAATTAAACCCAGGAGTTTTCCTTCCAGAGGGAGAGCTGCTTGGATCTCACCAATCTGGTAGTGCTCCAAACACTATTGTAGTAATTGGAAAGTACTAAATCATCATAGAAAATGACTATCTATAAAGAAAGTTTTCTGGGTCCATATGTCTTAATAGGTTTTATCATTTGTTTTAAATAACTTCGTCTGTTCCATCTATAGTCTTCACAAAGTCTGAGCAGATTTTTTTTGTCTACCTTTTACCCAGTAAACAGAAATGCTTACTCTCTTATTGCCACTTAAAAGTCATCTGAAAGACTCATGCTGACAATGTAATGCTCAGTGAAGGGAGGGGGTAAAGTAGGAAAACACAATTATTACATGCACAGTTATTTTAAAGGCTCTTTCTCTTCCCTTCTTTGTTTTTGGGTGGATCTGGTTTGTATAGCTTTTCCCCCCTTTTCCTTTCCTAAATAGGTAAGAGCTGAAAAACTCTTCAGGAAAAACACCCTATAAACTATAGGAAAGCATGCACAGAGAGTAGTTTGTGCTATTTTCAACCTTGTTATAGATCTGTGGATAGTCTAGAGTTTACAAAACTGTACTTAAATTTTCTGTAATATAGGTTGGGGATAGAGTTCTATTTGCTGTTGATGACTGTCAAAACAGCTCCCCTAGAATGATTGTGACAGAATGTAGGGCCTCATTTTCTGATAGAAAAAGTGCTTTGGTTTATTCTCACTGTTTTATGTGATTATTTCTTATTTTCTCAGGTGCTTATGACATTTAATAAATTTGCAGTTGAGAATTGTGTCAACTGGTAGTACGAGTGATGCCTGGAAACTACTTAAATATAAACAACAACAAACTTAACCAGAAACAATGTGATTTTTAAGTTGTGAGTGAATGTGATCTAGACCTAAGACAGGCTTGATCTGTGTTTTCTGTTTTGTTTTGTTTGTTTTTTGTTTTTTTTCAAACCATAATTGCTTTTCCTTTAAATTCAGGCAAATCTTGTTTAATCCTTGGAAATTAATAATTCAGAGGAGATCATTATGTCAGTCACTAATAAATAGTACTGTTATGATTTGATGGTTAAGACAAATACTTTTTCATACATTTTATTGAATTCTAAGCTTTCTTGAGACGTATTTTCAAATTAACACTTCTAATAGGTTCCACACAGTTGTTTCTCTTTGAATTCAGCTAAATTGGACATCTGTTGTACTATGTGAAATACAAAGTTTGGCCAGGAAAAAAAATCTTTCTAACCTTTCATGCTGTATGTATGTTTAGGAAATATTTTGTTCACTTGGACAATATCTGGATATATTTTGGTCACAGTAAAGTAGTTTAAACAACTCTTTTTGTTGTATGTGCTTTAAACTACTTGAATTCTGGGGGTAAGGAAATTTTTGTTAGAGGTTTAATATTTAGCATTCTGTTTGTGTCGTCTTATGACAATGGAACGAAATATTAAATTACTATTATTTTCTCATTTTAAGTACTCTTTTTACTATAATAAAAACATACAACAAAGTCTGCCATAAGATACATATGTAGTATTACAAATTATATTCATGTTTTGAAACATCTCAATATTTTCATCTTAAAACAATCTTATTACCCATTGCATAACAGGTTCCTTGCGCTAGTCCTTACAAACTCCCATTCTTTCTTCTGACTCTTATTTTGACTACTTTAGATACCTTATGTAAATAGAATCAGTGCTTGTGTTCTGTGACTGTCTGGCTTCACTTAGTGTCTTGTAGTTGTGATAGGATATTTTCCATTTTAAAGCTGAATAGTATTCCATTGTATGCATATATCACATTTTATTTATTCATCCATTAATTGACAATTGAATTTTTCTCATCTTTGCTGCTCTGTAGTATTGTGGTTTTTAATTCAAATTTTAATTTTTGGGGGGAGGAGAAACACATTTTGTAAATTTTAGAATCAAACACAATATATACTTATATTGTATATATGTGTATATATTCATATGTACAAACAGATATAGATATTACTGAGTTTGAGCATATAAGTGTATAGAAAACTACTCACAGATTTGAAGACTGAAATATATATGTATGTATATATATATATATACACACACACATATATATATATCTTAAAATTTTGTAGGATGTTAGCTTTGTACTTTTTGTTGTTTTTCCTAATTATATAATTTTCATAGTTTTATAAAAATAGAACTGCTTCTGACTTTTTAGGTAGTGTCATTATACCTTCCCTGTGGGGAAACAGGTAGTGTCTTTGCATGAAGGAGAAAAGCTAGAGCTGTGATTAATGATATAATAGCTCACAGGGGCACAGCTATTAACTATGTGTTGAGCACTGTTCTGTAGGTTGCATATTATTTAGCTTCTGAGGAACATACCTGGTAAATGGATAACGCCATACCCAATTTGTGATGAAGAAACTGAGGCTATATAACATATCCAAAATCACACGCTAGTAATAGTGGCTCCAGGATTTGAATCCAGAAATTATTGCTTCAAAGT